>NW_022103907.1:12087295-12092519 GCF_000313985.2 Echinops telfairi | reverse complement strand
CCAGCTTACCCATATTGGAAGCAGGCCACTCCCCTGAGGAGACTCCATTTCCAGTGTCTAACTGCTCATTGCCGCTTTCTCCCTCAGAGTGGCTGGTGCTTTGAAACTGCTGACCTTGTGGTTAGTAGCCCATTGTGTTACCTACCCCTGGGCTCCTATGAAAGGCATTTCTAGACCCTGTTACTGGAGGTAATTTTGATCATCAGGGTTTTCTCTCCTGGATTCAGAAGAAATTTAATACAAATTACATCAGGGATTTGGCATTCAGAATTAGGCACTTTTAAGATATGAAGGTTTTGGTAAATCTTTTCAAAGAACCAGCTTGTTGATTTTTTTCCACTGTTGTGGTTTTTTTCCCTTCCTCCATATTGTTTATTTCTGCCTTCACCCTCATGATCTCTTTCCTTCCATTTTTGGAGGGATTGTGGTGTTGTCCTTGTTCCAGTTCTTGGAGGTGTGTGTTAGACTATTCGTTTTAGGCTTCTCCTCCTTTTGCATGTGCGTTTTTGATGGCTATAAATTATTGCTTTCACTGTGTCCCAAAGGTTTCCTTCCTTCCCTCCCTCCCTCCCTCCCTCCCTCCCTTCCTCCAAAGGTTTTGATATGTTGTGTTATTTTCATTTGTCTCAAGGGAGTTTTAAATTCCATCCTTTAGTTGCTTTATTACCTAGTCATTTTTGAGTATTATGTTGTTCAACCTACATGTGTTTGTGTTTCTGTTCATTTCACTGTTGATTTCTAATTTTAAAGCTTTGAGATTGATTGTAGGATCCAATTTTTCTGAATTTGTTGAACCATGATTTATGGCCTAGTATGTGTTTTTTTTCTTGAGAATCTTCTGTGTGTATTGGAGAAGAATGTATTCTGTATAGGGCTCTGATATTGTTTTAATTGATTGTGTTATTGAGCTTTCTTGTGTCCTTGAGTTTTTTTCTTGACATTCTGTCTTTCCTTGAGAGTGGTATATTAAAGGTTCCCGTTACTATTTATTGTTGATGGTTTTTTTACTTTATGATAATAAAAAATGATAAATACATAAGTAAAATTGCTTAGTTCTTAAGTGTACAACTTGATGAATTTACACAAACTGAACCTAACCTTTGTAGCCAGCATGCAGAGGCTGCCATCTGTATACACTCATCTCTGCCCCGATTTCTAGTAGACTGTTGGTCTCTACCCAACCATTAGATGCCATCGTGGCACTGTCTGGTAAGTATTGTACTACTAACCACAAAGTCAGCTGCTCAAATCCTCCAGTTGCTAGAAAGGGGAAGACGAGGCTGTCTTCTCCCATAAAAATTTCAGCCTTGACACAATGGATGGATGGATGGATTGTGATAAGAATTGTATGAGCCCCCAATAAAATGATTAGGAAAAAAATTTTTTTTCAGCCTCAGAAACCCTAAATAGGGTGTGAGTTAGAATCGAATCAATGGCATTAGGTTGGGTTCTCAACCATTTGGCGGGAGCTAAAAAGACTGTGGCTAGAAGAGCTATATTATTTGTACTGCACTGCATAATCTTTTTGTTTGTAAGCTTATTGGTCCTTTTGTTTTCCTGTCCAGTGCAAATTCTAAATGTATTTACTGGCTTGTAAGCTACCACCACTTGTTACTTAACTTGTTATTCAAATGATAGATATTATATTACAGTTAATTATTACTTGTATATTTTGGTTTCCCAAAGAGCTCACTTAAGAAAAACATCTTTTCTGGTTTAATAAAAATGGGGTCTGAAGGATTTCATTTTATTTGGATCCACAATCCTTACTCATGGAAGGAACAACCAAAAAGTCAAATGATGTGTTGCATTAAGCATGTCTGCTGCAACAGATCGATTTTAAATATTAAAGAGCCAAGGTGTCACTTTGAGGATTAAGGTGTACGGTCAGTGGCCTCATGTGTGTGAAAGCTGGACAGTGAACACGGAGGTGTAGAGAAGAAGTGCTCCGTTTGAATTGTGATGCTGAGGAAGAATACAGAAATTACTAGACCGTCAGAAGGGTGAACAAACCTGTCTTGATTTAATACAACCCGAATGTTCCATAGACGCAAAGATGGCAAGACTTCACCTCACGAACCTTGGACTTGCTATTCAGAGGGACTAGATCTGGGACTGGAGAAGGACATTGTTCTTGATAACAGAGGTCAGCGAAAAAGAGGAAGACAGACCCTCAAGGAGATGGACTGACACAATGGCTACAATAGTGGGCTCCAACAACAGGGACGGAGGATCACACAGGGCCTTGCTTGCTTCCTTCTCTTGTACCAAGGGCTGCTACGAGTCGGAAGCCACTTGATGGCACTTAACCATGACCCAAGATAAAAAATTACAACAAGAAATTGGCAATAAATAAATGTTTTCTGGTCAACATTTATTTATTGCCAATCTGTTATCAGAGAAGGTACTTGAGTTGCACCTGAGTGAAGTATATGTGCTGGTGTGGGTGTGTGTGCTAAGTCTGATGTTTCCCCCTTGTGTTTGCATCTTCCCCTTTATCTGCCTTCAGGTAAAGCAGAATCAGCACGAGGAGCTGCAGAACGTGAGGAAGCACATTCACAGTTGCTTCTCGAACCTCCAGTGCTTCCTTTTGCCGCATCCTGGTCGTGAGGTTGCAACCAGCCGTACTTTTGATGGCAGTTTAAAAGGTGGGGACTCACACTTGTTACATTCAGAACTTACATTTGAGAGGCTGAAAGTCTTTTTCATGCATATTTATTTTATTTTTCCATCTTCTCCTGGCAGACATTTGGAAGTATTGTTAATGAGGTGACTGTAGAGCTCTGCATTATCTTTCTGTTGTTATTTTGCTAGTTTTTTTTATTGCTGCTGCCTCTGAGTTGTTAACCTACTTCACAATGCAGCCTGCCACACAGCACTGGTATTCTAAAAGGTATTAAGGCTGAGACCGGTTCTTGTCAATGTTTCACTTAGTTTCAGACTGTTAAAGCACCAGTGTTCTTAATGGCACAGCGGTGTGTAGATTGCTTTAATATTTCAGTCCTAGCCTATTGGGTTTTGATTTGTAAAGATTTTTGGCCTTCGCTTCATAATCTTGCTTTGAAATGGAAAATAGAAATGTGAAGTTTTCTTTCAGTTCTACATAAATAGAATAAATGCCACATACTGATCATACAATTTAACCATCAGTTTTATAGTTTGAGTGAACTTCATTGTTTTCCATTAAAAAAAACCCCAAAATGATTAGCAATTTAATGTGTTGGTACAATCAGATTTACATATTTCTACTTCAGGTGGATAGTATAATTTTTGTTGTGAGTGTATATTTTAGGAATATTTTGATCATGATGGCAGAAAGCTTAAGGATTGGTGAAACTACTATATGGAAAGAAAATAAAATCTTGAGGTAAAATACAATCTCATGAATTGCTTTCCTTTTTGTAAAGAATATTGTAGCTATGAACATAAAATTTGCTTTGGGAGTTCACAGTTTGTTTCATATATTTTCTTGAGCTTGGAGAATTATTAGGGTATGAAAGATTTGGCTTTGTAAGCTTTAGGGGAGATTATTTTAGTTTTTCCTAGGAAATATAGCATGTTTGGATTTTTGTACGTATCTGCTTAAAGCAATAGGTACAGTGAGCTGCTATTTCTTGAAATAGATGTTCTGTACTCTCATCAGCGAGAAATTCCGTCCTTTTGTTGTTGCTGTTGTTGACTAATACTTAGACTAATTTTTTGTCCACTAGATATTGATGAAGATTTTAAACGAGAACTTCAAAATCTGGTTCCATTACTGCTTGCCCCTGAAAATTTGGTAGAAAAAGAGATAAATGGAGTTAAAGTCTCTTGTAGAGCTCTTGTAGAATACTTTAAGGTAGGCACACTAAACTTAAATGGCTAATTTAAGTTTGAAGAGTAACCTGCAGCTATTTCATCTGCATGTACAAAAATTTTCTTACCTTCATCTTAAAGTAAGAATAATCTATAGTTTTTTGCTTGGACTTAGATTTGTCAATACTTTAATATTACAGCAGACTATTTGCGTCATGTACACAGTCATTTTTGTGGTTAGTAGGATTTTTCTACAGTTTTGGTATGGCAAGAAGAGCCACTGATCATATAATACCACTCTACCATTTGTCATAAAGAGAGTTGAGAACTTAATCCAATGCTTGTTAATGGTTAAAGTGAATTATACATACTGTATATACTCGAGTACAAGGCAAGTTTTTTCAGTACATTTTTAGAGCAGTTTTTGTGGTTAAAATTAGGTGCCTCAGCTGATATTTATGTCGGCTTATACTCAAGTATATACAGTAGTTTGTTTTATTTCTACTTTTTCTCTTTAGTATTTATAGCTTTGGACTAATTGTATGTGGCAGAGCATGAACATGGTAAAAGCTTGTATTCATAGTTATAGATAGGTGGAAGGGGTGGGTGGAGTACATTATAAGTAAGAGTGTAATTGTGCGCACCTAATGGGAACTTGCTGATTGATCACTTTCATCTTGTCTTTATTAAGCTAATTAATGTTGAGCCAATAGAAAGCTGACCCGGAAGCCTTCTCTGGGCCTACTGTAAGCTGCACCCTCCTCTGCTTCTTAGACCACTCGTTAGAATGTTTTTATTCTTTTCTTTGAGCTGAAACATAATCATTGAAGTTAGAGCAAAAACTGAGTTAAAAAAGTACTTTCTAACGCATTTATTTGAAATATTGAAGGGAAGCCAGATGGTGGCTTTTGATAAAGTAGATGACATTTACACACACATTTACATTTACACACACATTTATACTTGGTGGGGAGGGATCCTTTAAATATGAGATGTGAGAATTATATCCAGAAGCATTTCTCTAGGATATTATTTAGCAACATATGCATTTTTGAATAGGGTAAATTTAATTGGAATGTAAAAATCGTGTGCATATTTTGAAGCCTGTCATTTCCTCTTAATGGTGTAAATTACTCCTATACTTAATGACTTTCTTTCTTTGGGACTATAGAGCCAAAGTGCATTGCCACCGATATAATGAAACCTTCTGTTTCTTTCATTTTAGGCTTACATTAAAATTTATCAAGGAGAGGAACTTCCACATCCAATGTCCATGCTTCAGGTAGCGTATGTGTGTGTTGCGTTCATATACTCACACGTATATAGGATTCAGGTAGCGTATGTGTGTGTTGCGTTCATATACTCACACGTATATAGGGTTCTGTAGTTTGTGTGTCCGTGATGCGTTCATATACTCACACGTATATAG
>NW_022103907.1:12080011-12086908 GCF_000313985.2 Echinops telfairi | reverse complement strand
GTGATGCGTTCATATACTCACACGTATATAGGGTTCTGTAGTTTGTGTGTCCGTGATGCGTTCTGTGAAGTAGAATGCTCTGCTATGTGGACGTTGTGTAGACATCACATTAAGATACGATAGGAGCCCTCTTCTTGCTGTCTTTTGCTGCTACTGGATGGAATGACCAGGTGAAGACTTGGAGACGGGGTGGCGCGGGCAGCAGCAGTAATTGAGAGAGGGCAGTTGTGGGAGGGAAGCAAAAGGACGTGAGTAGGGAGTGGCCAGCGTCACCCAACCCAGCCTTGTTGTTCCACACCTGGCTGAGCAGCAGAAGCAACCCAGGCCTTAGGTTCACTGCCCACCAGACAAAATCCTGAGGGCCCACGTCCAGCGTCATGCCCTCTGCCTCACCTGTATCTGCTCTCTTGCCCAGGGCTGTCAGACTCTGGGTTTGAAGTTTTCAAAACCATTAGGGGAATTAAAGGAGAGCTGCCTTTCTTTTGGTATGAGACCACTGACGTATATGCGTCTGGACCTTGCCTGAACAGATGTTGAACAATGCATGCCTGTACCTGTTTTCTCCATTGACTAGAGATAATAGTTGAAGCCAAGTGAAGGGTGAGTGGAGCCTTGACCTCCCCACTCTAGTTCTGCTTTACATGTAAACACTTTTCAGACAATACATGGTTTAGATTGTAGAGTTCTTGTGCTATTGTACAACTAGATCACACACTTCACACGTGCATAGGCTTGGTGCCTTCTCTGCAGATGCTTAAAGTATACAAAATCCTTTTGCAAAGATGGCTTAACAAAGAAGGGCATCTCTGAGCCAAGCTTTCGTTTTCTGAGTCTGACAAGGAATAGTGTTTGGAATGAGGTGCGTATTAGTGATTTACAAGGGCTTCAAATAAGCACAATTTTTGATTCAAAAAACAAGTATTCTTTTGGGACAATGCTGTTTTAACTTGGCTTATACCAGACTTTTAAAGATTTGTCCTTTTTGGAAACGTTCTAGCTGTATGGTGCACTAACCTAATTTTCTAGTACAGCTCACACTGTTAGCATTTTTGTGGCTTTGAAAGTGCCTTTCATGTAGTGCTAAGGTGGACAGTTGACATCTTAGGAGAGAAGACGAGGCTGCCCACTCTAATAAAGATGGACAGCCTTGGAAACCCACGTAGGGTTTGTATCGTTCAGAAGCAAGCTGCTGGCAGTGATTATGAGAAAGATAACTTTTGTAATTTCTTTTTTTTTTTTTTTGCATCTAAAGATAATGTATCTTACACATACCCAGTGTAAAATGGACCTTGCATTAGGAAGCAGCATCATTAGAAGTAATTATTATATACTTTATGATGGCATTTTCATGCCTAGGAAATAAAAACTGAATTGATTTTTCTTCGCGCTGCCCACCCCCCCCATACTTGCTACTACTTTTACATATATATTCAGCTAATCATAATCTAGATTCATTGAATTTTTTTGTGTTACATTTTATTTTCTAGGCAACAGCTGAAGCTAATAATCTTGCTGCAGTAGCAGGAGCAAAAGATGTCTATAGCAAAGCCATGGAAGAGGTTTGTAATTAAATTTAAACTAGACTCTAGGGCGAGGTATCCCATTTTCTGTGTTTAAAATAAAGTAATGAAACTAATTTGTTCTTATATATTGTCATGGGATGCCTGATAGTGCATTGGTTATTTGCCCCACTGCTAATTGAGACATAGCTGTGGTTCGAATCCACCAGCCACTCTGCTGGAGAAAGACGTGGCAGTCTGCTTCAGTAGAGATTGAGGACTGATGCTGTCAACTGGTTGTGTCATGGCCAATGAAGTGAAGCTGGAAGAGCCTCACATTTGGGTAATTTGGAGCAGACGGAATGGCAGATTGAAGCTGTGCATTGAGCCTTTTCAGCAGCGTGATGCAGGACATTGCCAGGGCTGGGGAGAGTTGCATACTGGCTGACGCAGCATCGTCAGCTGCCAGCTTTGAGTTGTACTCAGCTGTTTTTGACTCAGCCGGTTAAAAGATGTGCTTGCTGTGCACTGCCCACATGCCCATGCCTTCTAAGAAAGATTTAGGTTCCTAGCATGGTTTCAACCATAGCTATTGGCATTACCAGTTCACTCACCTTTTAAAAATTTTAAGTCCATTCTGAAGTTGCTTCATTGGTCATGACTGAACCAAGCCAAAATGATTCTAAGTCCTGTTGGAAACTTTATGGAGCAATACTACTATATTGGGGCCCTGTGAATTGAAATCAACTCAGTGGCAAGCAATTAAAATTTTTTTAAATGTGTGTCATATTATCTGTTGTCATGTTGATTCTGACTGTAATCAAGTCTGTAGGACAGTGACAAGCTGGCCTTAAGCGGTCCCCAGGCCATATGCCTTACAGATATTGGCTGCCACCTCTTCCTCAACCAGAGCAGCTGGCGGCTTCCAACCTCTAACCTTTGTGGTTAGCAGTCCATTGTTTTACCTGCTGGACCAAGAGGTCTTCTCACTGGCACATGTAGCATCCCTGATGCCTTTTCATCATCTTTACTAGAAACGAACTATATTTCAAAAGCATTTACATGGCTAGAATGTAGCATAAAGAGAAAGTATTACATAAGCTATTGAATTATTTTCTGACTCTGGATTCAGTGTGCTGCTTTTCATAGTTCTTTGATGTGCATCACATTAGTTTCAGGCTAGTAACAGTTTCTGTGCTGTGCTTGCTCACCCAGACATTAAAATACCTGGGTAGTGTGTTATATTTTCCACACTCGTTCGGTACGTTGTACTGGTGGGCTGAATGATGGGTCAGAGACACAGTGCAGCGTAGATTTTATTTGGTTTTCAGTCTTTACTGCTACTGGTCGCGCTTGGAAAATTATTTTACCGTATTCAGTTAAACATATGAAGAATACACAGAGTATGATGGTGCCTGAGATATAAACAAAGCAACTTTATAGAGCTAAAAATAAAATGTAAATAGGGAACTTGTCTCAAGTGGTACTTATCTCTAACATGGTATCTGCTCTGCTGTAATTCTCCCTCTAGATATGCGGTGGGGACAAGCCTTACATCGCACCTTCAGATCTGGAGCGAAAACACTTGGAGCTCAAGGAAATGGCGATTAAACAGTTTCGTTCTGTCAAAAAAATGGGTGGAAATGACTTCTGCCTTAATTATCAGAACAAGCTGGAGGCGGAAATTGAAGAAACCTATGCAAATTTTTTAAAGCACAACGAAGGCAAAAATATCTTCCAGGCTGCTCGTACCCCTGCCACGCTGCTTGCGGTCGTGTTTGCTATGCATGTAATCTCAGGACTGATGGGCTTCGTTGGCTTGTCCTCTATAGCCATCCTGTGTAACCTGGTCATGGGCTTATCACTGATAACTCTTTCTGGTTGGGTATATGTTAAATACTCTGGGGAGTTCAGAGAAGTTGGAATAATGATCGATCAGATTGCCGCAACACTATGGGAACAGGTTGGTATTTTACCATTCTGTTTTTGTCACTAATCTCAACTTCCCTGTATTTTTTTCCTTCCAGCAGTATTTGCACTTTTAACTTTTCTTTTATGTGAGGAATAACAAAAGGACGATTTCTGTTTTGCTTGGATGTATAATCTAAATGTAGAGTGTGAATGGCATTTGTGTGTGTGTGTACTTTAATGTATTGTTTAGTTTAAATTGGTAATATCCTTTGAATAACTTCCCAGTTGTAGGCATGATCATACCTTGCAGTGGACAGGCCAGAGTCTCTAAAGGTCATGACGGTAAGGAAAAGAAGCCGAGTACTCAGCACATGTAGGAAAGCAAAAGCAGTTTCCTACAAATACTGGAGAGAAGCAGTGCACTCTCACTGCCCAGGAAAACCGTAGACAGATCTGCGCCATCTATATGAAGACATCGGATGTGCTACCAGAACGATCCTCACAGGGGTTTCTTGAAACGAACGAGTTTGGCTTCTGGGCTTTGGAAATACTAATGAAGAAGCAAAGCTTCACAAGTAGAGAATCAACTTCAGTAATGATCTTTTACCTCAAACCCGTATTCAAAGTCAGGCTGTGCATTCTTTCCCTGGCAAGTGTCTACTGAGGAAGCCAATTCCAGCTGTGCTGGAATTGCCTACATGCGGAACTTTCCAATTAAGGATACTCACAAGACCGTGTGAGATGCTTGACCATCTGCAAGGACCAGAGTAGAAGCCAAAATTATTCCTGTTGGACAGTAAGATAGCATTTTCAGATCTAGGCTATGAAAACCCATGCTTGGCTGTAAGTTGATGAAAGACCAGAGAAGTAAACCATAATTTGAAGAGAGTCTATTTGATGTTGACTTCTGTTGTGGTAATAACATTGGTTTATAAAACGACCCACTGTGTTTATTTGAATATTGTTTTATAGAGAAAGGCTCTCCATTAAGATCTGATTTGGAAGTGCATTGTGTGGACATACAATGGCAATTTGTGTAAATTTTAATCTCTTGATAAGGCTCAGATGTTCCTTTGATATCTCCAAATAGAAGATGGTTAAAAACTATCACAGCCTCTTTTAAAAAGCATCATTTACTTGAAAGTTTGAGCTCCTCATTTTCTATTACACAACTTTCAATGTTTTTGCAGTGGATTCTTTTGAAAACTATCCATCTCTGCACAAGGTTGATTCTAGAATTTTAGGTGCCATTGTTACAAAAGATGAAACAATGCAACTGTAAACTTATTGTCAGTATTGTTGAAGTCAGATGGTCACTAGTCAGAGAAACGCTGCTGTGTCAACAAACCTTGTCTAAAATTTTCTGCCTTTTTCTTTTCCTTTGCTTCAGAGGAGTCCCAGGAAGGTGAGAAACCTGCTAGTCTCAAATTGTTGTAGCCTTAAGCTCTTTACCTGGGAGGCACTCTGAGCCACTCTCCTAACGAATCACTCCATGTTTTAGGTGTTTTCCAAACTGTTTGAAGTCACTAGACGTCGAATGAGTCATCGTGCTCTCTCATCAGCACAGCGACAGAGACTGTCATCCAACAATAACAAGAAGACAAATTAGACAGTATTTTTAACTTTTTCTCTCTATCTGAAGTGTTCACACTTATACATGTAGGACGATAAGCAGGACCGTGGGCCGGTCTGCGTACATGCTGTGTACGTACCAGCCTTGATGCTGCACAGAGGGTATGGAATTGCACATCCATCTCATAGGAGTTGTAAATGGCTTGAATAGGTGGAAAGTAGCTCTTGTTGCGTTATAAATGGTCTAACTGCATTATTTGTAGCACCATAACTTTTGGGAGAAGCATCTTTTTTATTTTCCACATTTCTGGTTATTTTCTTCATTGCTTTGACTTGAATTTTTATATCTATTTTTATATGTACCTTTTTTTACCTCATGCTTTTTGTTTGTTTTGCACATTTCTCATGCCACAGGTATTCAAGCCCCTGGGTGATAATTTGATGAAGGAAAACATAAAGCAGTCTGTAACTCAGTCTATCAAAGCAGGCCTGACTGACCAGTCTCAGCAAGACAGATTAAAGGCAGACTGACAGTTCATCTCCTCTTGGACTCTGCTTCCTCTTTTTTTTTTTTTCTCCCCATGCTTGCTGTACAACGAGAACTCAAATAATAAACCAAAGTTTACAATCAACTGTAGAAGTAGTTTATAGTCGAACTGGCTTCACAGATGGCTGCCACAGAGTGTGAAAATTGTTTGTTGGTTTTAAGCATTCTTTTCATTGGCTCCTAAGACGTGAGATTGGCTGCGGAGCGTTGGCTATCATGCACATTTGTGCCATGTTTAATTCTCTCCCCCGCCCCCCCCTTTTTCCTTTTTACTTAATCTAATGTTAGTGAAATTTGTCTTATGTCAAAGGATATTTCAGGGAAATATTTTAAGAAATATGTTTAGTGTCTAATACTGTGTCCCGTTGGAATTCTGAGTTTTTAGAGAAGTTACGAATCACTGTATTAAGAGTTGGGTTGGGGTGACAATGAAGCCTTTCTTGAGCCACCACATTCAAAGTAGCTGTTGCTTTACTGCCTCCGACCCCAGTATTATGTCAATGCACGTAACAGAAACGTCACGGGAATTACCTGACCACTGTTGTTGCTGAGAAAGTGATTCTGAGGCGTACATTTGTCTTGCCTTTTAACATTTATAAACCTGCCCTAACCACTGTTGTTGCTAAGAAAGTGACTCTGAGGTGTACATTTGTCTTGCCTTTTAGTAATTCTAACCCTGCCCTAAAAGGAGATGCATATCTGTGAAACTGAACTGTCTTTTTGCAGTGTAGCCTTCATGTACATAAAAATGCCATTCATTTAACTGGGCGAGAAATTCCATCCAAAAATGTTGCCTACAGCTCCGAGTTGAATTGAGAGTGTCTACATTGTGTTTTTTTTTTTTCCTTTTTAAAAATCACAGATAGGGCATGTATATGAATTATAAATATATAAATACGATTTTGTATCAAAAGTTTTGTAGTTTCTGGCAAAATCTGGTTCTGTGGTAGGGTAATAAGTACAGTCCCCGTGAAGGAATGTTTGTGGCTCATGTCAGTGTGTGAATGCATAGACAATTTAAAGTTTTTGATAAATTTGTGATATTTATCTTCCGTGAGTATTGCAATCTCACCCCCTAGCCCTCCAAGGGAATTCAATCGGAATGTTTGTTGTGGAATTTTGTCCTCTGTTGCGTTTTAAAGTTATTTCCTGTAATTTATTTTCAGTACATAATTAAAAAGATTGTTGTATATATAAATGAAACCTGTGATTATTTTTAAAGAACTCATTGAAGTATGTGTGCCACTACATAAACCGTATTAGTTTCTACTGCAAAGAGCATGAGCAGGAAGCACCCAGTGAATGCGCGAAGGTATTGCACCCGAAAGCTGAGCCTACCACAGCTTCAGTCTCTCTCTCTCTCTCTCT
>NW_022103907.1:12078054-12079911 GCF_000313985.2 Echinops telfairi | reverse complement strand
CCGCCCTCCTGATTAGCCTAGGTGTAGCTGGGTTTTTGGGTTATTTTCCCTTTTTATTATTATTTTTAAATGTGGTATATGTAAGGCTAATATCTCTTCGTAATACTTTTTGTAGCCTTTCTGAACACCTATTATTTACAGCACCTAGTTTGGTTTTAAAATGAACATTCAGAAGTTCCTTTGCATGTGTGATATCTTTTTTCCCTCCTTCAAACCCTAGTTTTCTATGGATTGTTGTATGGTTTCCATCTGTATTCAATTGCTTCCAACTCATCTGTTCTTAAACATAAAAACTTCACCTGAAAAGCGTCTCTTATTTCTTCTGTCACTCTGTTTTATGAATGCTGTGGACTGTTTATGAATAAAAAAGTTTGTTGTATAGCAATTCTGAAGCGAAAGACTTTATGTAGCTTATTTTTCATTTTAAAACAAAAGAGTTGTGAGATCTAGGCCACTGGATTTCTTAGTATTTATTGTTGGAAAGAGTGTTTCCCAATGAAGATAAAATTATGTAAAGGATATCAAGAAAGCATTTGGGTTTCAGCTGGAAGACCCTGAAGTTTGTAAAGCAAGAAGAAATAAAGATTAAAGACCAACTCAGTATTGTTGACTCAGATAACTTTGGGGTTAGTGTTCTTTTCCTGTGGTGTGTTCTTTAAAGTGATCTAGATGGTGATGCCTCGCTGCCATCAGATCTGTTCTGCCCTTCTGGGTTTCCGAGACTAAATCTTCTAAGGCCTTCTTTTTAACCCATGTTGTGTGTAAACTACTGACCTTGTGGTTAACTCTTCACTGCATAACCCACTATTCCACCAGAGCTCCTATCTTACAATCGTAGGTTTTTACAGTGATTAAAAAACAACAACTAAACTCGCTGCCGTCGAGTTAATGCTGACCTGTAGCAACCGGCTCTGGGTTTCTGTGGCTGTAACTAACTGTTCAGGGGAGTAGAAAGCCCGGTCTTTTCCAGTGGAGCTGATTGTGGCTTCCAAATGCCGACCCTGAGGATCTTAGCCCAACGCATAACCACTACACTATCAGGGCACTGTCCTTGGTGATAACATGATTTCTTTTTCTAATTAAGATGCAAAACACAACCATTTGCTTTTGTTGAAGGGACAATTTCGTAATTGTGAGCTATTGCTGAGGCTGACCGGTCTGTTTTTCTTGAGGATAGCTAGTCCTTCGTGTTTCACTATATTGCTATGCTTGTAGAGTTCAGCAGCAACATTTCATGTCCGAGAGCCTGTGAGAGCGCTGACCGGGGCTTGCTTTCAGAGTTGAGACAGGCAGGCTTGGGGCTTCTTCCCTGCTTTAACTCACAGGCTGCAGGTCTTCATTGCTTTGTCAAGGGATTTTAAACATTTTTTAAAAACTGCCAGTCAGTTCCACCTCAGTAATCCTGTGTCGGGTTTCTGAGACTTGACATCTGTATGGGAGCCCACAGCCCCATTTCTCAGAGGGGATGGTGAAATGGGGCCACCAGGTTGTGGTTAGCAGCCTGACACCTCACCTACAGCACCGCGAGAGCTGTCGGCCATCGGGTGTGGGTTGCTTGGGTGAACTCACACACCTTTTTGATTTCCCGACTTTCTGCCATGACCTGAGTTCCCACAGGTAGACTAGAAATGATCTCTGCATATTGTGTTTTTCTATTTGCTTAAACATTGTGATGACAAAAATCAGCCTGCAGAGCTGACAGCTGTGATTTTTAGCGGCCATCTCCCCAGACCAGGTCTAAACCAACCAGGACAGTCCCCGGCACGTCCTCTGGGACCTCTCCCGTGTAAAGAGCTTCAAGGCACCTGCAGGTGGCTCCTGGGCGAACACAGCCACAGTGGGGCTTTCCCAAATAAG
>NW_022103907.1:12074400-12076355 GCF_000313985.2 Echinops telfairi | reverse complement strand
AAGGAGTCTGCATTTCCTCTTGGATTCTTTCCTAAGTCTTTTGATGTTCACAAGTATTCTATTTTTAATAGGTCTCATTCATATATTTTGTCTTCCACTGTGTGTACTTCCTTTATTTTCTTTGGTAGTCTGTGTATGCCATGCCTTGCAAAAGAGCCCTTAAGTTTGTCCCAGTTTTCTCATTGATGACCCTTATAGTTCCGGGGTTTACATTGCGGTCTCTGATCCATTGTGAAAGGGGGAAAAGATCAAAGTGGGTGTCAGAAGAGAATCTGAGTATTGCTCTTAACCGTAGAATAGCTCAGGCAAGTAGAATAAATGGGCACAGCAAAGAGCTGAGCAGAAGGTTTCATAGATGACAAAGTCAAATATAAGGAACTAGGCACAGCCTGGGCTTGGAAACCAATAAGGAAGAACACACCCAGCTTATCATAAACTGAAAGAACGGGGGGTTGGGGGTGGGAAGAATTCAAGCATCAAGTTGCAATGTTGAAAGATTCTATTGGGCAAAATATTGAATGATGCAGGAAGCATTCAAAGAGGATGGAAAGAATACACAGAATCATTCTTCCAAAAAGAACCAGTTGACATTCCACCATTGCCAGAGGTGGCGTATGAGCAAGAATCAGTAGTACTGAAAGAAGAAATTCAAGCTGCACTGAAAGCATTAGCCCCCAAACAAGGTACCAGGAGTTAATGGAATGCCAATTGAAATGTTTCAACAAACTGATGAAGCGCTAGAAGTACTCACTTGAGTTGTGATTATAAAGCTAGTTGGCTAACTTCCTGGAAGAGATTAATACAGATTAATACACTTTTTCAGCATGCGAGCTACTTATAAAATGATCAAGTTAAAATGATCTACCAACTACAAAAATGTAAGACACATTTATTTTTTGTCTTGTTTCTGTTGCTGGTTTTTTTAAAATCGTTTTATTAGGAGCTCATACAACTCATCACAATCCATACATCAATTTAAACCATTTATTTTTATTACATTTATTCATAAATGTATTGAGACTTCTTTATATGTACAATGTATGTTTATGTACCTTGCATAACCGCTTGAGTCCATATTGCACAACACAATTAACTATGTACATTTTTTGTCATTACCTGAGTTTACTCTGATGACTTGCACTGAATGGAATGAGCCAGGGATGCATAGTCCGGACAGTAGCTGCTGACATCCGGCCTCAAGCACACTCCAAATGATCATCAGTCATGGTGGAACGGTACTTGGACTTAATGATCTCTATGTGGGAAAAGGCCGACTCACATAAATAAGTAGAGCCGAATAATGCAGTCAAGGAGATAGTACATTTTCTCATGTTTGGGTACTTTCCCTCTGCAAGTAAGTTCCAGAGCTGTTCATGCGCTCTGGACTTCAGCTGAATGTCGGCTTGTAGTGTCAAAATCTCCCATTCCGAGTGAAAGTGATATGTTTTTGTCTTCCTACTTGGTGTAGCTCCCCCACTCATTTTAATACCGTTATGTTTAAGAGAAAAAAAACCAAGGTGTAAAAATTGGTGATAACTTAGCTTGCCAGTTTTGCTGCACTTAGTTGTTGGCGGATGTGTTTGACACTTAAGCAGGCATCTGATTGGCTGCGCTGTATATTAATTAAGTGACGGGATTGATGATAGGCTTACATCCATTTTTTAATGCCATGCGATCTACCCACACTACATTTGCGATTGACTAGTAGATCGCGATCAATGTATTGAACACCCCTGGGATAATATTTGTACCCATTCCAGAGAAAGGCGACCCAACAAATGCTCAAATTAAAAGAATAATATCATAGATATCATATGCAAGTAAAATTTTGCTGAAGATCATGGTTACAGCCGTACATTGACAGGGACCTATTAGAGGTTCTGGCCTGATTCAAAAGAGGGTGTGGAACGGGATATTATTGCTGATGTCAGATGGGTCTTGGATGAAAATTGAGG
>NW_022103907.1:12071736-12073105 GCF_000313985.2 Echinops telfairi | reverse complement strand
ATTTAAAGCAATGTTTGTAGCTTCTTCTCAACTAGATGTTATTGAGAAGGAGTCTGCATTTCCTCTTGGATTCTTTCCTACTTCTGTCTGGTGAGAGTCTAATTTCTCTCTTTCTCTCACTAGTATTTCCAATCACCTCATATGCATGTGGAAGCTGGACAATGAAGGAAGATTAAAGTAGAATCGATACATATTAATTATGGTGTTAGTGAATATGTAATGGGTTACTAAAAGAACAGACAAGCACAGTCAGAATGCTTCTTAGAAATGAGGATGGTGAGGCTTCATGATGTACCATTCTATGTCAGAGCATGCTCATCCATGTCTATACTAACTAACTTCCCCGTCTGAAATTCCTTCTTTTTTTTTTCTGCCTGCCCAATTTGGATCTATTTTCCCCATAGTCAAAGAAGTCACACCATTTTGATATATCCCTTGAGTAGGATCCTATAGCAGCAATCTGTATTACATCCATTGTCTTTAGTTATATAATTTTAGCGTTGTTGTGCAGATTCGGATTGTACTGACTCCTCAGGGAAGCCCAAGTTTCTCCAATATTGAAAGGGACGACCTAACTGACTTATTTCCATGTTCAATAACCTATCCCCGATTAAGATATCTGACATTCTGTCCTTACCTACGCTAGCTTAGGCAACAGAGGGTAGTCATGGGACTTTAGGAGTTTCATGAGGGAGAGGAGTGAAAGACGACAGAGAGAAATCTCTGGTTTCTCAGTAAGTTTCCACTTTGGAAATACATGATTCTCTTTCCCCCCTTCTTTTTTAAAAAACCATGCGGTTTCTAGAACCTCTCTAAACTTTTTTTTAAATCGTTTTTTTGGGGGCTCATACAACTCATCACAATCAATACATACATCTTTTGTGTCAAGCACATTTGTACATTTGTTGCCATCATCATTCTCAAAACATTTGCTTTCTATTTGACCCCTTGGTATCACCTCCCCATTTTTCACCCCCCTCCCCAGCCCCCTTCCCTTACAAACCCTTGATAATTTATAAATTATTATTCTTTTGTCATGTCTTACACTGTTCTATGTCTCCCTTCACTCACTTTTCTGTTCTCCATCACCCAGGGAGGGGGTTATATATAGATCCTTGTGATCCATTCCCCCTTTCTACCCCACATTTCCCTTCCCCTTCTGGTATCGCTACTCTCATTATTGGTCCTGAGGGGTTTTTCTGTCCTGGATTCCCGTGTTTCCAGTTCTTATCTGTACCAGGGTAGAATTGGGATCATGACAGTGTGGGGAAGGAAGCGTTAAAGAACTAGAGGAAAGTTGTATTTTTCATTGTTGCTATACTGCACCCTGACTGGCTTGTCTCCTCCCTGCAACCCTTCTGTAAGGGAA
>NW_022103907.1:12069210-12070634 GCF_000313985.2 Echinops telfairi | reverse complement strand
GTAGTGGGAGCGGGGAGGAAACCTTTAGGAACTAGAGGAAGGTTGTATTTCTCATCATTATTACATCGCACCCTGACTGGCTCATCTCCTCCCCGAGACCCCTCTGCAAGGGGATCTCCAGTGGCCTACTAATGTGCTTTGGATCGCCATTAACTCTGCCTGTTTTAATAGTATTATTTGCTCAGGAGTTACTTCTTGGCAATACCATTTAGAAAATCTGCCCATTTTGTTTATCCTTAACTCTGCCTGTTTTAATAGTATTATTTTCTCAGCACACTGGAAGGATTGGAGGACACCTGAGTTTAGGTGGCTGAACACGCCATGTTAAGTTGGCACCCATTCCTTTTTGAACATGTCTCATGAGAGCATAGGAAGGTTTTTGGTTTTGGCTTGTAGACTCTCGGTACTATGCACACATGTCTATGTAAGGAGGCAACCCATTTTGGAGTGTCTGCTATAGTCTAGGTATTATGCTACATACGGGGGGCATGGTGGTGAACCTATGTACAATCCCTTTTGCCATGGTCTTTAAATTTTAGGTAAAATATGTTTCATGCCAACAAATATGGTACTTATCTCCAGCTCTAAATTAAGAAATCCTGTCATTTACTTAGAATACAGCAGGGGGCAGATAAAGACCATCTTTCAGACTCAGCTGTGGCAGCAGTGATTTCCAAGGGAGTGGATTAGTTCTTCTGAAGAACGCTCATTGCTTATCTGACTCTAAAGATCCTTGGTGTCAAGCAGGAGCAAAGCCAAACTGCAAGGACATTTCATGTTTCAGAGTATTTTTTCTGTAATCGTTGCTAGGGGAACTTGCTAAATTCATACATTTTCTGAATCTTAAAAACAAATACCCCCCTCCCAAGATTGTTAAATGAATATTCCCCATATATTTCGTTTAGATGTTGACTTAAGTTCATCTGCTGCAGCATTTTTAATGTTAAGAGGATGAGTAAAAAGACTACCACATCTCATCAGCAACTCTTGTCTCGATTTCTGAAACAGTACACCCTCTTAAATTCTTAGTATTTGATAATTGAATCGGGACAATTTCAGAAATATGGAGAAAGCAAATGCATAGGGGTGTGTGTGTGCGTTGTATTCTATGATCACGAGAATGATGCCAGTGTGGTAGTTTATGTGGCACGAGATAGGAAAGGACCAGGAGACCCTCAAATGTGGGCCTTTTAAAATGCTATGTCCAATATAGTCAGTGGATCAAAGTCCCTGGATGTGCACATAGTTACTGCGCCCGGCTGCTTAGTGAAAATGTAGATTGAAGTCTACCCGGAGGTAGCTCAGAGAAAGGTCCAGTGAGCTACTTACTAAAAATCAGACACTGGGCTATATATGTTTTTAAAAAACACCAGAACCCCCTAAGATCAGCGGTTCTCAACCTGTGGGTTGGGACCCCTTTGGGG
>NW_022103907.1:12066496-12068105 GCF_000313985.2 Echinops telfairi | reverse complement strand
AGGCTCACCGAGCCATTTATCCCTCCACCTTTCAATTAATCCCACATGTGTTTATTGGCCAGGTTGGCACAAGAAACTACTTCAGTTCATTTTCATAAAGGGTAAGGGTCATAGGTTTGAAGTGGGGGCGGAGTGGGGAGGGGTCCCACTAGTCTCTAGTCAACCCCTAAGCCTGGTTTCTATATATACTCATGGGTACACTCCTACTCTTCCTCCCACAATTGTTTAGCCTGGGCTTCTATCCAAAGGAGTCTTGGTGGTATAATGGTTACATGTTGGGCTTTGATCAGCAAGGTCTGCAGTTTGAAACCACCAGCCGCTTCATGGAAGAAAGACGAGGCTTTGTACTCCCATTAACAGGCAGTTCTACTCTGAAGGGTCACTGTGAGTCAGCATCAAGTCAGTGGCAGTGAGAGAGCTCTACCCAAAGATCTACTGGTAGATCACTGCTATTGCAGGATATTGTGTAGAACAGTATTTGCTTCTGTTGCCTTTAACGCTTGCAAACCTCAGACTTCCCAGTTTGTTGTCCTGTGGTGGCTTGTGTGTTGCTGTGATGATAGAAGCGATGTCACTGATACTTCAAATCCTAGCAGGATCACACAAGGTGAACAGGTTTCAACAGAGCTTTCAAAATAAGACCAGACTATGAAGCGGAAAGAGTCTGTCTATTTATGAGAGTAGCCAAAGCAAATGAAAGAAATGATGACATAAAAAAGCTGAACAGAAAATTTTCAAAGGCAGCTCAAGAGACAAAGTAAAGTGTTCTAGTAAAATGTGCAAACACCTGGGGTTAGAATACCAAAAAGGAGGGAAGCACAGCGTGTCTTCAGCTCTAGGAACGAAAGGAAAAAAAAATCAAGTCTTGAGCATATTGTTTAACTCTCGGAGTCTCTGTCTCTTCATAAAACAAGTGAGGGCAGGGGGCGGGGAAGAAGCATTAAAGAACTAGAGGAAATGTGTATGTTGCATCGTTGCTATACTGCACTCTGATTGGCTCATCTCCTCCCCGAGACCCTACTGTAAGGGGATGTCTAGTTGCCTACAGATGCTCTTTGGGTCTCCATTCTGCACTCCCCCTCATTCACAGTGATGTGATTTTTTGTTCTTTGATGCCTGAAAATAATAAAGTTTAGTCTTGTGGTAGTTACATAATCTGTTGTCAATTTGGATTTAAGAATGAAGGGGTGGAGTTTAGCCTGTCAATCAGGTCGCAGCTTGGTGACCTCATTTAGAGGCACTACAGAGATAAATAGCTCACTGGAGGCAAGACACGCTTACTCCCTACAAGACATTCTTGCAGACAAGACACTTGGAGTTTTTCTAGAGCCCTGGAGCTGAAGGAGCCATGTGGAGATCCCTGCCAGTGCTGAGATGCTTTCACTGCCACTGGATCCACAAGATGTTCCACCCACTGGCCTGTGATCTTCCTGAAATCAATGTCATTGCATGTGTTGTGTCCTGAAGGGGAATTTATAGATTGGTATTGGACATAAGGGCTGATGGACTTGATCTGAACTGGGCTGGGATGTTTTCTCAATATTCAATTGCTCTTTTATTTAAAATTCTCTCATACACATATGAGTGTTTATGAATTTGTTTCTCTAGT
>NW_022103907.1:12031386-12051349 GCF_000313985.2 Echinops telfairi | reverse complement strand
GGTGTCACAGCAAATGCTTCCCATTGGTGTTTTCCTTCTCACCTATGAGGCATCTTAGCCCAGTATTGAGCTCTGTGGAAATTCCCTTGTGATCCAGTGCATCAATGACTCCTAAAACGGGTTTGCTATTCATTCCAGAAGCATGCAGGTGGTCAATGCGACTTCACAGAATGGTGTCTCTCTTGGTATTCGTAAGGGGTGGCCTGTTTAATGGCTTCCCAGAGACCGTCTTATCCACGTTGTCTAGCCAATGGTGGCTGGGATCAGTCTCTGAGATTCACAAGCAGAGTTTTAGGTTAATTTTGAGGACTGAGACTTTGCCCCAAGACATGGTGGTTTGACTTGGCAGCCAGCTGAATTCCGAACCACTGAATCATTTTCTAAAGGGCTTTTGGCTTTGAGTGGCAGAGACCCTTGAGGACCCAAGAAGACCCCACTCTTTTCTAAACATTCCTGTCATGAAGAACATCGGAGAGGTGTGTGTGTGTGTGGGGGGGACAACAAACAGCTGCGGTATCTGGTGATAGAAGACAGGAAGGGGCTTGCATGGGAGTGAAAACCTTTGCAATATTTTCTCATGTCTCTGCAGGATTGAATTTCTTCAAATTTGTGGTCCCTTTGGCTCCACAGAAATCCTGTCTCTCTGTCGTCTTCCCAGACAATTATTCCTCCTTGAAGAGCTGGCTTCTCCTTACAGGACCCAGTCAAGTGACCACAAATCAAAGAGAGTTTGGATTCTTTTGACTAACAGCACGGAGAGCCTTTAACTGAAGGTGTTTGAAAAGGGTTGAGGCTCAGATTGCTCTGGTCCCACAAGAGAGGCTTCTGCCCTGCCAGATTATGGTTAGTGAGCTGAGGCATCGCATTTCTCATAATGACAGGTTATTTATTGGACCACTGAACCAACACACTTTCCCTTGTCATTTGCACAAGATAAGATAAGAGTCTTTTCAAGTGGAATTACGTTTAGAAGGAAAAATAACACACGTGCGCCCAGTCAGTGCTTGATTTACAGCTCGGCTGGTAAAGAAAACTCTTGCCAATCGCTGGTCTCCATCTGTGGGATCCAAGGAACTTCCCAGTCTCTAATTCCAGCTTCTGGTGTGTGGCCAGGAGCCCTGGTGGTGCCTTTAGGCGGGCACTTAGCTGATGGCTTGAACCCACCTTCAGCTCTGTGGGTGAAAAGACCTAGTGATGTGCTCCCATACAGATTACAGCCCAGGAAACCCTAGGGGGTAGTTCTTCTTTGTCACACCGGGGGTGCCTGTGAGCTGGAATAGACAACACACAACAACAAAGAATACGTGAAGCTGGCCCATTGAGATCATTCCTTTTGGTGAAGACTCTTTGTCAAGAGGAATCTGTCAAAATGTTAAGAACCTCTACTATTTACCAGTATTGCTCTAAGAGGAACCCTCTTCCTTTGGTCTTTCTCCCTAATATCCCTTCCTTGGGGGCAAGTCCCTGTCCTTTAAGGAGCCACCAGGCCCAGAACTCTGTGCACTTGGCCATAAGTTGGGCTGTGTCCAGTCTAGATGGATACACTGCTTTGTACTCTATCCCTCTGACTGCAGTGTGTGGCTCAGGGACAAGGTCAGAAATATAGGGTGTTTTTTTAAAGAACTAGTGGTAAAAGGGATCTTAATTTATGCTGGCTGGAGGGATAAGCATCTAGGCTGCCAAAGGCTATGCAGAAATCTACTGGAGAGCATAAAGTCAAACAGAGGTAAGGAGAGATAAGAGATAGGAAGAGAAGACTTCGCAAGACATTGAAATTGGATTTCAGGTCCTGGAAACTCCCAATAGATGGAAGCTCCAGGATCCTTCCCCCAAAGCCCTGTTTCAATTAGTTTAACTTGTATTGGATTTCTACTCCTCAAAAGAAACCGTGGTCTGACTAGCACACCATCCCTGTGGTCTTCTAAGGCTTCCCCCAGCATCTTTCCTGGTCCGGCAGGAGAGGGTCTGCCTCACCACTCTGCCTTTGTCTCCCAATTCAGAGCTCAGAGCTGCACGTTGGGAATGGAAAGGAGCTAAGTAAGGAAACCATCTTAATGAAAGAGAGTAAAATAAAAACCTGTTGACCCAGTAGAACAGAATTCAGAGGGAAGCATGGACTGTCCCTTTTGCGTGTTTATCAGTTTTGCTTTTGGGTCTTTCCAGTAAGGTTTTGTTTTTGTTTTAAAGAAAGGGTTCTGCTGCTGAAAGAGTTGACTGCACAAGCATTCAGTGGATTAGAAGGTTTTTAACTGCCTCTTCAATTCCAACTTTCTTTATTCGATTATCCCGCATTCTTAATCACCTGATTTGGGCATGGACCATGTTAGCAGCCTGAGATCTTGCTGTGTTCATGGGAAGTGCAGAGTCAGGACAGAGGAGGGCTCACACCTGGGAACACACGGTGGCCTCATGCAGTCCTGTGCTGTGATGAGCCTGAGAATAAGGGAACTCCTTTGGAATGCCTGCCTCCGCTCGCTACCCAGTCCCACCTTGCAGTGTGTAGCATGCTTTTCATGAGGCAGGAGTATCTGTGTTTGAGTGTGGAGTGGGCTGTGATTTGTGGACCCTGGAACAAACCCAGCAGGAACATGGCCTTTTGCCATGTGTAGGAGTTGTGAGTCCTGAGATCCTAGGCACTGAGATTTTGGGGGATTTGCACCCAGAGGATGATGGGAAAGCACCTGGGAGTGGAAGATAATAAACTCCCTCATGGTTTTCCTGGCTCTTGGAGGCTGACTTTCACTGATAACTAATCCAGGATTAGTTCAAAACTGAGCAACTGCCCCTGGAATCCTACAGCTGGGCAGAGCAGCCCGCGTGACTTTCAATCTCACAAGCATGACTGCCTTCATGATATAGGAGGGTCATTCTGAAAACACAACTGAAAGAGATTTGTCAAACCAACATAGAAATGACAACTCCACATACTTATACTTAGCGAGTTGTGTGCAGGTATTTTAACAAAGCATGGTGCGCTTGCCATGGAAAACTTACTAGTTTATGCTGGAAAAATTTATTGAGCACCTAATAGGCCAATGGGATCCCTGTTGTTAGTTGTGATCAAGTCAGTTCCAACACCTAGCAATCAACCCCAAGTATCATAGAATGAAACCCTGCCTGATCCTGTACTATCTTCACAATCATCCCTGTATTTGAACCCACTGGTGTAGCCACCGTGTCAATCTATCTTGTGGAGGAGTGTTCTCATTTTCACTGTCCTTCTCCAGGGACTGGTCCCTCCTGGCAACATGTCCAAAGTGTGTGAGCTAAATCTCACTGTCCTTGTTTCTAAGGAGCATTCTGGTTGCACTGCTTGAAACATAGATCTGTTGGTTCTTCTCACAGCCAAGAGTATCTTCAATATTTTTGCCAAGGCCATGATTTAAGTGCATCACTTCTCTGGTCTTCCATATTCATTGTCCGAATTTAACATGCATATGGAGTAGTTAAAAATGGCTTGTATCAGGTTTGTCTTAGTCCTTAGAGGGGCATTTTTGCATTCTAACACTTTAAGTAGGGCTTGTGCAGCAGATTGGTCCAATGCAATACATTCTTTGAGTTCTAGACTGCTGCTTCCAAGAGCACTGATTGTGGACCCAAGTAAAATGAAATTTTTGACAACTCCAGTCTTTTCTTCATTTATAACGATGTTGTTTCTAGGTCCAGTTGTGAGGACTTTGGTTTTATTACATTGATCTTTGCTCAGTAAGTGCTTTAAGTAGACTTTGCTTCCAAGAATCAAGGCTGTGTAATCTGCATACATCAGTTATACAGCTTGTTAATCAACCTTCCTCCAATTTTGATGCCATGTTCTTCTTCATTTAATCCAGCTTCTTGGATTATTGGCTCAGCATATAGATTGAATGAAACTGTAAACCCTAGACCTAAGTTTGGTGAGAGGATACTACCCTGATACACATCTTTCCTCATTTGAAACCATGCACTATTTTCTTATTCTGTTTGAACACCTCATGATCTAGGTTCCACATAAGCACAATGAGTATTCTGGAATTCCTATTCTTTGCAATGTTATCCTTGGTTAGTTATGATCCACACAGGGGAATGTCTTTTCACAGTTGATAAAATACAAATAAATAGCTTTCTGGTATTCTTTGCTTTTAGCCAAGATCTATCTGATGTCAACAATGATATCCCTTGTACCATGTCCTTTTCTGAATCCAGCTTGAATTTCTGCTAGCTCCTTTTTGATGTACTGCTGCAACCGTTGTTGACTAGTCTTCAGCAAAACTTTACTTGCTTGTGATATTAATATTATTGTTTGATAATTTTCACATTCTGTTGGATCGCCTTTCTTAGAATAGACACGGATATAGAACTCTTCCAGTAAGTTGGCCAGATGGTTGGCTAACAGAGGGAAGTAACATGAGTAAAAATTAATATGATTATATTTCTTAAAATACAATTGCTTTCAACTTGTGTCAAAGCAAGTTCTAGTTTGAATGTAAAGCACAGCCTCCTGGGATCATCAGTGTCCCTACTTACTCAGGTGGATGTGTAATTAATGCTGTGTACTAGCAAAGAGTGGTGGAGAGCATGCACAGTATTGTGTTTAATATGTTACTTATATAATTTATATGTAGCATTTATTCAATTTAAAAGTCAATCAACAGTTTTGAACATTCAAGAATTAAAGTTCCATAAATCCTTCCTTTCTTAAGACATTTATTGTAGGAGTCCTGGTGGTGTAGTGGTTACTCGTTAGGCTGCGATCTGATGGTTGGAAGTTTGAAACCACCAGCTGCTCCACGGAAAAAAGACTGGGCTTTCCATTTCCATAAGCAGTTACAGCCTCAGAAACCCACCTGGGTTTGCTTTGAGTCAACATTGACTCAATGGCAGTGAGTTTGTTTTGAAGACATTTATTAGAAGAAAACTCATAGCCAACTGTAATCTGACTGGAAAAACTATGATGAAATTATTAATTAAGAGCACTGAATCCATTAAACTGTAAAACCTAGAGAAAAGCAAATGTGGAGGCTATTTGCACTGACAATATGAAAACGATATGACTAACAAAAGTTGAAAAGGGTAGAAATAAAGAAGGTGAGAGGTTATGTAAGTGCTTATTTCTTCTTAATTATTACATTACAGCCGCGATTGGAAAACTGTGGCTCATAGGCCACCTGTTTTCTGAATTGAAGGTTTATTTTTTGGTACGCAACCACACATTAATTTGCAAAGTATCTCTGACAGCTTCCTGCTACAATGGCAGAGTTGAATAGTTGTAATAAATACTCTCTATTCCTGTAAACCGTTACAGTGTCAGAAACCCACAAGAATCACTATGGGTCAGCATTGACTCGATGGCACCGAGTTTTGAGTAAGACTTAATCGCAGTGAATTTTTGTAAGGTGTTATATCAAGTTGACTTTACAAAAAAAGTAGCCAAAAGGAAAAGAAAACCATATTATTGAAGGAAGCATACACATAAAAACATAGCAAAGAGTTTATACAGTAAAATACATACAAAACCAATAAAAAGAAAAACATAGCACAATTGTGACAGGAATATTTCTTATATAAATGAAAGAAGACTAGCACCACATCATAAAACAAAGCTCAATTGTATGTCTTATATCAGAACACAACTAAAATACAAAGAGTCAGGAAGTTTGACTATCTATCTATCTATCTATCTATCTATCTATCTATCTATCTATCTATCTATCTATCCCCATCCCATCCCAAAGAGAAGCGACATATATATATGGAACACATATACGTGGAACAAGGGATAGCATTGCTGATGACAAATGGCTCTTGGCTGAAAGCAGAGGCTACGAGAAAGGTGTTGACTCGTGCTTTACTGACCAAGTTAAGGCGTTTGGCCACATGGACAGTAACAAACTATGGATAGCCTTGCAAGAAATGGGAATCCCCGAACACCATATTGTGCTTCTGTGGAATCTGCACATGGATCAAGAGGTAGTTAGGGAGCAGAACAAGAGTGGACTGCATGGCTTGTCATTTGATATGGCCTGGATATCTTTCTAACCCCTGGCAAATAGATGTATCTGGAAAGAAAAATGATCTTTTAAAATGATAGCGTTTACGATTTTTGGGAAAAGTTTCAAATGACATTTACAAATGGCATCTGTATCCCATTCCAGACCACAATTAGTGACATTTAAAAGAAATCGCATTACTCCTTCATATGAGGAGCTACCAAGATCTCAACCACTGCTAGTGATGAGGTCCTCAATGCCGGACGATGATTCGGCTCCAAAATCTGTTATCGAGACCAACTTCTGGCCACCTACGGTTGTAGGTTGCATCCCATGGGAGTTAGATGGTGAGAAAGGGTTTTGTGCAAAAGATTTCCTGGGGAGTGTTCTTAGGAGCAGTACCTGAAAGGGCATGGCAAAGCAAAATAGCTGCAAAAGAAGTTGAACTGTGATGTCATTGCAAGAGGAATTTCATCTGAAGGTGGAGTGGCCCTTCTGAGATGTCTAAGTGAAGACATGGCCCAAGGCTTTGTGTTTCTGCATCGACTGCTCCCTCATTGCTACCCTGTTTCCCCGAAAATAAGACAGTGTCTTATATTAATTTTTGCTCCCAGTGATGCGCTAGGTCTTATTTTCAGGGGATGTCTTATTTTTCCATGAAGAAGAATACGGTACACATTTATTGTTTATTGTTTTATTAAAAGAGACCTCGCACTTCCTGTCTGCTCTGACTGCACTGCGGTCAACAGTGAGCTGCGCGGCTATGCCCGCTGCTACAGTCCAGAGTTCAGAGTTACGGTAGCTTCTGGGGGCCTTATTTTCGGGGAGGATGCCTTATAGTCCAGGGAAAGGCAAAACTGTAAGTAGGTCTTATTTTGGGGGGATGTCTTACTTTCGGAGAAACAGGGTACCTCCACGGAGGCCCTGTACATTTTAGTTTGACGTTTCCCTTTGACTGAGGGCAATTGCTGGGGTGTGGTGGAGTGATTGAGCAGCAAACTATCAGTAGGTCACACTCTTGGGAATCAGGGGATGAGTACTTTGATCCTAATGATTCTCTTGTTTTATTTTTATTTTCGGTCCACAAGAATTCCCTGTCCCCAGGCCATCCACGCCGCTCCCTAAAACAGGAAGACAAAGCAAACAGCCCGTGTCCTCACACATAGGCTTCAGCAACGTGTGTGCTCAGTGTTGCAGAATTCAACATATATTCCGTCAGCGCTGCTAAAATCGACTTGAGAGTTTCCCCTACACCCACTGCGGTGGGTCTTGAGCGAATATGGTTTACCGAAGATCCAAACAGTGAGACTCTTCCAACTTTTTCTGGGTCTCAGTTCAGGGATGCGAAGAATCCTTTCCTTAACAGGGTGAGATGCTCAGGCTCAGGCACCTTTTTGATCTGAAGCCAGCAGCAAGCCCAACAATTTGTCTGAACACATCCTGAGTTTGGGACCTTTTTGACGCCCACGCCCACGGTGACATGCTGCAGGTGCACTGGGGACGGGCTCACCGAAGCCAATTAGAGGCCACCGTGGCAGCTGCTCTGACAGTGGCACTCCGACAGTGGACTGCCCCTGAGGTGATCTTTTTCGCTTCGGCCAGGGACCAGGGGGATTGATGTTTTTACTTCCACAAAGATCGAGGGTACCATTAGCACTTAAGGTGGATGAGGTAGGAATGACAGTCTCCCTGTTGTGGCCCATGCTGTCCTCACATAAAAAACCTGTCCCACAGCTCATGTAACTTTCTAATGTTCTGTCACAAATCCATCGCAATTATTTGAACCTAGATTCCAACTTCAGTTTCCACACAAACATAAACATTTTTAAAAACATGGTATTTAAATACACCGAATTTTTCAGGAATGCCAGAACTTTATTCATCACTGGATTGTTTTTATCTTCAAGTGACAGCAGCCTGGCTTTCTATTTCTATATCTAATTACAAGTGTTTGCTTTTCATTTACATTATTTTATTCCTTGACAATAGGCCAGTGAGGAAGTAAGTCTGTGTAATGGTAATATTTAACATAAACACGCTTTGACTATTACCTGGAATGTATGTTCATAAGGCAAGCTATAACAGACCAATGATTAGTTAATTAGGCTGCATTACTCAAAAGACTGATTGCTTACACCTGAATCTCTCAAACAGGATTGCTATAAATCTATCCAAAATCCCTAGATGTTTCCATTTTATTTTTCTGTTATGATGGCAATCTAAGAAAAAAAATTAAGTGAACATGTTCGGCCTTAGCCAGATAACCACCTTCTGATAACTGCTGCACAATTTTATGCCCATGCTTGTAGTTTTGTTTTGATAATTTGCAATCCATCAGAGCAATTAACAAGATGTTACCACAGAATTCCTTAATTGTGTGGTGTCTTTGGATACGGAAGAAGTGTGATGGTGACGGTCCCTGGCAACCACTATTCATGGCTCAGTAAAGGATCACATTAGAAACTATTGGATAGACTGGGAGAAAAGTGTGGAACAGAGCTAAACATCATAAAGTGAGACCAGGCTTACTTGGTTGATAAAGATTGGTGGGGTCCCCGAAGACTATGTATGGCCTTCAGATCTGGAACTGAACTAACCTCTGTGTTTAAATAACCAGCCGCTTGCGATGAAAAAGGTGGCATTTGCCCAAGGACAACGTTCCGAAGGGTTAGGAAAGAAGGAAGAATGGAAACATGAAATACAAGGAGGAAGTGAGATAAACGGTGGTACATTGCGGGGACTGCTAGGGATGAGTTGAATCCGAATGTGTGTGAATTGTTCAATGTAGAGCTACGATCCGCTCTGTAAACCGTCACCTAATTCACACACAGAGAGTATGGTGGTGCACCACTAGTTTGGATTTTGTCTACCTTAAGTCAGTTCTTACCAAGGTGATTCTGATGCATGATCACATCGTGTGTGTTAGAATGGAACTGAAACCCATAGCATTTTCAGGGGTTGATCGTCCTGAAGTAGATCACCAAGCGTTTGATCAAAGGTGTCTCTGGATGTACTTAAACCTCCAACCTTTCAGTAGCAGTCAAATGTGCTAACTATTGACACCACTCAGTGAATTGCCCACCTTAGAGTAGCCTTGTTTCAGAATAACTGGCATCAGTGCTTCCTGAAGCCCAAGGGCAAGTCGTTTCTTATTGGAATTGTGCTCAAATACATGGAAGGAGCTTCAAAAGGTTTTGGGGGAAATTCCATGAGCTTTTAGTTCTGATTTCTGATAAACTTTTTGAAGCCCCATCCTATGCCCCTGATCTCTCCATATATTTATTTCCTCTTTCTTTTCTGTGATTTTAAAAGCAAAAATTTACAGTCTTGAAAAACCTAAGGACCAATTCTACTTTGTCCTATGGGGTCACAATGATTTGGAATTGGCTCAATGGGAGCAGTGGGTTTTTTAATCCAGGACCATCTAATGTGATTCTTTTCAGAACAGTTGGTAGCAGGTACCACTCAGTTCTTTTAGTCTTAGTATTGTAGGTATTGATTTTTTTTTGGTCCCTTAGTTGATTGATTCTAAACCAATTGTTTCACTCTCACTCATTGCCATCGAGTCAATGCTGAGTCATAGTGACCCCCCTGAATTTCCAAGACTATAACTGTATATGGGAGTAGAAAGCGCAGTCTTCTCCCTGGGGAGCTGCTGGTGGTTTGGAACTGCCAACCATGCGGATTGCAGCCCACTGCATAACATCAGGGCTCCAAATTTATAGTTTAGCACTATTTTATGATAATTGACCTTGGTGTTTCCCAAGTATATGGTCCTGATCCTCTAGGTCCAGAAACATCCCCTCAAAGTATTTGGTTATGTCTAGGAAATGTTCATAACTTTGCTCCCTATATGTTCTCTACCTGGTGGAGAAGTAGTCTACACAATGAGCTGCCAACCACAAGGTTAGAGGTTTGAAACCACCATTGGCTCTTTGGGAGCAAGATGAGGCTCGACTCCAGTAAAGATGTACATTTTTTTGAAACCCAAAAGGGCACTTCTAACTCTGTCTTATACAGTCGCTATGAATTGGAATTGATTTATGACCATGAGTTTTTGTTGGATGCTCCACCACTTTCACGGATATAATTTGCAGCAAAGGCTAATACGCATTAGACCACTATTGCAGGATTGAGGAACCCTGGTGACATAATGGTTATGTGTTGGGACGCTAGCTGCAAGGTCAGAAGTTCATAACTACCAGGAACTCTAAGAGAGAAAGATGGGGCTTTCTACTCATTGTTGTTTTGATTTGCATTTCTCGATGGCTAATGATCATTTCGTCATGTTTGTTGCATACCCGAATGTCTTCTATGTGTTCATGCCTTCAGTTCATTTAAAAATTGGATTAGCTATCTTTTTCTTATTGAAGTATTGACGTTCTCCATAAATTTCAGAGGTTAGTCCCTTGTCTGATATGTCATGACTTTTTTTTTTTTAATTTTAAACTAGTCTACCAGTTCTCTTCTGCCTTTTTTGGTGAAATCACTGCCATAACTTTGATTCCAATTCATAGTGATCCTAGAGAGGGTTTCTGAGGCTACCAGTCTTTATGAGGGCAGAGAACTTTATCTTCCTTTGTGGGTCGGTTGCTAGGTTTGAACCGCTGACCTTTTGCTTATCTAACAGAGTCACTGGGGTTCCTTGATGTACATAAATACCTAATTTTGGAGATCTTAGTCATTTAGATTGTCTTTTGCTGTTTATGTGTTTTTCATTATGTTTGATAGTGTATTTATGTCACCTATTAAGACCCTTCACTCACTGCCATCAAGTTGATTCTGACTCATAGGGACCTTATAGGACAGCATAGAACAGCTCCTGTGAGTTTCTGAGCCTGTCACTCTTCAGGAGGGGAGAAAGTCTGTTTTCTCTCGAAGGAACAGCTGGTGGTTTCAAACTGCTGACTTTGAGGTTAGTAGAAAGATGTGGCTTTCTACTCCCATAAAGAATTACAGTCTCAGAACCCACAGAGGTGATTCTATTCTCTCTCATAGGGTTGTTGTGAGTGAGCATGGCTCAAAGACAATGAGCTTGGTTTTTTTATTAGGATCTTTAAGTTTGTCCTTATGTTGTCATGGATGACTTCATAATTCTAGTTTTTACATTTAGGTCTTTGATCCATCTTGAGTTTGTTTTTGTGTACGATGCGAGATATGAGTCCTGTTTCATTTTTCTGAAAATAGATATCCAGTTTTGACAACACCATTTGTGAAAATACTATCTCTTCCTCATTTAATATGTTCAGATTTTTGTCAAAGATCAGCTGTCTGTAGGTTGATGGATCTACTCCTGGATTCTCAATTCTGTTCCATTGGTCTACGTATGTATCGATATCATGTGGTTTTGAGATTGAGTGGTGAGAGGACTCCTACTTTGTTCTTCTTTAGTAATACTTTGCTTATCTGGTTTTTCTTTCTTTTTCCGTATGAAGTTGGTGACTAGTTTTCCTCCCTCTTTAAAGAATTATACTGGAATTGGGATCAGGCTTGACTTTTGTCTGTAAATCACTTTGGGTAGTACATACATTTTCACAATGTTATGTCTTCCTATCCAAGAGCAAGGTATATTGTTCTTTTTATGTAGGCCTCTTTTGGTTTCTTGTAATAATGTTTTGTAATTTTTTTAGAGGTTCTTTTGATTTTCAAGTTATATTTACTCCTATGTATTAATTTTTGTTGTTGTTTATTGTAAATGGTGTTGCCTTCCTGATAACCCATTCAGAGCTCTCTTTGTTAGTGTAAGTGATCTGACAGAGTTTGTTAATACTGTACCTTGCCACCGTCCTGATTCTTCCAATTAGTTCCAACAAGTTTTTCTTTGGCTTAGTCTTTGAGGTTTTCTTTTTTAAGAACAGTTTTATAGACACTTCATCCACATGTCATACAATTCAATAATTCAATCATATCAAGAAGAGTTTTACAATTATCACCACAGTCAATTCCAGAGCATTTTCTTCTTGCTTGTGCTCATTGTTAATGCATGCAATGTTAATTCATTTTTTAAATTATGACAAACATACACATAACAAAACATTCTTCAATTCTACAGCTTCTTAAGTCAGTGGTATTGAGTATACTCTTCGTGTTGTACAACCATTATTGATATCCTTTTCCAAATTATTCTACCACAGTGAACTCAATGCCCCCTAAGCAACAACACTCCTCCTTAACCCATGGTAACCATTGGTCATATTTGGCTTCTTTCTTTTAGTAGTTTTCTTAATATAGTATTCACATATCTTACACTTCCATACTTAAATTGCTTTTACAAATAATTATATATACATCATCACAATCAGTTCTAATGATCCCCCCCCTTCTGCTTTCATTGTTTGCTCCCCAAGCTCCCTCTTCCCTCCCCCACCACACCTACCAGTTCCCAATAAACCATTGCATCAGTTATTGTCTCTATGTATCCATTCCTGTGCTTCACAAACTGGGAAACCCAATGGAAACAGTAAAAACAAAAACAAAACAGCAATAAGAAAATAGTAATAATATAGAGATAAAAATAAAGAGTAAGAAAGAAAAGACCACTGTCAATATTTTTAAATCCATAGAAGAAATTTCTGTCATGGAACAAGCAAGTAATATTTGGGCCTAGAACAAATTCAGGTTGGATCAAGGGCGAAGTCAACTGGCCAAAGATCATGTTCAATCCATGGTTCAATCCACCATAACCAAGCTTACAATGATCTTTGTCTGATGGTAAAGTTTTTTGAGTCATCTTTGTGATTTCCTATGTATAGAATCATATCATAAGCTCATGCATAGAGCTAAACTAAACCCACTGCCACTGAGTTGATTTTGATCATGAAACTTTCCCCAAACCAAACATACTGCCATAGAGTCCATTTTGACCCATAGAGACCCGAAAGGGCAGAGTAGAGCTGCCCCTTTGGGTTTCTGAGTCCTTTAAATCTTTGCAGAAATAGACAGACTTGTCTTTCAGCCATCGAGTGGCTGGTGAGTTAGAATCACTGATCTTGGATTAACAGCTTAATGTTTAACCCACTATGCCATCCAATCTCCTTAGTAATCTGGGGTTTCTGAGGCTCTAAATATTCATAGGAGCAGCTAATCTCATCTGTCTCTCAGGGAGCACCTGGTTGGTTTGAACTGCCCACTTTGAGGCTGGCAGCCTAACACTTACCTGACAGCATTGCTAGGGCTCCCTAGGATCACACAGCTATAGTTTTATTTATTCTTTGATAATTAGAAAACTGTTCATTCAGAAAAGTTCAAGTTTGTTGATGTACTTAGTTCTAGTCCAAGCTCTGCCACTTAGATGCTATGCAACCTTGGCCAAAACTTATTTACTAAAACTTGTCAAACTTAGTTTTTATTTATCTTTTGTGTAAAAATGGACAAATAATATTAACGCTCTGTGGATTATATGAGCTACCTCATGTGGAGACCTTAGCACAGTGCCTGGAATGTAAGCTCCTAACACCTGGGACGTTGCTCTTTGAAATCTACATCCAGGGCTTGTTCACCTTGACATCCTGGTGTCTGGTATTTATGAAAAAAATGAAACACTGCACAAGTTACCTTTGTGAAGGTTTTTGACATGTAAATGGAAAATATAAGGGGGCTTTTCTATATCATTATGAACAGAAGCTATTAAGGTAGTTTCAGGGGAATCAGCTGCTTTGTGTTCTTTAAATGGGGGAGCAGCACCCTCTTTACTGATCTTTGAAAGACCCACAAAACCAGAAATTACAAGTAATCAGCTAATTCTCTACCACTACCTTTGGTCTTTTTGGTGGGGGACACAGAGAGCAAGTTTATTTGGCGACTGATGCTGGCAAGTGGTACCCAAGAGAGATAAGATGGGAGAGGTGCTGTGACAGCGAGGAGGCCTTTGGGGGCTACACACGTCTCACACGGGAGATGGCAGAGCTCTGGGTGTGCGGAAAGGGCCATCAGCCAGTCAGCACCATCCGGACGAGCTCCTCATAGCTGACACAGCCATTGCTGTCTTTGTGCCCTGCCACCGACATCTCTACTTCTTCCTCTGTCCTGTTCTTGCCCAATGTGACCAGGACATGCCGATTTCAGCCCCCATGACGGTACCGTTCTTCCCTTCCTGGTCAAACACACAAAGGCCTTCAAGGTCATCCTCGTAGGTGCCCGGGTCCTTGCTCTTGCCCGCAGTCTGCAGCACAGGCAGGAAGTGCTCAAAATCCAGCACCTTCACATTCATCTCACCACTCTTGGGGTTCCCCAGGACCTTGAGCAGCTCGGCATTGGTGGGGTTCTGGCCCAGGGCCCTCAGCACGTCCCCACGCTGGCTGTGCAGGATCTTGTCATCACCTGTTCCGTCAAACAGCTGGGAGGCCTCCTTCTTAAACTCCGTGGTCTGGTTCTTGGTGAAGTCACCCATCTTGTCCGCTCAGGCTTTGGGACCTTTTCTTGCAGTAATGGCCACCACTCCTGTTTTATAACTGGAAAAAGGTCATGGTCAAGAAGTGGTTAATCAGTGGTGGCCATCTTGGCTTGTGTCTTCGCTGGAACTGCCAGCCACCAGTCACGTCAGTGGAGCTGACCCTGATTATCATCAGCTCATTGTCCTGGATCACCCCAAATAGAACATACTTCGGAATATCATTCTTGAGAAACGTGTAAGACTTGATGAAGGAAAGGAACAAGAAAGCATTGTTTTGAAGGATGTCAAAGAAGACGTGCATAAAGTGAGAGACAGATAATGTTCCTCGGGATTCTGGGTCAATCAACATAATGTCCTCAGAGACTGGGACTCCAGAAACGCTGAGCTAAAATCTTGGCCACCCCTAACGGCGGCCTTGCACAGCAGGGCGCATTGAGCTAGCTCCAGCCCCAGCCGCTCCGCACCTCAGCGAGCCTTCATGGGCCTTGGCTGAGTGGTCCTCCCCACAGGTGCCGGAGGAGCCAGGCTGCAAGTTCCCACTAGTGAGCACCCCTGTGATATGGGAATCCTGGAAAAACCAAAGGGGGAAGAGTAATCATTCCCAAGGGGCCTTTTGCCAAACAGCATCAGGGTTGGAGACAACCTGAGGTTCCGGGAACCGTCGTGTATCACTGCCAGGGAAGTAAGATGGAAACCGCTGTCCTTGCCAGGAACTTGCAACCGCCACGGGAGATGCCAGCTTGTTATGTAGCTACAGTGGAAGAGAAAGTGCTCCCACTGCGCGGAGCACAGCCAAACCACCGATCCTGGCAACCACTCGCTTGGAGACAACAAAGACGCATTCACAGGGTTTGGCTCCTTTCCCCTGAATGCTACACCTGAAGCTTCAAAAGTCAGTCATGCGAGGCTGGCCTTCTGGGGCCAGCTGGGAACTACACCTGTGGCACCTGCAGAGGACCGTGCCCCCCCTTCCCCCAGATGTCCCCTCACACACGCCCACACATACTTTCTGGGAATGTCCGGGAATGACATGGGTGATATGTTCTCGTCTTGATTCTGGGAACCATTTTTTGTATCGAGGCCACTGAGCCAGGACAATGATTTGTTATCCCTTTGGCGATACCTTGTGGCCAATTCAACAACATTCAGTTGGCAATCATATTTGGAGGGTCCACTAATTGTCATACTCTGTGATGCAAACACTTAAGGATACAATGACTAATTTCTTGGTGGTCTGATCTCCTCACGTGGTGATCTGCTTCCAAAGAGTTAGAGCCTGGCGACCCTTAGGGCGCAGTTCAGTTCTGCACACGTGGGTTGCCATGAGGTAGCATGGACTTGGCAGAAACGGCACTGTTTGCTCATTGGTTGGTGCTGGGCTTTGGAGGAGCAAGGATGAGGACTGGGCTTTTCTTTCTATTATTCACCAAGCAGAGATTGCGGCCTGGGGCAAAGAGCAGACAGAAGACCTAGGTTGGCTCCTGACTCTGCCACCATCATGGGACAGTGACTTATGACCTCTCGGCCTTAGTTTCCTCGCCGATGTAATCAATGATCGTCCTGGAATACCTTACCACTTACCTACCCCTGATACTGTATGCTCACAGTCTGTGATCCCAGACTGAATCGTGAGTAACTAGAAGAATCTTGTTTCTGTGTCTTGTTTCTGGCTACCTGCTTTTCCCTTTGTTATTATTATGTGGTAGTTGATAGATGTGAAAGAATGCACGTGTCATACAGGTATGTGATGAAGGGCAATGCCAAGAGGAACACCTGTGACCTGCCTCGCCCTCAATAACACTGCCTTCACTGGTGGGCTTCCCCCTCCCCCATCCTATGCATTTCTATAGAAGTAACTAGCTTTCTGAAGTTTGTTGTTATAACCTTCTCATTAAAAAAATAATTTAGCACACATGCATTAAATTAAATACAATATAATTAATTAAATTAAGCACACTATTTAATTTTGCTTGCTTTATAAAAACAGTAGCATAATATATGCAGTCTTCTACCACTTTTTTCCCCACTCCATATTATGCCTCTAAGATTCTTGTCATTACTCCTCTGTTAATTATTGTACTGGGGCGGCTTGCTTGTTGTTACGATGCAGGAAGATACGCCACTGATGTTTCAAATACCATCAGGACCACCCAGAGTGGACAGGTGGACATTTCAGATGACGACATACTAGAAAGAAGGACCTGATGATCCACTTCTAAAACAAATGAGTAAGTGAAAATCTTTTAAGTAGTCGAACATTGTCTGATATAGTACTGGAAGATGGTTCAACAGATAACGGCAATGCTAGAAGCATTCACTTACTCATTCCAAGAATTATGGGAGGCAGTTTTCTGGTCAATGGCCTGGAAGAGACCCATGTTTGTGTCCATTCCAAAGAAAAGTGATCCAATAGAATGCAGAAGTTATCAAACAGTATCATAAATATGCACAGGTAAATTTTTGCTGCCGATAATTCGAGAATGGTTGCAGCAGAAGGTAGACCGAAATTCTAACCAGATTCAGAAAAAGGTGTGGAATGAGAGGTATCATTACTGGTGAACCTTGGCTGAAAGCAGAGAATACCAGAAAGATGTTAACCTGTGTTTTATGCACTGTACAAAGGAATTCATCTATGAATTGTAACAAATCGGTAACATCGGGAATTCCAGAACTCTTATTTGTCTTTGGGGAAGCTGTACATAGACGAAGAGGCAGTCATTCAAATAGAACCTGGACTAGTGGTAGACGGCGGTGGCATGGAGTTGGAGGATGTCTTATTAAAACCTGTGATAGGCAGATGACACAATTTTGCTTGCTGAGAACAAAGAAGATTTCAAGCAATTTCTGATGAAGAGCAAAGACTGCAACCTTCACCGTGGGTTAACCATTGTCCCGAAAGAAACAACTGCATCCTCAGTTGTTCTGAAAGGGAATTATAATCTTTGCTATGGCCGTTAGGTGCCGTCAAGTTAGTCCCGACCCATAGTGACTTTACGTAACCCTGTTACTTCCCTAATAAACCTGATAATCTTGGGCATTGTCTATGAATTTGGTGTGGCCATTGTAATGAATTTATTAATGCCAGCAAAGAAATAGAGCATGCTATAGGAGGGATGATTGGTGTCAGGATTGGTGAAGAGCTGGGTGGGTGGAGGCATGGCTGATCTCAGTCTCTTAGGAATCAGCCTTGGGCGACTGGGGCTGATCGTGGTGATTTTATCTCCTCCCCCTGAAGTGAGAGGAGGATAGACACCACTGCCATGTTATGCTTCGTGCTGGCAATAGTCCTTATGGCCACTCTGGTAACTCAGTGTTGCTGCTAGCATTGGGTCCCCAACTCATGGTCAGTCATATACAGTGGAACAAACTGCTCGCCAGTTCTGCACCATCTCCATACTCTACTTCAGAGATGAGCAGCTAGTCCACTGGCTGATTGCAGAAGCACATTGCTAGCCCCCTCTTCTAATTTGACCTCTGAAACCTGACCAGCACGACAGCACATGTGCCCACGGACTAATGAGTGGTGACCACGCAGGAGGCACATTGGCCAGGAATTGAACTTGGGTCATTCACATTGAAGACGAGAGTTTCTAGGGCAGAATCACCGATGTCTCAGGGTTGGACTTCCCTATGAGAGAGAGAATGATCAGCTCAGAGGGGGGCTGGTTAGAGAAAGCTTCTTGAAAACAATGAGGTTTGAGCCAGAGTATGGGGGATGCAAGATATGTATAGCAGGGGGAGCCACTCCGGCAAAATACCTAGGAAGAGAGAAAAGAGGCTGTCCTACTGATCCCTGGGCAGGGAGCCGGTTGAAGAGGTTTGAGACAGGGGCAAGCAACTGGGCTCTTTAATATGAGAATTTAGATTTCATACAGAAAGGAGCGCTGGCTTCCCCCAGGAGAAAATGACCTGGTGCGAGAGGTATTTTGTGGGGGACTTATCCTGGCACCAGGCAGCTGCAAGTTTCCTCTGGCATTTAGACAAATGCTGTCAAACATGTCTTTCTGCTGTGGCTCACATCTGGCTCTGCTATCAGCACCACTGAATATAGAAAATCTGTGCCATATGAATGTCTAATAACCGTTGCTTCACACATAATAGTGCAGCAGACCACAGTTTGAGAAATAGCGCCTATACCTCTGGAGTAATGAAGTTCTGGTTCCTGTGCAGACTTAGGAAATCCCTCATGGAGATGACACATACACCTAGTAGCCCAGAAGGGAGACGTCAGACAGGGCAAGATATGATAAAATAACAATTTATAAATTATCAAGGGCTCATGAGGGAGGGGGGAGTGGGGAGGGAAGGGGAAAATGAGGACCTAATGCCGAGGGCTTACGTGGAGAGGAACTGTTTTGAGAATGATGAGGGCAATGAATGTACAAATGTGCTTTACACAATTGATGTATGTATGGATTGTGATAAGAGTTGTATGAGCCCCTAATAAAATGATTTAAAAAAAGAAAAGAAAAATTGGAAGGCTAAAATCAATGTTAGAAATAGGGGTAAACTCAGTGATTTTCACTTTCAGTTGGCTTTCCTTGAACGTGTGGGGGGTTCAGAGCTTAACATGCCCCTAGACTTAAAATCACTGCGCATAAAATACCTGTATGTGCATTTTTCGAAATATCAGCAAGGTCTTCTTTTCAAGAAAGTCCTGCTTTTGTCGCACAGGATGCCATGGTCCATTGAAATAATTGGATTCTAAACCGAGGCTTGAGTTTTGTCTGGGCAGCTTTCCCGCATGTAGAAGAACTTCAGGAGCCTGGGAAGGGCAAGCAGTCGCACCCAACTGCTAGCTAGGTTGACAGTGCGAACCTCTTCTAAGTGGGGGCTGAGGTGGGAAAGCCAGGCCATCTGCACCTGCAAAGATTCCAGCCAAACACACCTTATGGAGCCTCTTCTAAGTGGGGGCTGAGGTGGGAAAGCCAGGCCATCTGCACCTGCAAAGATTCCAGCCAAACACACCTTATGGAGCGAAGCAGGGGCTTGCTATGAATGGGAATTGCTGTGATGACAGCAGGCTTGGTTTGGTTTTAGAAGGGACCCCCCCACCCCCTCCCGGCCTCTGGAAGAAACAAGGTTAGGAGCTCCTCTGTCATGTGGTGACAGAAATCCATGGACAGTGTGCAGGGCACTATCCAAGGGATATGCACTCTGTCAGCCCCAAGTGCACCATCCCCCAATGCCAAGATGAACAACAGAACGATTGTCTTTGGGTTGTCCCCAACATTCCGCCGGAAAGAGAGTTTGATCTGTCAGTAGTAGAACTTCGGGGAAAGAAGTGCTGGGGAGGACACAAAGATGTTTGACCCCTCGGATGCCTCGGGGGACTAACCCACTCGCCAGGTGACTTCTCTTGCGAAGTAAATGAGAAGGAAACCAAGGAGAGCTACTTGTATAAGAAGTATAGAACTTTGTGATAAATCTATTTTTCTCCTTCCATTTACTTGAAAATATTTACTGAGAACCTTGATGTGCCAGCTGCTATGTGTGGTGTGAGGCATCTTTTATGGCTTTTTAAAAAGAAAATCATGCAGGCCTGTCTGGATAGGACAGGCTGGATGAACAATCTGGAGGAGAAAACAACGGGACTGACAGTTCC
>NW_022103907.1:12028691-12030203 GCF_000313985.2 Echinops telfairi | reverse complement strand
GTTTTGAGAATGATGTACAAATGCGCTTTACACAATTGATGTGTGTATGGATTGCGATAACAGTTGTATGAGCCCCTAATAAAATGTTAAAAAAAAAAAGAAAAAGAAAATCACAGTCATTCTGGTGGATATGAAGTGGCATCTCTCGTTGTTTTATTTGTATTTGAATGGTAAGGTTAACGCTATTTCCATGTGCTTATTGGCAATTTGCATGTTTTCTTTGGAGAAATGTTTATATTGAACTTTTGCACCCACTTAAAAAAGTGGGTTGTCTTTTTATTACTGAGTTGTAAGATTCTCGATACAAGTTCTCTATCATATGTATGATTTCCAAATATTTTCTCCCACTCAAGAATACCTGTGGTGGTGGCTCCATCCCTCCCTCAAAGACCACCTCGTTCACATGGCCTTCCCTGGGAGCCTCAGTTCTCCCCCTGCTGAGTTCTCCACGTGCACCAGCTCCTTGTGTACATTCTTCCTCACATTTGTCCGAAGAGCTCACGCCACCGTTGAATTCCGCTTGTTTCTTCTTCCCATCTCTGCACACAGTGGATGCTCAAAACAACAGCAACAACAAATCAAAGCAAACACAACAAAGCAGAAGAACAAGTAGCTGATGAATTCCCCGCTTTGGCTCGTGGGTCCTTAGGGCCCTTTCAGACAGCAACCATGCTGCGCACAGCAGATGCTGGCAAATGGCACGTGGACTCCCAGGCCGGAGTGTCTTCTGGCGCTCTTCACGCTGACAGAGAATGAGCCTTCATTCACACCCACAGTCTTTCTGAGAGCGTCCAGAGGGAAGGGTGCCAAGCAGCCCAGAGATTTATAGTCCCGTGCGAAGCTGAGGGAGCAGGCCAGTGGAGGGAGGCTGGGGAGCCGGTTAGTGGGGGAGCTGTGAGCCTTGCCCGAGAATGTCAGGGGAGGCGGTGGCATGGCAGAAGCGCTCCAGATGTGCAATCAGGCCAAACCTTGAAGACTCTCAGGAAATGCATGTGTGTGGGATTTTGCAGGGTCAGCCAGAGGCACGGCCACAGATTTCATCTTCTGTCTCTCGCCACATCTTGTCCTTTCCTCTGGCCAGTCCCCTCCCGGTCTCTGGTTTCCCCAACACTTGCCCCTGACCGCCAGGCCTCAACACACGCCCAGTCTAACCCCACATGAACTTGCCTGCTTGGATTTGCCACTGTCTCTTCTAAGCATCCCAAACTGATTAAACAAATGGAACAGATTTCAATAAACGATGGAGTGCTTTCCTAATAAAATGTGTATTCGGCCTGCAGCCAGGGCAGAACCTGCTTCCTGGCTCCTCCCCCTCCTTGCCTACTGTATCAGTCTGGGTACTTTAGAGAAACAAATCCACAGAAACTCCTGTATAAGAGAGAGTTTGATATAATGGTTAAGTGCGCATCAAGTAAACATCCCAACCCAGTGCTGCCCAAGCCCACAAGTCCAACATTAACCCATATGTCCAACACCAGTCCACAAAGTCCTCCTCCATCTCACAAAACAGAC
>NW_022103907.1:12022326-12027795 GCF_000313985.2 Echinops telfairi | reverse complement strand
GGGGGAAGGGAAAGGGAAGGCTCTTGGCGTGAGTTCCCAATAAGCCTTGGAATTACTAGGATTAATGGAAAAGTGTAGGGGGCTGAGTTCTCCACAGAGGAAACAGTAGCTGGAAAGCAACAAACCTCGGTGCCGTAATGGACTGTGGATAATAAAACTAGCAACAGGGACAACATTGACCGTCAATGTATGATCAGTACTCGGCTAAATGCTTGACACACCTTGGGTCCTAGCTTTTCACAACTCTTCTAGCAATCTATGGTCCTTCACCTTGTTTGACAGATGAGGACGTCCAGACCCAGGCTGGCACAGGAGTTATTGAGACACACACCGATCCACAGAGAGGTCAAAAATTAAAAATTTTAAAGGCCCACTAGATTTAGTAATCCCACTCCTCTGTGGTGGGGTGCTATGAACTTTCTCCCGTACTCACATCAATTCACCATAGCCCATCGAGCAGGTGGAATAAGGGAGTCATTACTGGGTGAGGCACGGCAGAGTGTGGGGCTACCCAAGCTCACAGAGTTAGAGGCAAAGCCCCTACCCACCTAAGGCTTTCAACACCCAGTTCTGAGAGACTTCTGTTTTCTTTCTTTCTTTGGCATCAACAGCTTCTCAGCATCATCTTTCTTCTTTTTAAATCATTGTATTGGGGGCTCTTACCGCACTTACAACCTTCCATACATCCATTGTATCAAGCACATAGACCTGTGGTTTTCAAGAGCTCTTCAGGGAGCCCCCTCTAGGAGGGAGCTATAAGAGTGGAGGTGGGCTTGGAGACGTGGAGCTGCTGCCCAGGTGGAACTCTGGGCTCCTACTTAGTTAAATCCAAGCAGTTCGGGATGGAAATCAATTTATTAGACTCTTGCACGCATATCACCACGGGGGAGGGTGGATTTCCCTGCCACGATTCACTGCCCTTATACCCATGCTTCTCAGATTGCAAAGATAATGAACGGAACACTGCCCTCAGCCTCAGGATGAGCTTCGCTTGAGAAAAATGCCCACTTGCCCAATGAAACTGCGGTTAGGCTGTCCGGCTGTCAAGGTCTTGTGCTGCTGGTGTTGATTCTTTACAGAGGAAGGAACACATTCCTCAGCTATCTGTTCCCAACACCAATTGTCCAGGAACATGTGCGAAGCATGGCTTCTGGCCAGGACATCGCCTGTTGCTAGACAACTATGCAGCTGATGTGCTTAGGGAATGATCAGAAAGCATTGGCCCTTAGCACCAATACTGTGCAAGAAGTACTTTCCCCCAGAAATGCTCCCATCCGCATGCAAGGCTGTCCTGAGGGGCGAGCGCTGTTTCTCAACAACACCTAGGTGTGTTCTCAATTTGTCTTAACAAGGAATGACCTGAATTTACCAGCTGAAGGAGTTTCGTTTTTCGTCCCCCGTGTTTAATCCGTGTGGACAGAAAGCCGTGCATAGCCTCAGTGGCTGTTGCTACCGGGTCTCCCAGGGACCTGTTGGAAAAGCACCATGCACGGGTCACTGGTTTCTTGTGTTTCGTTCCAGGGTCCAGCCGCTGGCTGCCCATCATTACTGCGAGGGATTGGGAACAAAGGCTGAGAGGAGGCAGGAACCTGGGTCGAGGATCACGGTCTTTGACCTAGCCCAGAAAGGCCTCTGAGGAGAGGGGCGAAGTCAGGCTCCTGTAACGTGTAATGACAGCTCTTGTTAGGGTTAAGAAAACAGCCCTGGTGTCCAGCTGGGAATCCATCTGCAGAGGCGCTCACTGGCTTCTGCACAGCACTGGCTGGACCGCAGTGGCGCCCAGTGCTTCTGAGCCTGCGGCTTCCCCCCACCGTGGGCAGCCCGACCAGACAGGCACACTCATTCCCTGCCATCCAGCCCTCCTGGTGTGCTTCTTCCCATGCTAGCCCTGATCCTGCTTCCCCTTTTATTAAAACCACCACCACCACCATCTCATCTGTGCCGTGTGGCCTGCCCCTGGCAGCTCTGGATTTGCATCCCGGCTCCCACTGAGGAGGAACCTCCTGGAAAGTTCCAGCTTCACGGGCACTGGGGCATTTTTTTTCTGAGGCATAGGCACCAGCCAGGGAGGGCTCCAGTCCAGGGTTTGGGCCCTGGCCGTGATGGCACCGGCTAGGATGGCGTTGTGGGAAATGACCATAAAGGGAGGGGTGAGTTCAGTCTGGCTCAGCGGGGGCTCAGTAGCACACCGGCCACTTTCCACGTGGGAGACCAATGGCTTGGGTGGATTCTGCGCTGGGCTGCCTCTGGAACCTCACTTTGCCAGTCCACACATCTCAGTCCAGGGTCAGCAGTTCAAAACCATCAGGAGCTCCATGGGAGAAAGATGAGCTTTTCTACTCGCCTACAAGCATACAGCCTCTGAAGCCCACAAGGGCACTTCCACTCAGTCCTGTCCGGTTGCTGGGCGTCCGAATGAACACCATGGCGGTGGGCTGGTTAGTGCTTTTTGATGACGCGATGTTGTTGAGCCGATCTCCATAGAGCTTCCAAATCAAAACAGTAGGAAGAAAGGCCCGACGATCCATTTCAAAGACTTAACCATTGAAAGCCCTACCGATCACAAGGCTCTGATCCCATGCTGTGTGGGGTCACAGGTGGATTACCTGTGAATCTGTTGTAAACAGTGTCACATGGATTTTTGCCATATCCTGTACACGTGAAAAGGGGCTTTGATCCTGTTTTGTGGCTGGTCTTTTCATATGTTCAGGGTCTTTTACAAAGCAGAAATTTAAAAATGTTACGATGTTTAGTTAATATATTTTCCTTGGATGGCTTATACTTTCTGTGCCTTCTAAGAATGCTTTCTTCAGTTCCAGATTCCAAGGGTTTTTCTGTTCCTTTTTTTCCTAGAAGTTTTATAGTTTTCCATTTAAGTTCTAAGCCATATAAGTTATTTCTTTTCTTCTTTCTTTTTTCAATGCTAATAGGGTAATTAGTAATCCTGGTGGTGTAGTGGTTATGCATTGCCCTTAGATTGACAAGGTCATCAATTCAAAAGCACCAGCTGCTCCCTGGAGAAAGATGAGGCTTTCTACTCCCTCAATAGTTACAGTTCCTGAAGCTCGTGGGGGCAGTTCTACCCTGTCCTATAAGGTAGGGTCCGCCTTGACCCAACAGCAGTCAGCTTCGGTGAGGCGGTGACTTGGATGTAGGGTTGAAGCAATGGTGTCTTGACTTGCTGCTTTGGCCTTACTCTACTGGTGCAGCCCTTGAGTGGCAGGGAGCAACCATGGCTCCTCCCCCTCAGCCTCAGTCTGACCCATGGGCGTGGGGTAGGTTGCCAAGGGAAGCCTGCTCCTCTTCCTTGATGTTTATTTTCTTCTATTTTAAGCTTTTTATTGTGGCTTGGGTAAAAGTTTACAGATCAATTTTCCATTTAAAAATGTCATACATATTTTGTTTCATCTCATTGATTGTAATACCCATAACCTATCCTTATTTATCCCAATTCCTCCCTCTATTCCCTGTTTCCATTTTTCCTTCTTACCTATATACCTTCTGAACTTTGCCTTGGGTAAATGTTGCCCTTTTGATTGCAAATGGTTTATGATTCTAAGGTGTGCCTACCTCTTTAAAGCTATTTTTCTCTTATGTCTTTGTTATGAGGAACCTGGTGCCATAGTGTTTGTGAGTTGGGCTGCTGACTACAATTAGTCAGCAGTTCAAAACCACCAATTCCTCTCTGGGAGAAAGATGAGGCTTTCCATGCTGTTGAAGAGTTCCAGTCTCAGAGGCTCACACAGGCCTCTGTCCTAGAGGGTCACTATGAGTCAGAATTGACTCAACACCAGTTTTTGTTTTTATGTTGTTGTTGTTGTTATTGTTAGGCGCCATCCTGTTGGTTTCCACCCATAGTGACTCTATGTACAACAGAATGAAAACCTGCATGGTCCTGGCCATCCTCACAGTTTTCTGATGTTTGAGTCCATTTTTGTAGCCACTGTGTCAATCCATCTTATCAAGGGTCTTCCTCTTTATGGTTGCCCCCCTACCAAGCATGATGTCCTTCTCCAGGGACTTGACTCTCCTGATAACTCTGTCTGTTAGTCTGGGTAGACTAGAGAAACAAATCCAAAGACACTGATATGTGTATAAGAAAGAACTTTATATAAAAGTGTAATCTTATATTAAGAGGACATCCTAGCACAGTCCAGTCCAAGTCCGTAAGTCTGATATTAGCCCATATATCCGATGCAGTCTATAAATTCCTCTTCAGACTCATGCAACACATGCAATGATGCTGACTGCAGGAAGATCACAGGCCAGTGGATGGAAAGTCTTGTGGGTCCAGTGGTGGTGGAAGCATCTCAGTGCTGGCATGGGTCTCCACGTGGCTCCTCAGCTCCAGGGATCTGGCTTCATTAGCCTCTTTCCATGTGACTTGTCAACAAAAATGTCTGACAGGGAGTGTGTGAGTGTCCTGCCTTAAGTGAGCTATTTATCTCCTTAGCGGCTCCAAATGAGATCATCAAGGCATTTATAGAGATCTAAATATAGGCATGTACATCTGTAAATATATTTATATATGACGAAGGGGAAATAGATTGATGTGCATATCTTTATAGGTTTAGTATTAAGGTATCTGATGGACATTGGGCCTCTACTCAAGTACACTCTCAACACAAGAACACTTTGTTCTATTAACCTAGCATTCCAGGATGGTCACCTTCCTGACACGATCACTGAAGACAAAAGCAGGTGCATAAGCAAATGTGGTGAAGAAAGCTGATGGTACCCAGCTATCAAAAGATATAGCGTCTAGGGTTTAGTCTTGGACAACCACAGGAGGCAGGTTTACTCTGTCCTATGGGGTTGCCATCATTCACAACTGACTAGATGGTTGTGAGTTTGGTTTGGCTTATTGTATACCTAAAAATTGAGCCATAGGGGTGATTCCATTTCCACACATTAAGGATGATTAAGGGCCATAGTCTTGGGGGCCCCAATCAGTCTCTAGCTGACCAGTAAGCCTCATCATTCTTTGATTTTGAGTTTTGTTCCCCATAGTTCTTCCACTCTATCAAGGAGTTTTTAATGTGATCCCTTTCAGATGAGTTGGTAGTGGTAGCTGAGCACCATCTAATTCTTCTGGTCTCAGGGTCATGGAGACTGATGTTCACATGGTCCATTAGTTCAACGGATCGATTGTTTCCATGCATCTTTGTTGCATCGTAGTTGGTTGCTCATAACATTTAAGACTCCAGTCATTACACACAAAAGCACATAGTCTGTGTGAACTATGCTGTGCCAATTGACTTTGGTGTCCTCTGAGACCATGACCCTGAATCTCTAGGCTCAGTGACATCTGAGTTATTTTTTTACTTATGTCAAAGTTCATTCTCCCCCACCCCTTTTTTTGGCTCAAGTATGCCCAAATTACTCTATTTCTATTTATTGAAAAAGATGATCTTTCTCCCCTGAATTGCTTTTGCACCTTTAAAAGAATGAGTTGAGGATATTTATGGG
>NW_022103907.1:12020151-12021857 GCF_000313985.2 Echinops telfairi | reverse complement strand
AGTTATTGGGTAGATTTGAACTACCAACCTTTTGATTCACAGCTGACTGCTCAGCTGTTCGTGCCACCCTCTCTCACTGCTGTTGAGTTGATTCCAACTCAGAGTGATTCTTTAATCTTGGATATAGCTTAAAAAAAGTTCTTGTTGGAATGTTGATAGGAATTATAGTAATCTATCTCTATCTATATGTCTCTATACAAACTATCTCTATATATCAATTAGTAGACTTGCTACTTTTACTGCTGAGTCTCCCCAATGCATACAAACCGTGTGTTTCTTCATTAGCTCTTTTCTTTTCTCACTGCCATTGGGTTGACTGGACTCATAGAGACACATTGGACAGGGCAGCTGCACCTGTGGGTTTCTGAGATGGCAGCTCTTTACTGGAGAAGAAAGCCTGACCTTTCTCCTGCTTGCGTGTAGTAGCCCCCAGAGTAGCCCCATTTATTAGCCTAGATTTTTTATTTCCTTCATTAGTTTCGCATCATTTTCAGCATATAAATCTTGCTAGGTTTTGTATTTTGAGGGTGCAAATGCAAATGTTGTTGCATTTTACTTTGGGTGTGTACATGTTTATTGTTAGTACATTGAAATACAATGGATTTGGGGATGTTTATCTTATATCTTGTAATTTCCCAGAACTTATTTATTAGCCTTAGGTATTAGTTTGTAGATTCCTTGAGATTTCCTGTAAAAAAGAGATAGTTTTACTTCTTAATTTTTTATCTATGACTTTTGTTTACTTTTGTTGTTGTTGTTCTATTGCAATCACTAAAACTTCCAGCACTCTGCTATATAAGAATTAATGTTATTACTTTGGTCCTGAGGGAAAGAATTCAGGTTTTTATCTTTAGTTATAACTTTGTCTGCAGTTGTTGTTGTTTTCCCCTTTGGTGGATGCTCTTTGGAAAGATATTAAGGAAGTTACTCTCTGTTTCTATTTGTTTGGGAGTTTTCTACAACAAATGGTGTTGCATTTTGTTAAGTGCTTTTTCTTCAGAGTTGATATAACCATATGATTTTTCTTCTTTGCATGATTCATTTTTAAATACTGAATTAGCAGAGATTATTGAGATGAGATCTTAACTTATCCTGTTTCATTTATAGATTTGAAAGTATGGAAAACATTTCCCAGTGTGTTTATCATTTTCATAATTGCTCTTTTTAATAGCTACCAATACTTCTTCTGGTAACATTCCTAGTCTACAAAATGCCCTTTTCCTTGGTTATTTTTACTGCTGCTTATTTTTATTTTGTGTTTTTGGAATTAGAAATAACACAGCCCAATTATCTTTTCACATACAGGTTTTTGGCAGACCTCATTTGGCAGACCTTGAATTTCTTCCTAGGATACATTTCCAGGCATTGGCCGAAGGAATTTATTGTTTAGATGAATTTTGTGATATATTGTTCTGGTATTCTCCAGGAATATAGGGAGAATGCTTAATTTTCAATGTCATAATTCTTTCACAATGCCATCTTTTCTGTATTTTACCTGAATTTTATTGCTTGTATAACTTTGCTTTTACTTGAAACTCTAAAGGACTCAAATTGTCTAAAATCATGGGGGGTTCGTCCACTCACCCTCAACTACTGCTACGAGGTTCCTAATAATACAAGTAATGTCTAGTAGAGAAAGCCAATTTCTATGATCACCTCTGTCTCTGGGTTTTTTTTTGTTTTTATTGGTCTCTTTTGATTCATCT
>NW_022103907.1:12012720-12018144 GCF_000313985.2 Echinops telfairi | reverse complement strand
GCCGACATCATAATTCAAACGCAACAATTTTTCTCTGATGGTCCTTATTCACTGTCCAAGTTCACATTCGTATGAAGTGATTGAAATACCATGGTTAGGACCGGGTGCACCTTAGTCCTCAAAGTGACAGCTTGGCTCTTCAACTCTTTGAAGAGGTCTTGTGCAGCAGATTGACCCAATCCAATGTGTTATTTGAGCTCTTAATTGTTGCTTCCATGAGCCCTGATTGTAGATTCAAGCAAAATGAAATCCATGCCAATTTCAATCTTTTCTCCATTATCATGATATTACCTATGAGTCCAATGGTGAGGATTGGGGTTCCTTGGTATTAAATTGTAATCCACTCTGAAGCCTGCAGTCCTTGATCTTCATCGGCAAGTACTGGACGTCTCTTTCCTTTTAGCAAGCAAGAGTGTCTTCTACATTATTGCAGGCTACTCATGAGCCCTCCTCCAATCCTGATGCTGAGTTCTTCTTCGTACAGTCCAGATTCATGGATTATTTGCTTAACTTGCAGTTGAAGTATAGCGAAAATGCACACCTTTCCTGCAGTATTTCCTTGTTCTGTTTGGAATACTCCCTTTTGATTCCTGTTTAGATTTGGTATTCCCATTCTGCTCAATTGTATCTAATGCCTTTGCATAGTCAATAAAACAAAAACAAACATCTTTCTAGCATTCTCCACTTTCAGCCAAGATTCATCTGATATCAGCAATGAAATTTCTCCTGAGATGTCTTCTTTGGAATCCAGTTGGAATTTCTGGCAGCTCCTTGTCAATGTACTGCTGGAAGTGTTTCTGAGTTATTGTTAGCAAATTTTTATTTTCACATGATGCTAATATTATTGTTCGATAATTTCTGCGTTCTGTTGAGTCATCTGTCTTTGGAATGGGCACATATAGGGATGTTGGTTGACCAGGTGGCAGTCCTCCAAATACCTTGGCATAGATTAGAGACTGTTCCCAGCACTTCACCTGCTTGTTGAAACATTTCAGTTGGTAGTCAGTCAACCCCTGCAGCCTTGTTTCTTGCTAATGTCTTAAGTGAAGCTTGGGCTCTTCCCTCAATACCATTGGTTCTTGGTCACAGGCTACCTCTTGAAATGGTTGAATGTTAACCAGTTCTTTTTGATAAAGTGACTCTGCGTATTCCTATCATCATCTTTCTTTATTATTATTAGAGAAAAATCTTGTAGGTTTTATTTTTCACCGGTCTGTTCTGGCATGCTTCTTCCTCTTCATTTAATATTGAAGGATTTCTTTATTTAAATCTAAACATTTAGCAACGTGGGGTCCATATCCCCAGTGGTAACAATAGACTGCAGTTGACAAGTACTTGACCCCTCTATCCTATCATCATCTTTTGATGTGTCCTGCATCATACAATTCATTGAATTCTTCAGTGTTGCAACCCAAGCCCTACATTTTTCCTCCAGTTATATTTTAGCTTGAAGTGTGCTGAACATGTTCGAACCGTCGGGCTTCCTAACATCAGGTCTTTGCATGTTTCTTTGTACTTAGTCTTCTCGCGCTTCCTTTTGAAAATTTCTATTCAGCTACTTTACTTCATCATTCTTCCATTTGCTTTAGCTACTTGAGCAAGTTTCATATTCTCTTTTGACATTTGCCTTGGTTTTTAAAAAAGTTTAATAAATCATTTTATTGGGGGCTCGTACAGCTCTTATAACAATCCATACATCCATTGTGTCAAGCATTTTTGTACATATGTTGCCATCATCATTTCCAAAACCTTTTCTTTCTACTTGAGCCCTTGGTATCAGCTTCTCTTCTCACTCCCACCCATCCCCCCACCCTCATGAACCCTTGATAATTTATAAATTATTTTTATTTTCGCATTTTATACTGTCCACTGTGTCTCTTTACCCGTTTCTGTTGTTGTCTCCCTGATGTCTGTAAGTGTGTGTGTACGTTAATCACTGCTATCGGTTCCCCTTGCTTCCCTTCCCCCCCTCCCCTCTCCTCTCATGGTATCACTACTTTCATTATCTGTCCTGGATTCTGTGTGTCAAGATCTCTTATCTGTACCAGTGTACATGCTGTGGTCTAGCCAGATTTGTAAGCTAGAACTAGGGTCACGATAGTGGGGGTGGGGTGGGGAGGAAGCATTAAAGAACTACAGGAATGTTGTGGGTTTTGTCAGTGTTATACTGCACCCTGGTTGGCTCATCCCTTCCTTGTGATCCTTCTGTGAGGGGATGTCCAGTTGTCTACAGTTGACTATGGGTCTCCAGTCTGACCCCCCTTGTCCACATCGAAATGGTTGTTTTGACATTCACTTTGGTCTTTTCTTTTTTTCCTGGTCTTTTTTTAAAAAAAACACATTTTATTAGGGGCTCATACAACTGTTATCGCAATCCATACACACATCAATTGTGTAAAGCGCATTTGTACATCATTCTCAAAACATTTTCTCTCCACTTAAACCCCCGACATTAGGTCCTGATTTTTCCCCTCCCTCCCCACTTCCCCCTCCCTCATGAGCCCTTGATAGTTTATAAATTGGTATTTTGTCATATCTTGCCCTGTCCGACATCTCCCTTCACCCACTTTTCTGTTGTCTGTCCCCCAGGGAGGATGTCACATATAGTTCCTTGTAATCAGTTCCCTCTTTCCTACCCATTCTCCCTTTACCCTCCCTGTTTCACCACTCACAACACTGGTCCTGTAGGGCTCATCCGCCCTGGATTCCCTGTATTTTCAGTTCCTATCTGTACCAGTGTACATCCTCTGGTCTAGCCAGACTTGCAAGATCGAATTCGAGTCATGGTAGTGGGAGCAGGGAGGAAACATTTAGAAACTAGAGGAAAGTTGTATTTCTCATCGTTGTTACATTGCACCCTGACTGGCTCGTCTCCTCCCTGAGACCCCTCTGCAAGGGGATCTCCAGTGGCCTACTAATGGGCTTTGGGTCTCCACTCCGCACTCCCCCCATCATTCACTATGGTAAGATTTTTTGTTCTGATGATGCCTTATACCTGATCCCTTCGACACCTCCTGGTTGCATAGGCTGGTGTGCTTCTTCCATGTGGGCTTTGTTGCTTCTGAGCTTGATGGCCGCTTGATTACCTTCAAGCCTTTAAGACCCCAGACGCTATACTTTTTGATAGCCGGGAATTCCTGGTCTTTTTAATGACCCTTTGCTGTCTTCATATAGGATGACATCAAATACATCATACATAATGAAAGCAAATGTTATCATGTGAGGTAGTAAATTTTAATAGCCTAATTTTATTACAAATTATATATGTCTTTAATGGCTTTATTGATATGTAATCCACATCATACAATTCAATAGTTCAATCATATCAAAAAGAGTTATGCACACATTCCATCTCCTCCTCCTATTCCTAACTCTCCTTCCTCTGTTGCTACAAGAGAAGAAATCAACTGTTGCGCCTTGAATGTCTGATCACAAGCTTTGAAGACCCCAGGCTCTACACAAAGAACTAGAAGGCAGAAACACTGAACATGCTCTTTGGCCAATTGGCTGTGATGGACCATGAAACTACAGCCTGTATCTCCAAACCAAGGAATCAGATCCAACAAAGTATTTGCTTGTATATAAGTAGTCCCAACAAGGATTATTTTTTTTGTCATTGTTGTAAATACAAGTATATTGATCACACCACTGTTGACAATTTAAGTTTTTACAGGTGTACTATGTATTGACAACATTCATAATAATTGGCTGTTGGTGTAGTTGTTTATGGGTTGGGCTGCTAACAGCAAAGTCAGCAGTTAGAAAACTCTGGCTTCTCCAAGGGAGAACAATTTAAGCTCACTACTCCATAAAGAGTTATCCCAACTGGATTAATGGTTTCTTGGGAGTATGGCAGGGGAAGTTGGGAGAAAATAGGGGGGCTAATAACATGGAGTACAAGAAAGAATATGTTCTAAAATTGATTGTAGTCATGATTATACAACTCTTCTTGATATGTTTGAACTATTGAATTGTATGATATTTGGATTATGTCCCAAAAACCTGTTAAAAAGAAAAAGGAGTTACCGTCTCAGAAATCCACAGGGGCAGTTCTACTCTTTTCTATAAGGTCACTAGGAGTGGGGATCCACTCAATGGCAGTGAGTTTGTTTTGGGTACAACTCTACCCGAATGCAATTTTAAACATCTTTTCTCCTCTGCCCTCGGTAACCACTAATAAACTTTGCTCTCTCTATACTTGCCTTCTCTTCTTTGTGAGATCTGGCCTCACATTGGGATAGGTCCTAAGGGATGATTGTGTAATTGAAAGGAAGAAATTAAGAGCCAGGCAAAAGTTTTGGGGTGCTCACCTCCTCCACGACTTCAGGAACCAGGTCTGAGCAGAGAGGTTGTGTTTTCATATCACCTTATAGACTCAAGCCCCTCTAATTACAGGTATCCTCACACATAACAAAGTGGGCTGTACTCTAACCCTACAGGTCCCTGAGTTCATTGGAGGAGTAACCTAACACCAGTGCTGGGGCAGGTAAGGGGTTGACTGTCTCCTGAGCAGTGAAAGCAATAGCAACATGTCTGCTCCTAGAGATACAGCTGCCAGATAGCATTGAGCCATGTGCTTGTAGGAAGTGACTTTAAGGTAGAACTCTTATGGGAGGATATTGTGGGGATTAATCTGGGCTATGAGAATGTGATTAGGACTCATCTCTAACCCACAAGTTGGAAGGCATCTCTCCACCCAGAATCCTGGCCTCCCAGGATTCGTAAAAGGTGAGAATAAAGAATTCACCCACATACACTCTCTTCCCAGTCCCCACTTCTTTTTATTTTTTTAATATGTGAGGCTGTACAATATTTCCCCCTTTGTGATTGGCTTATTTCGCTCAGCGTAATGTCTTCAAGTTCCAGCCATACTGTAGCATGTATCAAGGCACCATTTCTCCTATTGGCTACGTAGTATTCTATTATGTATACGTATCACAATTTGTTTATTAGCCATCTATCGATGGGAATATATGTTGTTTCTACTTTTTGGTTACTGTGAATAGAGCTGCAGTGAACATTGGTATACAAGTCTCTGTCCGAGGCTTTATTTTCAAATCTATCCCTGTTCAGGCCTCACTTAACTCAGGTTTCCAATTTTTTTTGGCCTACTTCCCCTTTTTCAGAAGACAAAAACAAAATGCAGCTCCACCCCCCCCCCACCCTGCCCGCAAACAGCAATTTAAAAATTTTGCACTACAGCCCTTGACCAGGAATAAGCAATGGTATCTGCGTTCGCACACCCCACCCTGCATTGTTCCAGCATTCCCCCAGGGGACAGTATCACAGACTTTGGCTGACACAACAAAAATTTCTAAATAGCTCTTCCCTGAGTTGATTATATTGCTGTCATAGAAATCCTGCTAAAGCATAGCACAATATGTCCTTTTGGTTTCCAACATGTGAGGGACACCAGTTGTTCAG
>NW_022103907.1:12011024-12012365 GCF_000313985.2 Echinops telfairi | reverse complement strand
CCTCTCATCTCTGTCATAGTGTTTTGTGCATGTTTGTTTCTAATTCTAGACTTCAAGACTATAGAGTATAGCAGCTTTGTATCTCTCATCTGTTTATCCCTCCACAGGGCCTTCATTGGGATTTTCCCATAATGGGCTCTCAACATATATCTGTTCATTTATTTATTATTAATCAGAATTTAAACTGCAACTTATTGAGTACAGTCCTAAGTGCTAAACATGCTTTCTATCCAACATGGCTTTGTGAGGATTAAATAAAGGCCTTGGCACATAGTAAATATTCAATAAGTGGGGGTAGTTAATATGATTCATTTAACAAGAAGAGCCCTGGAGTGTAATAGGAACTTATTTGATTGCTAACAGAAGGGCCAGCCATTTGAATTCAGCAGCTACTCTGTAAGAAATAGAGATGGGCTTCTGTAAAGATTACAGGAGACCCTATGGGGCAGTTCGACTCTGTCCTATAGAGTCGTTATGAATTGGAATCACCTGGAGGACACACAATAGCATTCCGTCATATGGATTTACCACAATGTCTTTATGCGTTCACCTGTGGGTGGACATTAGCATGCTTCCAGTTTGGGACTATTGCAAATAAATCTGCTAAGAACATTCATGTACAGTTTTGTATGTATAAATGTATAAATCTGTATGAACACATATTATTCAATATGGATGTTCAAAATATATTCTTTTGTCTCTCTTAGTTAATTGTGTGGTAGAGGTGCTCAATTTTAAAACAAGCTTGTTTTGCAGAGTGACTGTGTCCTTTTGTATTTCCCTCAGCACTGTATGCTATTTCTAGTTCCTCATGTATACTTGGAATGGTCCATATTTTTTAAATGTTTGCCAATATAATGGGTCTGTAGGGTCTCCAGGTGTTGCAAATGTTTTGCACTTGACTACCAATTCACCTACAGGTTCGTGGCTTGAACCCATCCAGTAGTGCCATGAAAGAAATGCCTGGCAATCCTCTTCCTTAAATATGGCAGTCAAGAAACACCCATGGAGATCTTCTACATTGTCTGAGGCTGCTATGCATTGAGTGGGTGTGTAGTGGTGTTTCAGGAAAGATGTGCATCAGGGTTGTATCTTCTCACCAGGCTTATTTAATCTGTACGCCAAGTAAATAATTAGAGAAGCCAGATTATGTGGAGAAGAATGCGGCATCAGAATCAGGGGAAGGCTTATTAACCACCTGTCATCTGCAGATGACACGACCTTGCTTGCTGAGATTTGCGATCGCCACATGCACGTGTAAGTTGGACATTGAACAAGGAAGACTAAGAAGAATCTATACATTTGAATGATGGTGCTAACAAAGTATATCGAAAGTACCAT
>NW_022103907.1:12008212-12009120 GCF_000313985.2 Echinops telfairi | reverse complement strand
AAAAAAATGTCATATTTCTCCCTCCCCACCCCCCTTTTTTTTAGGTTACAGAAATTGGAGTAAGACATAAGATATTTTTACATTAGTATTAAAGCACCCTGAGCCTCACAATGTTGATCTGGCTGTTATTTTCAAAAGTTGTAAATCCTTTTGTTTTGTTTTAACTGAAAGCAGGTTCAGGTTTTGATTCCTATTATATCTCTTTTCTCTTGTATTGTTAAAAACAATATTGCTTTAGCTTCTAAATATCTATTATATTAAGAAACTTATGTGAAAAATGAAGTGTGGTAAGCCATGGCTGAAGAGCATCTGACCCAATATCTTTCTCATTAGAGTGTCCTGATAATCACATGAGCCAAAGCACATGTGAGTTCCCTCTGTAGAGTGCTATTGTTTAGGATTTAAAAAGAGGTGCCAAAATCTACTTTTCATTTTGATTAATTGATGTCAAAGCATCTTTTAAAGTAAAGAGTAATTGTACAATCAAAGAAACGGTGGGGGCAGTGTTAACTGCCTAATCATTGTATACCTAAGTCACAACTGCTTCCGTTCTAATGAGGCGTCCTGCTGGGAAATGACCGCCCTGACAGAAATGACTTTCCTAGTCCCTCCTGCACCAGGTAGACTATGCAGCACATCTGGCCGGTGTGATCTGAGCCGAATGAACGTCGCCTTCAGGATGAACTGGTTAAACACACCACACATATTCTCTCTGCTTTTTTACCCTTGGTGATGATCATGGGAGCCAGGCGGAAGACGCTGATATCTCAAGAAGGAAAAGAACCTGGATCCCTGAGTCACCCCTGGGAGAAGAGGAGAGCTGAGCATCCACTCTGAACTGTGTGCGCTGTACAGGGAAAGGTGTAATATATTAAGCCCCTGTGATTTTGGAGCTGTGTGTTATAGCA
>NW_022103907.1:12003698-12005208 GCF_000313985.2 Echinops telfairi | reverse complement strand
GAACTGGCTAAGGCAGCTGCACCCTGGTTCCACCATCATAAAGCAAGAGACCCCAGAACTAGAAAGGTGAGGCTCACCAGCCATTTATCCTTCTGCCCTTCAATTAACCCCACGTGTGTTTATTGGCCAGGTTGGCCCAATAAACTAACTATGTCAGGGATGCATGCTATGGTGGGTTCTGCTTTGTTCTCAATTTTCTTCAGGTCGTAGTCTGGCTGCTTGGTCATCTCCGGAAGAGCTTAAGTCAGTTTGGCCCTGGTTGGACGATCTCCCTGAGCAACTCTATGGCCTCCTCCAGCTCCTGGATCTGGGTCATGGCTTTTTGAAAGCTGTAACTTTTCCTAAAACTTGGAGGTGAAGAGGTACAAGGAGTCTCTGGGAGAAGGCACCGCTGTATGGAAAGGAAACACTAGGAGTGCAGACAACACCCTGCTCAGGCTGCAGGCACTTCTCTGACACCACGCCCTGTGCACAGTAAGTAGGGATCACTCTAGAACCCTCACTTCTGGCTAGGATACCGCCACTTCCACCCCCTTCTCAGCGCCTCTGGGTGGTACACGTGGAGGTGGGGGACAAGCGGGTAGGAGAGAGATCATTTTTATTTCTGGCCAAGGTCCATATATACTTAGGGGGCGTGATTACAGGTAACTATCAAAATATTGATTTTTTTAAAATAAATCACTTAATACAGCAGTTCTTAACCTGTAGGTCGAACAACCCTTTCACAGGGGTCACCCTATTCATAACAGTAGCAAAATTACAGTGTTGAAGTAGCATTGAAAATAATTTTATGGTTGGGGTCACCACAACATGAGGAACTGTATTAGAGAGTCAAGGCATTAAGAAGGTTAAGAACCACTGCTCTTATACATAGAACATATACAAACACCCATCCTTGCAGAACTCACTTTTCCCAAATGGGTTTATCAAGTGTTCTTCCCAAAAGATGTGAATCTTTCCTTAAATAGACTCTCTGATCAGCCTACTTAAGACTCTCTCAACTTGTTCCTCTTGTATTCCCTGGGCCTGGTGCACTGTGGGACAATTCTGACCGTTGGATAGGCACTGGAATGGAAGACTGCAATTCCGTAAATGCTCTAGGTCAAAAGCCCTGCTCTTGCGATCAGTAGAGAGGACATTGTTTTTAGAAAAAAATCTCATTTGTTATCAACCAACGCCAGTTTTTATTCAATGATTTCTTAATTCACCTCTTCACTTTGGTTTTATAATCCTAATATATAAACATATGTCAGTTTGGATTCAAAAACCAAACCCACTTCCAGAAATCCAACTCACAGGTCACCCTATAGGAGAAAGTAGATAGAACTGCTTCAACAGTTTTCCAAGGCCGTAAATCTATAAGGAAGCAGAGGGACCCAGCTTCGTCCTCACCAAGCAGTTGGTGGGTTCGTTCTGCTGACCTTGTGGTTAGCAGTTCAAGGAGTAAGCCACTATGCCACCAGGACTTATCAGGTAGTATCCTTGTCAGATACCAACCTTATCAGTCAGT
>NW_022103907.1:11997306-12002849 GCF_000313985.2 Echinops telfairi | reverse complement strand
CAAGCACATTTACACACATGCTGTCATCATCATTTTCAAAGAATTCTCTGAGCCCCTGATATCTTTCCTCTTCCTCCCACTTGAGCCCCGTTTCTTCCCCCATCCTCTCCCACCCGCGAGAATTGACTATTTTTGCAAGACATGGCCGATTCTTGTACTTTTCCATGAGGCTGCAAATGGGCATATATTATTATGGCTTACCAAGAAGGGCATTGGACTGGCAACATCTTGTTCCATTATACATAAGGTCATCACAGAGTCAGAGCCAATTCAAGGGCAACTACCAACAACAACTAGAGAAGGACCAAAGATAAACATGTCTTTCTAATGTGCACTCTCATCTTTATTCTTCGAATGAGCTGGAAGCGGGGCATCTGTGATGGCGATCTCTTTCCCAGTCCCAGGCCCAAAATGAAGGTCAAGCAAAGTCCAAGTTGTTGTTGTAAAAGCCTCTGTCTCAGAAAATTTAGGGCAAAGCACACAAAAATCTGGTGTCATTGTTCCATTGTTTCATGGATGTATTTTGATGTGGAAAACCGTCCCTCCTTTGTGCCACATATCAGTATTGATGGATGGAGGTGTAGACTCTTGAGAAACGTTCATTTAATTGCATGAAGGTCCATGGAATTTCCCCCCATAGAACAGTGTGATTGTTTTGTCAAGTGTTCAAGACCTAAATTTGCCGCTGGCTCACCCCCAGCGCAGTCATGCGATTAGTCACGCAAGTAGTCACAAACCCCATTTGTCACAAAGAAACATAGCGGATGGCCCTATCCGTGCTCCTTTCTCAAAATGTGTCTCTGGAAATGAAATTCCACCCTGCACGTCAGTTTGGACTTCTTTCTCCTGTGTGTTTTATCCAAAGCATGGACCAGGTCAAAGAAGACGGAGACACCTTCACGGCCTGTTAGTCACATCTCACCAAAGCTTCTCAGTGGGCAGACAGACAAGAAGGGGCCTCATGAAGGCACCTTAATCAGCATCTCCCATCTGTGAGGTCATCGGGATATTTCAAACAATTTTCAGCTCTCATTAGTTGAATGAGGTCCACAGGCAAGTCCATATCTTTTGTAACTTTTGCTACCACATCCTGGGAAAGCCTTTTTTTGCAGGCTGACATTTTCCCCATAGGTCAGCCTGTGGTAATGAGCTACCAATTGATGTGTCCTTCACACTCACAAACGGTATATGTTGATATGAACCTTTCGGGTTGTGAGATGTCGCTTTTACCCTTGGCTTCTGCCATGTCAGTCTCATTATTTCTAACAGGCGATGGCAATTAAGGGTCTTGGGGCTGTTGATCACAGCCATTGGGAATAGGGAAGGGGCCCGGGGGAGAACAGTCGCTTTTTCTTTACATGAACAATGTGATGCGCATAGCTAAACCCAGATCTGAAAACCTCCGGTCACGGATGGGAACCTCCTTTCACATGTCCTGTCCTCATACCAGCTTCAGGTCATCTAAAAAAAAACTCCAGCAAACAAACCCTTTTGTGCAGGATGACAGGCTTGGCAAGTATTATAGAATTGAGTTTGGCCGAATATAGAGTTCATTAAACAATTATTTGGGAAGGAAATAGGTATGTTCAAAAAGACCCTCCTTGTCCCCAGCACCCTCACCCTAACTTTTTTCCCCCTTTCAAAGATGGTTGACAGGAAAAGGCAAAGTTGGACACAGAAACAGCCACCTTGGGTCATGCCTTGTACCCTCGGAAGAGGCAGCCTGGAGCTGGTTGGATTCATGAAGGATCCTCCAATTCTTGATTGTGAAATCAGGTCTTCTGAGAGCACGCATAGAAAATAAACAAACAAAAACCCACAATAGTAGTTATGTAGGCAATTCCTCCTCATGGTGACCCCGTGTGTAGACGAGGAGAACTGTGCTCTAAGGGATTTTCAAGGGCAGCTTTTCCTGAAGTAAATCCCCAGGGTTTTATTCCAAGGCTCCTTGGAGTGGACTTGAACTTCTAATCATTCTGTCAACTGCTGAACACATTAACCCTTTAACTGGGGGAACATTTGCATCACTCAGCAATTCTGACAGGAAGCGGTAGTTGTTAGAACCTGATGGGTTGACCCTGAGCCTATAAGTAAGCTCAGAAGCTGTTTCTTCCATGTTGGAATAATGAATTGGTGGAATTCTAACAGCCTTGGGCAGGGGAGGAAGTTCATACAGTACTAGGTGAGGTACAGAAAGAAAGCATAAAACAGGGTCAGCCCTTGAATTCTCTGCAGCTCGTTTGACCTCAAGCACTTTCTATATTAGAAGGAGAACAAAACAAAATTAAGCATGATTTTTCTTCCAATGGGATTGGAAGCTAGGAGAAAAACAAATCAGAGGAAAGGCTTTAGACAATTTTTCAGCAGTAGAGCTTGAATGTTCTGCATCGGGGCAGGATTTTCCCAAACAAATGCAAGAAAAAAGCCCCTAAATTAATGGTTATTTATGGAAATAACACTTGGGAAAACTCCAGCGAAATCTCATAAATGAAGGATGTGCAGGGCTGGAGACCCTAGTGTGCTGTTTTTGAAATAGTCTCTCATTGATGGAACAAGATGCACCATTCCTGAGAGCCTTGCTCTGCAAAATGAGATAATTAAAGCATAAGGGTTCATTTCTGTCAAGTTTATGTTCATGGCAGTTGTAAGGAAGAGTGTTGAAAAGATGTATAGTGGATAGCCATTAAAAACGCAACTCTCTTGAATAGGCAAGGAGACTCAAGAAGAATGCCACAAGAAGCTTCATTCAGAGATCAGGTCAAGATGGCGACCAGGTGAGTCGCACAATCTGAGGGCTCTTTCAGACAAGGTGGGTTTAGGGTCCAGGTAGCCGAGTGGAAGGATTCCGGTGAGTGAGAGATCCCCCTGGGACAGCACCCCACCCCCACCCCACACATCTGTCCTGAGCCGGGGCCTCAGGGATCTGGGATCTGATTCTTGGGACATCTCAGCTCATCAAGCTGCACAACCCCAGTGCGCGCAGGCACCGCTGTCACGATCAGTGATTGACCCACGCCACCCCCAGGCCAGGTCTCCATGCCAGCGGTTGCTTGGATATCCCACTGAGATACCCGCCGCTGTGGCAGGACCCCATACAGCAGCTGCCTACTCGTGGTACTCCACTAGGAGAGGTTTCCCTTTCCCGTAGTTCCCCTCTCCCCACAAGGCAGTGATCTGCCCCTGAGCTTGGGTCCTTTCTTCAATTCACCCAGGGTCCTGGTAACTGATCTACAATCTACAAGGCTGGGTGACCTGCACTTGGGACAATCCACACACCCCTGGGACCTCTTCACCGGCACCCCCGTCTGCCTGCCTGCTCCTGCCAGCTTTGCTCCCACTCCCTGCCTGGGAGGCCATGTTGCGGAGCACTCTCTCAGCGGCCAGCACTGGGCACTTGCCGACGACACGTGCCCACTGCCAGAGCCTATCCCGCTTCTACCCATGGCCCTGTGTTTCTGCCGGAGCCACTTCAGGTTGGCCCATACCACTGCGGTGTCATGTGGGGGTTCCCAGCACTGGTAGCACTGAATGCTAAGCTTGCCTACCCCAGCCTGTTCCTGCCAGGATGGGGGGCTGGTGCCACTGCCTTCTGTTTCCCTCTGGAACCACCTCTGCCCATTCCTGGCCTGGCCCATGCCACTGCAGAGCCCTGCACCTTTCACAGTGTCAGTGGCCTGAACAATAAGTTTTTCTGCCTGCTAAGGAGGCTAACGACCTGGCTTTGTATTTCCTGCTGGACCGTTTCTGGCTGTTCAAGCCACTGCGGCATCCCCAGTACCAGCAGCCCCAAACGCTTTCTGGCCACAGCCCGTTCCTGCCAGCACTGGAGGCAGGTGCCTCAGCCCGGCGTTCCCACAGCACCCCTTGCTCCCCAGCCATTTCTGGCCGGTGCAGGAGGCTTGCTGCTGTGGTGCATTTCTGCCAGTGTAGCCTCTACCTACCGGTTCAACCCTACAGGCCTCCAGCGACCTGCAGGAGTGCATGCTTGATCTGAACAGCATTCATTCCCTTCACGTAGTCTGGCTTTGGAGCCCTAGATCAGCACCACTTCCCGTGGCAGCGAGCCCTCCCCCACCTCCGCCTTCTATTAGGCATTTTTAAACATTGGAGGGAAAGAGGGGACTTTTTTTTCTTTTCTCTCTCTTTTTTTCCCTTTTCCCTTACATTATTATTTCTTTTTTCTCTTCTCTTTCTCTCTCTTCAATTAAATAAGAAAAAGGCTGCTAAGTGTGCCCTGACAGATCAGGTCAAAGCAGCTTAGGGGCATACATTTAAGCTTCAGCACCCACTCCAGTCACTGAAACTTCTCACCACTATTGGCAACTAAACCAGAGGAACTCTGCCTACATGGAAGTCTGACCCACCTCTATAGTAGGTCACAGGCAGCCCCCTGAATGTACCCTTAATAGTAACACAGAGAAGGACTTAAGGGCCCCTTGGTCTCCCAGAAACATGGGGCCTACGAAGGGATTAAGGAAAAATCAACAGACCACATCACTCCCAACAACAAAAAAAACAACAACAATAGAGAGACAAAACACAGCTGCAGAGTTAATGACTCTCATAGAAGAATCAGACACGGATCTTTCACAGAAGGAAACCTTTAGAAGTCTGCTCAGAGTAATACAGGAACTGAGGGAGGCAACAAAGAATAAGGATGAAATGATAGAGGGAATGAAGCCCGCAATAGAGGGGATGAAGTCCATATACCAAAGGGAAATACAGATGTTAACGAGGTAGCAGAAGCCACACACAAGGTTACAGAATTTATGATTAGGCTTGAGGAGACAGAGAACCGTGTCAGTGATCTCGAAGACCTAAGCAAGTGGGAAAGACAGATAAGAAAAGTAAAGAAGTAGAAGATAACCCGAGATCAATGACAGATGCTATGAATAGGAATAATATTCGAATAATTGGTCTACTGGAGCAGAACACACAACACAAGTAGACAGCCAAGATAGTGAAGGAATTTCTGGAAGAAAACTCCCCCCCCTTAATGAGTAAGAGCCAGGCACTCATGCAGGACACCAGCTAGACTAAACCCCAGAAGAACTCAACAAGACATATAATAGTAAAAATATCCAACTTCGAGGAAAAAGAAAATTTTAAGAGCAGCAAGAGAAAGGAAGACAGTCACATACAAAGGAGTGCAGGTAAGAGTATGCTCAGACCTATCAGCAGACACCATGAAGAGGAGGAGAGAGTGGAACAACATCTTCCAAAGCTGAAAAAAAACAACGCCTACCCTGTCAAATTATCCATTAAGATATATGGGGAGATAAGGGTCTTCCAGGACAAGGAAAGACTCAAAGAATATGCTGAAAGACACCTGACCCTGCAGAAGATACTGGCTGGCTCACTATGGCCAGAGGATGAACATCGAGAACAAGCAGGAGACCACCATATAGCCCATCTCCACCCAGAAGCCAACGTGCCAGCAACCAAGACAACAGGGCCTCAGAGGGAACAGAAACAAGATAAAACTCCCTACACGAACAGCACACTGATATGCAGGGAGATAGGAGAACACGAAAACACAAGAC
>NW_022103907.1:11994648-11996206 GCF_000313985.2 Echinops telfairi | reverse complement strand
TCTATGAAAGGATCAACAGAATTGACAGACTGCTGGCAAATTTGACCAACGATAGGAAGGAGCAAACATCAATAGTCAGAATGATGGATGAAACGGGTAATTAAAACAGACACCAATGATATTAAAAGGATAATCACAAAATACTATGAAGGTCTGTATTCTAATGAATTCAGAAATGTGGAAGACATGGATATATACTTGAAAAAACAGTCCTTCCCTAGATTCTCTCAGACAGAGGTCAAGAACCTCAATAAACCCATAGCGAAAGATGAAATAGAGAGGGTCATCAAGAAGCTACCAACAAAAACAGTCCCTGGGCCAGATGGCTTTGCAGCAGAATTCTACCAAGCATTCAGGGAAGAGTTGACTCTGATACTCCACAAAGTATTCCAAAGCATAGAAAAGGATGGCAAACTCCCAAACTCATTCCATAAAGCTAGCATAACTTTGATATCCAAACAGGGCAAAGACTTCACAGGTATAGAAAATTACAGACCAATATTTCTAATGAACAGAGATGCAAAAATCTTTAACAAAATATTGGCAAATCGAATACAAAAGTATATAAAACATATCATCCACCACGACCAGGTAGATTTCATTTCAGGGATGCAGGGATGGTTTAACATCTGAAAATCCATCGATATTATACACCACATCGAGAAGAAAAAGGATTTAAAAAAAACATATGATAGTATCCATAGACGCAGAAAAAGCATCTCACAACATCCAACACCCATCCTAATTAAGACACTCACGAAGATATGAATGGGAGGTAAATTACTCAAGCTGATATAAGCTATCTATGAAAAACCAATAACTGATATCAGAGTTAATGGAGAAAAGACAAAAACAATCCCACTGAAAAATGGTACAAGACAAGGATGCCCCTTGTCCACACTTCTATTCAATATCATACTGGAGGTTCTAACTAACAACATAAGAAAGCAGAAGGATATCAAAGGGATCCAAATGGGAGAGGAGGAGGTGAAACTATCGCTATTTGCAGACATGATTCTGTACATTGAAAACCCCAAAAGCTCCACAATGGGAGTACTTACAGTGATAGCGGAATATGGAAGAGTGGCAGGATACGAGATGAACAAACAGAAGTCGGAAGGTTTGCTATGCACATCGGACAGGACCATGGAAGAAGAGATCAAGAAGGCAGTACCCTTCACAGTAACCAAGAACAAGGTGAAATACCCAAGAATTATATTTAACAAGAAAAACTAAAGACCTATATAAGGAAAACTACAAGACCTTAATACAGGAAACCAAAAGCGACCTTCACAAATGGAAGAACATCCCATGCTTGGGGATTGGAAGGCTCAACATAGTAAAGATGACAATCTTACCCAAAGCACTTTACAAGTTCAATGCTATTCCGATTCAAATGCCAACAACCTCCTTCAAAGAATTGGAAACACTGATCACCAATTTCATATGGAGAGGGAAGAAGCCCAGAATTAGCAGAGAACTCCACAGGAAGAAGAAAAAAGTTGAAGGACTTGCCTTACCCGATTTTAATACCTATTACACAGCTACAGTGGTCAAA
>NW_022103907.1:11992583-11993498 GCF_000313985.2 Echinops telfairi | reverse complement strand
TCATGGGAAGAGTTGGAAAGAATCATGTTAAGCGAGGTAAGCCAATCTCAAAAGGACAGGTATAGCATGATTCCCCTGAGGTAAGGAAAATCAGCACGGCAGGAATAGAAGAATAGATACCTATCTTGCAATACATGGGTGGAAGCATAGGTAGTCGGGGGAGGTCAGACCAAAGCCAGGGAGGTACATGTCAGTCCAACATAAAGAAGGGGAGAGGGGGAAGAAGGAGGAAGAATGGTGGTGGGTAGAAACTGAGATGATGACATGGGGGGAACTAACGCACCCAGGGGAAGAGTATTGGTTGTGTCCCCATAGAATTGGAATGTGCATACAGACCCCACCATGACACGCCAAACCAGGAGGGCAAAGTAACATGTGGAGGAATCCATAAAAAGACTGCTCTATAGGACCGGCTCCAAACAGAACCAGCCTGACCCCCATCATGGATGGGTGTGCCACAGAGACTGACAATAGAACTTTTGGTGGGGAAAAGGAACCGACCTACCATACTCAGACTGAAGCGGAAACAAATGAAGTGGGAGGAAGGGAGTGTAGCACACCCTGGCCCACCAAGACCTGAGGACAATAAACTCACTCAGAGCAGCCAGTGCACAGAGAGGACCATATGACTGGCCCCAGTACGAGATGCGACATCCCGAAATGACCCATAGCCTTACATGGGACAACATTGGAGACACAGTGTGGGATTTGTGCCTGAGCTGACCCCACCACACGGAGGCAAAACACTAAGGGCGTGCAACAGAACAGCAAGGGTAGCAGAGCAAGTAAGTCCCGAGGGAGTATCAAAAATAGACTTTGGGGCCAGGGCATGGTACCCCATCAGACCCCCGGAAAAGACTCCTAAATGTCAACAAACAGACCTTGAACTATTTACAGGATTTTCTTTTTTTGTTT
>NW_022103907.1:11959777-11990966 GCF_000313985.2 Echinops telfairi | reverse complement strand
CCTCCCTATTTCCCACCTCTACCCCTTCCTCTCCTATAAACCCTTGCATAAATTTTTATCTCTAAGGCATTTATATCTTTATGGCATTGACTGCTTTTTTTTCTTTTCTTGAATCTCTTTTCCCTTATTTGGCTTCCTGATCATTGCTAATGTCAGATGTATCTTGCCTGAAAGCCAAAAATACCAGAAAGATGTTTGGGTTTTATTGAGTATGCAAGAGCATTTGATTGTGGGGATCATAACAAATTCTGGATATGGTTTCTAAGAATGGCAATTACATAATTGTGCTCATGTGGAGCCTCTACCTAAATGGAGATACAGTTGTTCAAACAGAGCAGGGGATGCTGCTTGGTTTTAAAATCAGGAAAGGTTCAGAGTTGTAGCCTTTCACCACACTTACTCAATCTGTATGCTGGACAAATCACCTGAGAAGCTCCACATGAAGAAAAAGGAGACGGCAAGATTGAAGATTGGAGGACGTCTCATTAACAACCTGTGATGCGCCATTGACACAACCTTGCTTGGTGAAAGTGAAGAGGACTCAAAGCACTTATTGATGAAGATCAAAATCTGCAGTCGGCAGCATGAATTACAACTCACTGAAGACCAGTGGTTCTCAACCTGTGGGTCATGACCCCTTTGGGGTCAAATGACCCTTTCACAGGGGTCGCCCAATTCATAACAGTAGCAAAATTACAGTTATGAAGTACCAATGAACATAATTTTATGGTGTGAGGGGGGTGTCGCCACAACATAAGGAACTGTATTAAAGGGTCGCGGCATTAGGAAGGTTGAGAACCACTGATTTATAACAACACATCACTTGTCATCTGTTTGTTGTACTGTGGTGACTTGTGCGTTCCTGTGATGCTGGAAGCTATGTCACTGTATTTCAAAGGCCAGCAGGGCCACCCAAAGTGAACAGGTTTCAGCAGAGCTTCCAGGCGGAGAACATAACAAAGAGGGACTGCTCCCCACTTCAGAGGAAGAAGCTGCTGAAAAGCCTGGGCACAGCTTGGAAACAGTATACGATACTGAAGGTCTAATGAATGGAAGCAGATCATAGAGATATTGCTGGCGATGGGCCCCTCCGGTTGGAGGACACTCAAAACGTGACTACAGAAGAGCTGATTTCTCAGAATGGAATTGACCGTGGTGACCTAAGACGGGTAAAGCCTATGGGAGAGGAGCCCTTGATCTTCATTTGCTGGTGGGGCACAACTAAATGTCAGGCCTAGCAAAGATCGGCTAATGACTGGGAACTTGGAATGTACAAAGTGTGAATCTAGAAAAATTGAAAGTGGTCAAAAGTGAAATAGAACACATGAAGATTGATTTTCTAGGCATTAGTGAACTGAAATGAAGTGGTATTGGCCATTTTAAATCAGCAAATCATATGATTTACTCTGCCGGGAATAACAAAATCAAGAGGAACAGTGTGGCATTCTTTGTCAAAAAGGACAGCGCAAAATCAAGGCATGGTATTTTCAATTGCCTCATGTGTGTGAAAGTTGGACATTGAATAAAGAAGATTGAAGAGTCAATGCCTTTGGATTCTGGGGCTGAAATATTAAAAGTAACATGGACTGCTAAAAGAACAAACCAAAATATCTTGGAAGAAGTACAACCAGAGTGCTCCTTGGAGGCAAGGATGGCAAAACTTCTTTTTATGTACTTTGGACATGGTGTCGGGAAAGACTAGTCCCTGGAGAAGGACATCACGTTTGATAAAGTATAGGGGCAACGTAGGAGGGGAAGGCCCTCAGTGAGATGTATTGACACTGTGACTGCAACAATGGGCTCAAGAATAGGAACAGGTGTGATGATGGTACAGGACCAGGAAATGTTTCATTCTGTTGGGTACAAGGTCACTATGGGTTGGAACTGACTGGATGACACCTAACAACAACAACAACTACATAGTAACAAACTTTCTTTCCTATAGTTCCAGAAACTGGTGGTCCAAACCACGTGTTGACATTGGCCATGATCCTTTGGTAACCTATTCGGGAAGATTCTTGATGCCCCAAGCTTTCTAGTAACTCTTTCTAGGTGTTCCGTGATTTTCAGAGGCATTATCACATGACTATCTCCTCTCGTCGTTTGTCTCTCCCTGCACCTTTTCCTGTAGATGGTCAGTTTCGCATTCAACAATTTCAATACATTATGTTTTAACTCACTCATTGCAATTCCCTCAGTGTAACATCATTTCCTCCACTCCTCTCAGGTGTTTGTGTTTCCATTCAGCCTTCTTCCCTAATCCTCCAATTGTGTCCTTGGTAAATGCTGCCCTTTTCATTGTAAATGGATGATCATTCAGTTCCAGACCTGAAAGGTAAGGGGCCATTGTCAAGGGGCCTCCCAGTTTCCGTCTGACAAGTAAGCTTTATCTCTTCCATGATTTTGAGTTCTGTTGTACATTTCTCTCTCTCTACTCAGGCCCTTTTAATGGGACTCATTATCCAGTTCTTTTGGTGTCAGTGTCCTGGAGGCTGATGTTTGTCCATTAATGGTCTGAGAATTGTAAGTTTGGATGGTCCATTCATCCAAGTGTCTTTTGATTTTTATCACTTCTTTCCTTATGATGATAGAGACCAATAGTAGTGCTCTTGATAGTTGCTGATGAGCTTTTAAGATTCCAATACATAGATACTTAACAAATTAGAATGCACAACATGGTTTTGGTGAACTACAACATATCTTTTTAGAGACTCGATTTAATTCATAACACCTATCTCTCTGGCATCAGGATCGAAAGAAGACTCACTAACAACCTGTACTTAACTATGATCTTGCTTGCTGAAAGCAAAGAAAACTTGAAGAATCACTTACTGGCAGCCTCAAAGACCATAGCTTTTGGTATAGATAGTACCTCAATGCACCGGCCGACAAAACTCACTGCTATCAAATCTATACCGACTCTTAGAAACCTTATAGGACAGAGTAGAACTGCCCTTGTGGGTTTCCGAGACTGCAAATTTTTATGAAAGTAGAAAGTCTCATTTTTCTCCTCGGGAGCAGCGGGTGGTTTCCAACTTTCGGTCTTGCAGTTAGCACCCAATGCATAGCCAAGCCACCAGGGCTTCTTACCTCTATTAGAAAAATAAAACAAACCCCTCACATTCCCGGCTATGGAGTCAATCCTGACTCATAGCAACTCTATAGGAAAGACTAACTGCCCCTGTGGGTTTCCAAGATCGTAACTCTTTATGGGGGTAGCCGACTTTAATTTCAGTGGCTTGACTGGTGGTCTCATACTACTGTGATGTACAGCACAAGGTGTAACACACTATGCCACCAAGGGTGTAACTCAAGGTAAAGAGAACAAAAAATCCTTACAATTGGACCAATATGCAACAGAATAACAAACAAACACAAATTAAAGTTGTCAAGGATTTCATTTTACTTGAATCCACAAGCATCATCCATGAAAGCAGCAGTCAGGACACCAAACGACATATTACATTGGGCCAATCTGCTGCATAAGACCCCTTTACATTGATAACGAGCAAAGACGTCACTCTGAAGAATAAGGTGCACTTAACCCAAGCCATAATATTTCCCATTGCTTCCTATGCATGGGAAAGCTGGACAATGAATCAATAAGACTGGAGAAGAATGGATGTATTTGAATTCTTCTGTTGAAGAGTATTGAATATACCATAAACTCTCCAAAGAATGAAGACATCTGTTTGGGAAGAAGCATCGCCAGAAAGCCCCTTTGAAGTAAGGGTGGCACCAACTTTGACAAGTACCTTAGACATTTTATGAGGAAGACCAGAACTTGGTGAAGGACATCATACTTGGTCAAGTAGAGGGTCAGCATAAAAGGAGAAGGCCCTTAAGGAGCTGGAGTGACAGAGTGATTGGCTCAAACATGGCAGCATTTCTGAGAATGATGCAGGACCGGGCAGGCTGTGAGTTGGAACTGACATGATCTATCTAACTATTCATCATGTATCTAGTCACAATACCTAAAGGAGTCTTTAGAAGATAATAAAAATGATTGTGAATGAGGGCAAGATGAGAACAATTGTCCAATAAGGAAATGAAGTTCTTAGAAGGCACTTTTCTCAGAGCAGCCTGCCTAGTAACTGGTAGAAGTTGCACTTAACCTTAATTCTTTAGTGTTAAATTCAGTATTTGTTCTTTGTGGGATGTCAATCCTGGAATAGCTATTAAACTTTTCTCTTCCTGCATCCCCAATTTGAGTCCCAGAAGTAAGCTTTATTAAGAAAGGCCATCAATGCTCAAAACTAGCAGGCATATGGGAGAGGGTAAATTACGGAGCTGGGTCTGGAAAGAATTCAGTGGCGTGACAGTGCTGTTCACACTGTTGTCAACTATAATTCAACAAGCGCTCTTACAGGGAACATGTTTAATTTATGGGGCAGAGAATTTAAAGTTGTTTTCTTCCACCCAGCACTGTCTCCTTAAATGGACAGATTGTAAGAGACCTTTTCCTTTGGTATGTTTATAGTTAGCTTGTACAACATTGGAGTACTTTTTTCAGAAAATAAAATTAAGTGTGATCTGGTAAACTACTGGTCAGAAGTAAGTGCGGCGGTAATCAAGCACGTCCTAGCACATGGGAACCAGGGCAGCAAGGAGTTGATGGGCCTCTGCCTTTAAAAGGAAAGACTCTAAGGCAGAACTCACACCTTGGTGAAGACTCATTAACAACTTGTACAATCCTACAGTGTTTTCTCCCTCTTGCCTTACCGGCTTACAGCCCACAATGCTCTCTGTGACTAAGAAACCATAGACATTCCAGAGTTTAATTTCGAACTACTGCTGATAAGTGCGATGATTTCATTCTTAGACCCGATCACTGATTTGGGCTTCCAAGAATTGGATGCGCGGAGGATTTCACGAAGAACTATTTTAGATAGGGGGTTCCCACAGGCACATGTTTAGGCTGGGTGAACCCAGTGGTAAAACATCATTCACAAGTTACAACAGGTAAAATTTTGTTTTTTGATTCGAGTCTTAAAGTGCACAGAAACCTCGGACTGAATGACTGGTGATAGAGGAGATGTGAGCATGTGAAGGAAGAGAGGACAAAGGCTATTTGGAGGCAAAGAAAATAACTTCTAGAGGATGTCCTATAAGAGGGATGCAGGACAGTGTGGGGACTGGGTCAGACTGTGTTATGGACTCAACATGCATCTCCTGAGCTGAGTCATAGGGGTGGAGCCACTGCAGCACAATCGCTGTGAGACTTCAGAAGGAGGTAACTCCTAAGGTGGGCCTGGCAGCAGCAGGGATGCCACAGGAAGATGGTGTGCTTTCTTGACCACTCTCACCTGTTTGGGCAGTACCTTCTAATATTTCCCCAATTATTTCTGAGTGTTCCAAAAAAGTACCTCCTGAGTTCAGCTCCCCCTCTCCTCAAATTTCTTCAGCAGTTTGTGGATCTGCCAGATGTTCCCTCTTCTCTGCCTCTGAAACTATTTGGTAATGTTGTCCCAGAAGTTGCAGGCAGATGTCAATCCAGTAGGTCGAAGTTGAGAGGACTTGTTTAGGAACACTCTGCAGAGAACACATAGAAACTTCCTAGAAGAGGCCATGGGGCTTAGGTCTGTGAGCCGGTCAGAGTAACCTATTATCTATGCTTCTATTTAGGTAACGCAGATAATCTGTATTCTCATTATGCCACTGTATTGCTACTGTACCACATATGGTCATTTATTCCATATATTGTTCCAGGCCCTAGAAACACAAACCAGAAAACAATGAAACCAACCAACCAAACACAACAACTATGAAATAAAGAACCTATTCTCTGAGAAAACCCAACCCAACAGATTCACGTTCTCCTCTTCCTCTCTCTCTCTCTCTCTCTCTCACACACACACACACACACACTCCCAAAGCAAGAAATCCAGATATTGTCCACTAATCCACAGGCCAGTAGCATAGCTGCAGATCATGCTCTTCCATGTTTCTCACGGCTGCCTTCAGCAAGCTGCCTTCCCTCCCCACACCTGTCCCTCAGCCATCTAGGCTGGCTCCCACTGCTCCAGGTGCCAGTTATTCACATAGTTATGTCCCAAAGCAGGATGCCTGCCTCTCCTCACTCTCCTCAGTGCATCTCTTTGCCAGAGATTTCTCAGCAGATTTACTGCTTGTTGACCCTCACTCTCCTGCCCCACAACACAGGAGAAGACCAAAGAGGAGACGATTTTATAACTGAGCCCACTCATTTGTCAAGGTGTGATAATGACTCACACCTGAAAATGATGCAACTCAGCGGAAGGTTTAGAAGCCATCGATGGTGGTCCATGAGATAGTTCAACGACTTCACAATTCTCTTTGGTTGACACTTTTGTTTTTCTTCAAAGCTTAGGGTGAGTAGCCACAACCATGATTCAAAGTCCCTTTGAATGATTTCTCTGGACTTTTCTGAAGAACGAGACCTGCATTTGGAGCAAGCCTGCAGGAAGGCTGGATTTGGGTTCTCTTCCCGATGTTACCAACCTCCAGGCATGTCCTGTGGATAAGACCCAGTTGTTGTTAGCTGCCTCCGCTCGTGAAGTTTGCATGTACATGGGACCGACTGTTGTGGCCCCCAAATATTGCCAAGCCTTTACTCCTTATCATAATGTCACAACTCCGCTGAAATGTACTTCACATCATAGCAGCATGTGAGCTTCCCCTGCCACACAGGTGGTGGCTGTACAGGAACTAAATTGGCCAGGAATTGAACCTGGTCTCCTGCATGGAAGGCAAGAACTCTACCACTGAAACCACTACTAGCCATTTACTTCTCTAGACTTCACCTTACTCGTGTGTAAAGTGAGGTTGAACTAGATTATCAAGGGTGCAGGAAATTCTAGCTTCCCATGCATCTTCTCTGGTCCTCCCTGGATCTGCTCAGCTCTTGAACAGACTGGCTTATAGAACCTGTATTCTTTAGGGTCCTTGAGAATATACCTTCACTTAAACTGTTGACCACTAAGTGAGGCTGTGTATGGACTTAGAAAGGCTTTGTTTCAGAAGCCCCCAGTTCTCTGTGGAGAATCTATTCGCTCTCATGGAATTTCAGATTTACCGCCTATAGAGCCCTCTGATGCCGGGAAGAAAAACCAGACTCAGAAGACCAGGGCTTTTTGAATGAGAAAAATTGATCCCAGCTGTGTGCTTACTGTGTTCAAGAACTCAGCCTCGTCCAGTTTTGCCTCTAATTTCTTTGGCTGTCTGCACTATAGCATGACTCTTATATTCAGACTCATGACTGTCCCAAATATGTTTTTACTCTGTCTTGTTCTCCTGAGTAGACGGGAAGGCATTCTCTCTCTTGCTCTGTGCAGACACGGTGAGCTCCCTGAAGTATTTGGTCGTCCTAGTTTGCCCTGGACGGTCCCATCTGAAATCTAATACTTTTGCAGCCTGGAAAGTCCCCCAGTTCGGAGGAAACAGGGTAGTTGGCACCCTACCATGATGCGTGGAGGCTACTCAGAGTGAAAAATAATCTTGTGGAGGAATAAAGAAGCAAACTTCAGATGAAGTATTCATCCTTCTTAGGAAGAAAAACATCAAAACATCCCTGGGAGTTCACAGGAGCTGTGTACCCTGCTGCTCTCCTCTCCTGAAGCCCAGGACAGGGTCCAGGAAAGGCTGTGTAGCTCTGACCGGAGCAGAGTCTCCGGAAGCACCTGCCTCCCTGGTTATCTCACCTCGATGTCTTTTCAGGAACATTCACGCTACTGGTCTCAGGAGGCTCTGGCTTGCTAAAACAAAGTATAGAAACATAATATGCTAGGTAAGAAAAACCACTATGAATTCACCCTCCAAACATTTCTTCTCATGCTCTGTCACATAATAGGCACCACGCCATATTGGCCAAAGGGCTAGTTAGCATTCTACTCACTGCTAAGTCCCAGAGGAGAAGCGTGGATTGTCATTGCAACGACCACTGTTTTCTCAAAGCAATTTGAATTTCTTGGAAGTTGGTGGAAAGTCATCCCTCGGGGTGGCCCGGACCATCTTTACAACAAGGATTTTAAGGACATCAGAAGTAATTCCCAAGGGGATTTCTACTAGCTGAGCTGTGGGAGCGTGGGCATCAAGCAATAACCACAAGTACGGTCCACTGGTACAAGTCGAGTTGGTGAGGGGCTATGGGTTCCTAGTTACTCAAATGAAATAAGTTTATAAAAGTACAGCCATAATACAAAAGCAAGTTGAATAAAACAGAAGAGTGTATTGGAATTCTGCTCTCAAGAAATATTAAATATACGTCTGTTTTAAAGGACCAGTTGGGTGAGCCGGAAGGAAGAAATGCAGGAACCTGCGAGGCAGCCAAGCTGCCCCTGAAAAAGTACTATCTGCTCCAAGAACAGAAGGGGCTCATCAGTGTAAGCATTATGATCATGCTTAATAATTGGGTGGGAAGTGGCCCAAGAGTTAGTTGGCTACACAGAAGGTTCCAGAATGTGTTCCAAAATGATGGACCTACCAATGTCCTAAAGAGGGGAGGCAATCTTTCATCTTTCAGGAGGCAAAAATCTCAGGATGGTTCCATCAAGGATAATAAACTACTACTTAAGACATGATTCTTTTGATAAACCTAATAGACCAGCCCAATATCTCAAATAAGAACCAATAGCTAGTTGCTCCCAAGTTGCTCCTGACTCATAGCAACCCCTTGTGTGCAGTCACACTGTCCCTTAGGCTTCTCTTACTTGTGACCTTTCTTTCAAGAGGCCGCTGGGTGGATTTGAACTGCCAAACTCTTGGGGAGTAGTTAGGTGAGCACTTGACCATTTGCACCACCCAGAGACTCCATTAAAATCATACACTAATACATCAAGTTACGAACATTTTATTTCTGGGAAAGAAAAGTCATGAAAAACAAGGCTCTTAATGGACGGGAGGAACATAAGAATGCCATGCTATAACAAGTGAGCCAGTGATCGAAAGCGCATATTACTTACTCGTGCCTGCATAGCAAGAGACTCCAAGAGATACAGGAAAGGGGGAAGAAGAAAGTGTTTACAAGGATGAAAACGAAATGTTGGGTCTGGAACCAGGGGCTAACGCCTAGGAATATGATCTAAGATAGCAAAAGAGATAAGGTGACGGTGGTGGTGAGTGCTGTAAAATCCTCAAAATATTTAAAGAGGAGAGAAGACAATGATATCGAAGAGCAGCACGTTTTGAAAACTCCCCACGTACCATTCTCTCAGGCATCCAGGGCTGAGAACCACTTCTCTCTGATACGACCTGACCATGTGAATTCACTTTCATCGCGGTAATCATGGCTCGTGGTTGTGGGAGGAGTTTACGGCATTTTTCTATGAACGTTTTGAAGTTCCCTCTCTCTTTCCTAGGTTCACCATCAGAATCACCTTAGGAAACAGACAGCAAGATCGTGCTGTCGTGCTTTTGTACAGAGAAGTAGACAGAGGCTAGGAAGATTTAGGAACTTGCCTTGATTTGGGTTTTTTGACTCCGACTGTATTAGGTAGAGTTCATTTCTTCAACTTCATATCAACGTGTTTCCCTTTAAGGACTCAAAGAGAAAAGAATGCTCAATATAAAACGGATACAACATTTTTTAAAGACCTGGTTTGGTTGATTTAAATTTTCACTCTTTGCGATTCCAACAGATGATGCATCGCTGATGGATTTCCTTCTTCCTTGTGTTCGTGCTTCCCTCCCTCTTCTCCATCTCCTCTGCCTCGACGCTCCGTGTCTTGTCGGTCTTCTCCCACCTCTTCTCTCACATTCCTCTTCCCATCGCTTTCCGTTTTCCACTCTACCTGCATCTCCGTGGAACTGGCGGTCTTCTCACCCTCTCGCTCAGTTAGTCTCTTGCTCTCACATGATCTCCTGTTGATTTCGATCCTTTGTTCACCTCTGTCCATGGGGCAAGATGGTTTTGACTCACCAGGGGAGCTAGACATACGTATCAGTGCCCATTTAGATGGCTTGCTTGTCTTCCCTATTTTGGAAATCATCCCTACCATGAGCTCATCGCTCCGACCAGCAAGACAACTCAAATTTTAGAAATGTGGCTCAGATACCCTTCCATTAGTAACTCCATTAGCCCCCATTTATGGGCCAGGCCCCTGGATTGTTTAACTAGGTTTTCACTGTCGGTAATAGCATTGTGAGGCTGTGTCTAGAATGTGAAAAGAAAGCCCATTCAAAATTAGGATGGGTGTGGGTGCTGGCTGGTGCCTTTCTTCCCCCAAAATAATGTGTTTTAAATCTAAGACACTGTGGTCAAATGTTTCTCAGAAGCGTGCACCCGGGGTTGCTAACAACTTCCTTATGCCAGGCTGTAGAAAATGATGAATTCAACCTTGGCTGTCATTTTAAAGTAATTATTAAAAAGATACCAAATGTCACACTACTCCCCACTGATGCCAGAGTGACTAGGGGCCTCGTGCTGCACAGCCACCAGTCTGCAATTGGCAGGGTGGGGGGAGCACACACCAGCTTTAGAGACTACCACCAGGAATATATTCCAGGGGGGAAGACTGGCCTAGAATTTTAACTTCCACACCCTCATTGTTCTCCTTTCCCTTTTAAATGGGTCTGCTAAACCCTTGCTTCTTAGGCTGAAGTCTATGGTGAATATCTGAAAATGTTTCCAAGCTGCGCATAAGGCTTCTACGGCTCCTTCCTCTGACATTGGGAGCTCAGTCCTTCTTCACGGTCAGTTCTTAATCTGGAAACTTTGCTGAAAGTGGTTCACTTTGGGTGACCTGGCTGGCATTTGAAATACTTTCAGTGTCACAGGAACACACAAGCCACCAATACACTACGACCAACTGGCAGACAAATGGTGGAGAGCATATTGAATATTGCTGGAGAAGAATATTGAAGTACCAAGGACTGTTTAGCGCTAACAATCTGGGTCCCAGTGAGACCCACATCTCATACCAAACCCCTCCATAGTGTGCCCAAGGAAAAGTTAACTTTCAGAAGTTAGATGCATTTATTAAAACGGCATACATCTCCCTTGTAATAAATCCTTACCCTGGGGCCAACTCTTAAAGGGTAAGAGTGGTTGGTGAGACTTTCATATCATAAAACAGGTATTGGTTAATATATTAAGAAATTAACTATACATTTTATTGGGACACTGTAGGAAGCCGTGGAAAAGGTGACTGTAGACATTGAAATCCTAGTATACATATGGTATTAAGAGGACACGTGGTCTTTTTGCTTTAGGTTAGTAGTATAAGACCTGGCCTATGAACACTGCCTGTGTGTTCTGAGCATGTGCTGAGCTGACCTTGTTTTCCTCGTGTTTTCCATGGCAGGGTGCTCCTCCCTACCAGCACTTGCCAAGCCCTCATACATGTTGAATTAAAACATTCTGGGTATGAACTCATCACATGTGGGGGGGAAAAGGTCTACACCGCAGCTTAACATGCTGTAATGCAAATGTACTAAGGGATCTTTCCAGTCAATGTTTCAGTTAGAATTTCTGGAGCTTGGAGAGGTGTAGTTTGTAGAATGTATCTGCATTCTCCCTCTGGATCGAAGCGAGGCTGTGGGCTTCCTGCTGTCGGCTAAACAAATGAATAAAGATTCATTTGAAGGAGCCAGGCAGGTGCTGTATCTATAGCTTTAGGCATTGTGTATTTAACTGAATGGCCTGTTGGTGTATTTATGTGTACACAATGGGCCAGTTACGATGATTTGATGGCCAAAATAAAAATTACACATTCGTTCAAACCAGGTCAGCTAGCCGATCTTGATTTCAGCTGGAAATCAAGTCCATTAGAACAGCTGAAATGAAGAATGGGATACAGTATGATCTCATCCTCAGTTCCAAGGACAGAAGAGCAATCGGAGAGCTAATGAATTAGGCTTCTTTTATCAAGTAGACTCTGGAAACACCAGCCAAGGAAGGCCGGAAGAGGACGTGAGTGGCTTGTGAAGCGGGTTGTTGAGATAAATGGTGGAAGGGGAACTTCCCTTCAACGGCTTTGCGATGTCATATAGTCAGTGTCAGCTCCTACTTCGCACTCTCCTCTTCTTTCAGGGGGTCATCCGGTATATTCTTGGTACTTGAATGATGGACTTTGATTTTCTGGTTCTATTCGGACTCACTTAAATATTGAAGGTGGGATTGTGGAGAAATCAGCTTGGAGGTGACCTTTAAGACCAAGAATATTGAATAGGAGGGAAAGAGAATGGGTAAAGGACAGAGGAGGTGAACCAATGAACAAAGATTTACCAACTGTGTTAAACTCAATACTAAAAACAGATAAAGAACCAGTTTCTCCTTCAAACCATACATGATTTATCAGGTTTATGTAGATACTGATTGCTTTGACCATATCAAAGGTTTGTGCTTTTATTTTAAAATCAAACTTTTCTTTAACCTACCACTTTATTAATGCTGAAAGAGCTGCTGAGTTGAACTTCAGGTTCAGAGTCCTTAGTCCTTTTGAAGAGCTCAGTGAACTGTACTTTCATGGGTGTACAGTATCAGAATATTGGGACTCCTGCATATCCTGTCTTTTTATCTCTGTTTCTTTTTCCAACTTACTAATTTTCAAAGCAAACAAAAATATTATCTTCATCTGTTAACTCTGAAGCAACACTTTCCTCTAAGAACAGAGACAAAATGTATACTCTCTTCTAGAGAACATGGGTTCTCCTAAAAACCCAGGTGTAGGCATCTTTGAGGGCCCTACCTAACTGGGACCTTTCTACACACATACGGGTGGGTTGAGTTCCACCCAATCTCATGGGACTTGCTTGGCTTGGAAGGGCCCTTAAATTCCCTGAGAGTTACGACCAGCTTGTTGCTGTTGCATCAGTCAGTGACTATGTACAACATAGCTACCCTGTGTGCAACAGCACGAAACACTGCGTTCCCCTGTGCTGTCTTCACAATTGTGACTTTTGAGATCATTCTTGCAGCCACTGTGTCAGTCCATGTCCTTGAGGGTCCTCCTAGTTTTTGCTGCTATGTTTCTACTTTACCAAGCACGCTGTCTTTTTACAGGGACTGGTCTCTCTTGATAACATAACCAAAGCACGTGAGACGGAGTCTCACCAGTCGGGTTTCTAAGGAGCATTCGGTCTGGACTTCTTTCCAGACAGATTTGTTTGTTCTGTTGGCTCTCCATGGCACTTTCAATGTTCTTCACCAGCACTCAAATGCCTGGGTTCTCCTTCTTTCACTCCCAGGGTTGATGGATTCTGTAGTGGATGCAGCTGCTCTGCCCATTGTGCCTTGGACTTCAGTTTCTCCCTGTGTGCATTGAAGCTGCAGCACATGGCAAGTGCTTCTCGTTCTTGCTTGTTTTTGCCCTTGTAAGGACTTTCTGCGGTCCTGCTTCTGAGTCTGGCAGTGAGATGATGATGGTGGTGATGACTGTGAGTTGGAGTTGGCGTTGGAGCTGGAGATTGGAAATCCCATGAGTGAAATCCCTGCTAGTTCATGGTCAGAAATAATTCAGTGGAGGAAATAATTCACATGGAGACTCAAAAATGGATGTAACACTATCACTGTAAACATTACGTGGTTGTGCAGAAACCTCTCAACTCACTGCTCTGGAGTGGATCCCACTCCCACCGACTCTACAGAACAGGGTAGAACTGCCCCTGTGGGTTTTCCAAACTAATTCTTTGCAGGTGTAGAAAGCCTTATCCTCGCATGAAGCAGCTGGTGGTTCCAAGGGGTTGACTTTGTGACAGGCAGACCAACATGTACCCAGCCCAACATGTACCCACTACGACACCAGGGCTCCTCTGGCTTGTCAAAAACGTTAGATAGCTAGAGGCAGAAACCAGGGGTTGTCCTCCTACCTGCTAAAGCCTTCCCCGTCCCCTTCACAGGAAATTGGAAGCCTGTCAAGGCTAGAGGGCATGCACAAATTCAGGCTTTGAGACAGGAAGCCAGTACACTTCAGAGGGCCCCAATCTTGGCCAGGTGGGTTTAATTCAGCAATGGGGTCAACCAGTATGAAAACCCACGCCTCCCTGTGGAAGGCCCTAAAAAGCCAGAATCCGAAGCCCACCTCCCTTTTTTCCAGCTGCTTCAGGGCCGTGCTACGGTTTCTCTGGCCTTAGGTTGCTACATGCTACATGAAGTGCCCTGAGAGTGCCTGTTAAAGCCCGAAACTTCTTCTGCCCTTTATAAAAACTCACTTAGATCACAAACCAGTCTTCGAGTGAATTCTTTCTCACAAGAAGCCAAGGACCAAGGTATTTCCCACCAGAGGAATCTAACAAATAGAAAGAATCCAATAGAGACTGAATTATATAGAGTCACAAATAAATTTCATGTTCCCAGTGCAAACCTTAGTCTTCCACAAACCCAGTGCTCAAATTTTAAGTTCTAATACTGTTTTAGGGTACAAAAAAAAGCCTCCAATCTCAAATATAATTCAAGGAGAACATTGGCTAAATTTCAAAGGGACAAAGACAACACAAAGACACACAGATGCATCATCCAGATGAGAGGTTGTTTTTTTTGTCGTTTGTTTCTTTTTAAAATTTTTAATCATTTTATTAGGGGCTCATACAACTCTTATCACAATCCATACATACTTCAATTGTGTAAAGCACATTTGTACATTCACTGCCCTCATCATTCTCAAAACATTTGTTCTCCGCCTAAGCCCCTGGCATCAGTTCCTCATTTTTTCCCCTCCCTCCCTGCTCAGGTGGAACCACAGAAACGGTGACAGCAGCCATGACTGGAACATGTACCTTGTGTTAGATCGAAGAGCTTCCAAGATTGGTCCAGGGCCTTCTGGCCAAGGCAGTCAGGGAATGACTGATAGTGTATGACTCACGACTATGTGACCTCTAGTTATTACTGTCTGTCCAGGACACACCCAGGGAAGCACCTATAAGAGACTGCCCCTTGCTAGGCTGGCTAGAGGTGTGGGAGCCATCCACTTTCCAGTGCACTCTACCCACGGGCAAGATTATCTACATCCTTGGTTAATTACCAGAAGGAGTTCAATGTGGAGGCTCTGTACAAGGAGTCTGCGTTTTCACTGTCATCCAGAGCCTCCTGCAAATGGGGAGGGCTCAGAATTTAGATCCCAGGACAATTCAGAGCAAAGCAGATGAAGTCATTCAACAACGTTGAGTCTTCTCTTTTGTGTTCAAACAAGACTTGATGTGGGAAGTCTGGGTAATATGAGTGTGATCACTGGGGCAAACAAACAAACAAACACAAAACTTCCCCCAAACAAACCAACAAAAACTCCAAACAAACAAAAATTCTCTCTACAGCCCACAAATCATGCTTCAGCCGCAAATTCTTCTACAACCCTGACATCTCTTAACAGAAAGGCCAACAAAGGAAGTAATTTGAATTTCACTTCCTCTCCTTTATTCTGCTGTCACTCTGGGGACCCAGCAGGACTGCTGAGGGAGGCAGTGAAAAGAGGCACAAACCGAATAACCACAGAAACAGTTGGCTTTGGGACGAGTTCTTCAGCTGACCAGAGGAAACACAAAGCACTAAAATGGCTTCATTTCTGTGAACTTTGGTATGAGTTGTTTCTTTCAAAAACACTATCCAATCTTACTTTGCATGCATTTCCTGGTTGATACTTCCCTCCACACTGGGCATGGACCCATGTTCTTCTCTTTGGACACTTAAAGTTTAATGTTATTTCCTTAGTTGGAATTTTCCCCTAAAACTTGAATTCATGTTCTCTTCTCCAGCTTCAAATAATACTAACTTTTGAGAAGTCGGACATAATTCACAAATTCTGAACTCCATTCTTCCCTACCTCACCAGTTTTATGTTCAAGCTCAATTCTTTTTTTTTTTTTATCGTTTTATTAGGGGCTCATACAACCCTTATCACAATCCATACATACATCAATTGTGTAAAGCACATTTGTACATTCATTGCCCTCATCATTCTCAAAACATTTGCTCTCCACTTAAGCCCCTGGCATCAGCTTCTCATCCCCGCCCCCCACTCCCCTCTCCCTCATGAACCCTTGATAATTTATAAATTATTATTTTGTCATATCTTGCCCTGTCCGACGTCTCCCTTCACCCATTTTTCTGTTGTCTGTCCCCCAGGGAGGAGGTCATGTGTAGATCCTTGTAATCGGTTCCCCCTTTCCAACCCACCCTCCCAGTATCGCCACTCACACCACTAGTCCTGAAGAGATCATCCGCCCTGTATTCCCTGTGTTTCCAGTTCCTCTATGTACCAGTGTACATTCTCTGGTCTAGCCAGATTTGTAAGGTAGAATTGGGATCATGGTAGTTGGGGAGGAGGAAGCATTTAGGAACAAGAGGAAAGTTGTATGTTTCATCTTTGCTACATCGCACCCTGACTGGCTCGTCTCCTTGAGACCCCTCTGCAAGGGAATCTCCAGTGGCCTACAAATGGGCTTTGGGTCTCCACTCTGCACTCCCCACCTCATTCACTATGATAAGATTTTTTTGTTCTGATGATGCCTTATACCTGATCCCTTCGACACCTCGTGATTGCACAGGCTGGTGTGCTTCTTCCATGTGTTGCTTCTGAGCTAGATGGCCGCTTGTTTACCTTCAAGCCTTTAAGATCCCAGACACTATATCTTTTGATAGCCAGGCACCATAAGCTTTCTTCGCCACATTTGTTTATGTACCCATTTGTCTTCAGCGATCATATCATGGAGGTGAGCACACAATGATATGATTTTTTGATCTTTGATGCCTGATAACTGATCCCTTCGGCACCTCGTGGTCACACAGGCTGGTGTGCTTCTTCCATGTGGGCTTTCTTGCTTCTGAGCTAGATGGCCGCTTGTTTACCTTCAAGCTTTTAATATCCCAGATGCTATATCTTTTGATAGCTGGACACCATCATAAGCTCAAATCTTGGTCTATGTGTGTGAATGTGTGTGTGTGTGTGTGTGTGTGTGTGTATACAAAGGTTTTGTTAGGTTTCTCGGGGTGTGGGGTGGGGGTGGGGAAATACTTGGTTCTTGATTTTGCAGGAGAAAGAATTCACGCTGAAGCCTGATTGGTGATCCAAGTGGCCTTTTGTAAAGGACAGAAGAAGTTTTAGGTTTTACATTTACCGAACACAGGCAACCTCACAGGACTGCACTCCCACACATGGTGGCCTGAGGCCACCAAGTCTTCAGCCAAGTGGAAGGGGAGGAGCAGCTGGAAAGAGAACTGATCTAGGTGCCAGGGCCTTCAGCTGGGAGGTATGGTTAACCCAACCCCATTGGCTGAATTAAGTCCACCTGGCCTAGTTTGGGCCCACCCAGGTGTACCGCCTCCCTGGCTAGGAGGCCGACTTGGTGCATGCTCCTTAGCCTCTTTTGGCTTCCAAGTTCCTGTAAGGGGGTGGGAACTGTTATGTAGAGGAACAACTCCCAGTTCCTGTCTCTAGCTACCTAACAGTTTAATGCTTGGTGACCTCTCTCTGAAAAGGACTCTGACCTGAATGCCCTGACACCCAGGAGGGCAGAGGGTGGAGTTGCTGTTCGACATGCTGACAGTTTTGGACAAGGGAAAGGGATCTGACCCCACCTTACCAAGTCAACATCATATCAGACCCAAGTTTGGAGAACCCGCCTGGCATCAATGGCTCTCTGATTATTGTTTTGTGTGTGTGTAAGGACGTCAGCCTGCCCTTTCATACCATTACTGGCTCTCACCTCCTGTCTCTCTCTTTCCTCCTTTCCTACTCTTCTGGGTCTCTAGGGTTCTTCCAAATGACTGTCTGTGAAGAACGAAAACAGTTCCAGTTTTTGTTGACTTTTGAATCCAGATGGAAGAAGATGTTGCCTTGGTGGATTTCTGTTTTCCTAGGAACCGTGTGCTCCTGAGCTGGGCGGCCGTGGCAAAGCCAAAGGGTGACTTTGGTGTGGGTGTCAGAGCCCAATCGCTACCAGCTCCCTAAACAACACATTTACAAACACACGTAGAGCAAAGCATATGGTTGAAATGGTCATATAAACAAATAGATAAAATAGTTGCTAAAGCATGTGTCTAGAATGTAATATAGCATAAGCGTAGAGGGAGAGTGGGTTGGAAAGAGGGAACCGATTACAAGGATCTACGTGTGACCTCTTCCCTGGGGGACGGACAACAGAAAAGTGGGTGAAGGGAGACGTCGGACAGGGCAAGATATGACAAAATAATAATTTATAAATTATCAAGGGTTCATGAGGGAGGGGGGAGCGGGGAGGAGAGGGAAAAAAAAGAGGCCCTGATGCCAGGGGCTTAAGTGGAGAGCAAATGTTTTGAGAGTTGTATGAGCCCCTAATAAAACTATTAAAAATAATAATAATAAAAAAAGAAATCAGTCAACTTTGCCACTGGAAAAATTGACCAACGCTTTAAACAAAGGGAAAGAGATTACAAAGAGATTGTACATTTGGCTTTGTTGGCTGGTGAGTGGGCCAGTTACCTGATCATATCCTCCACGGTAACTCAGCTTCAGCTCAGTCCTGCTAGCAGCTGGCTACCACCACCGAGCCCTGGGTTAGGAATTCAGGTACATAGATCAAGACAGACAGTGAGGCTTGGAACATTTAGTGCCCTGAAGGACTGTCTGGTGGGCGGGGTTTGAAAACTAGGGCATCTGCTGTTATTTCCACCACTGTGGCTGCTCCTGGTTGACATTTATTGATATTTCTCAAAAGCCAGATGCTTTACATATAGTATCTGAATTCCTTCCAACAACCCTGAAAGGGAGATTTCTCCCCACTCTTCCCTTCCTCCGGCCCCCTTCCACTCTTTTATGATGAGCTAAACACTATGTCAGACAAGTTAAAAATGATGAATGTAGTACTGCTACTAGATCTTTACAGAGTAAAGTTCCAAGAAGACTCCTGGCCATCATCCTAAACTCTTTCCCCTGTACCATGTCCCCTCAAGGAGCTGGAAGTGGCTTGCAGCATGGGAGACAGTTATGAGAAAAACTAGCCTTATTTTATGTACAATTTCACCTGATTATTTAGATATCTCTATTTACTTTTATTTCTTAAGCACAAAAGGTCATCGCTGTTGCTCACAGCATCACTGCAAACTCCTATTCAATGTCTTGCCCCTGGATTATTTTAATTATGCCTTGTCTTTCTAGGTTTGTTTATTGATGTTTATGTCTTGTTGATTTTTTCCCAGATGCACTGGGGGCACATATTCAAATTAGATAGCATTTTATGACCCCCACCCCTACCTCTTTCTCTGCCCCTTCCTTCTGAGTCAATGCTGCCCAGTTGGTCTCCTATGGTCGACTATTCTGAGCAGTCCTTCCTCATGGTTGTTGTTGCTTATTTGGGGGCTGATCTACTGTTTGGCTGAAAAGTGATCACTGGGGGTGGGTTCATTTCCAATTTTGAGGGGCATCTAAGGGTCATAGTCTTGAGGGTCCCACAGTCTCTATCAGACTAGTAATTCAGGTCTTTTTTATGATTTTGAATTTGGTTCTATATTTTTTTCTCCTCCTCTGTCAGAGCTTTTTCTAAGGGCTACTAAAAGCTTGTAGAAAATTTCCATGATATTTTAATTCCCCCCACTTTTTTCCCCATGAATATGGTCCCAGTCAGAACATTCAGTGTGGTAGCCAGGCACCATCTGGTTCTTCTCATCTCCACCTAGTGGAAGCTGTGGTTCATTCGTCCTTTGAACTAATTAGTTCTTTAGGCCTTTGATTTTTTTCATTCTTCTTTGAAGCATGTGGCGAGAGATGTATAGTTCCATCTTAGGTGGCTACTTGCAAGCTTTAGAGACCTTTGTTTCTACTCACTCGAGTAGTATGCAACTGTGTTAATCTGGGCTCTATGGGGAATCAAAACCTGTGATACATGAAGAAATACCCATGGTCATTAGCTACTGGAGACTTGCAAATCAAAACAAGTGTCTTACTCTGGCAATAATAGGAAAGTGATCACACATAAAAAATAAGGGAAGGAGAAGAAAAAGAAAACAACAGAATTTAGATCAAGAAAGTATCTCACAGTTGTAGAACGGAGTAAATCTAATATGGTTAAAGTCTGTGGGTCAGAGGTTAAGCTGGAGGCTCTTCCTGACTTAAGCAGCTCCTGAGGTGCACTACCTTGGTGGAGTCTGCTTGGTGGAGGCTGAGGTAGATGAATTCAAGGTCAGCAGGTCATATTCATGACTACAGAGTCAAATGAATCCAACGTTGGCAGGCAATATGATAGACCACTGATAGCTCTCAGCACCAGCAGGCAATATCTACTATTGACTCAATTTACTATTGACTCTATTGACTCAAGTCTATAGAACTGGAGGCCAGTGCAGGATCCAGACTAGAAATAAGAGACAAGCCTTCCCACAATCTGCTGAAATATGAGCAGGACCCACTCCCCAGATAAACTTCTTTTCAATTGCATCAGGGCTGTGATGTATAAGGAGTTGAACTCCTCCCTAGTCCCCTCACAACTGCTTTGTTACCCACAGCAGATCCCATAAAGGAGTTGATTATACTGTTAGGTCATATCATAGGGGACCCAAATGCTGAATCACTGAGCATCTTGCTTGAGCCAAGTTGACACAAAACCCAATAATGACAGGAGCATGTTATCTTTGTCATCTCTAATGAGGTCCTGTGTGGCAGATTTACCCAATGCAACAGGGTTTTTCAATCTCTTGACTGCTGTTTCCATTAATACAATATTCATCCCTAGTAAACATCAAAGACTTTTTCTGTGTAAACCTTTTCTTGGCTCTTTGTAGTAGTGAACCAATACAATATCTGTCCTTTTTGATTGAGTTATTTTTTTCAATCTAATGCCCTCCAACTTCATCTGTGTTTTAAAATGTTTCACCGATGTATTGTTATTCTTAACTATGTGTTTGATGAACATGGGTATGCATAAATCTATTCCTGTCACAGCTCTCATTTCTCTGGAATATAGATCTAGAATCACAGCATATCTCTATTTCTAAAATTTTAAGGAAATGCCAGGCCATTTTCCACAGTGGTTGTATCGTAGTCCAACTAGCAATGTATAATAGCTCCAATCTCTCTGTACCTCACTGGAATCTTTCCCTTCTTTCCTTCCCTCTTTCCTCCCTCCTTTCTTTCCTTCCTTCCCTTTGGTGTGTGATCATCTTTGTTTTATTGCTGGAGTAAGAGATCTCATTTGGATTTGCAACTCTCTAATGGTTAATGATCATGAGTATTTCTGCATGTATTTTTTTGCCACCTGAATGCCTTAAACTTTTTTTTTTTTTTTGCCTTAAACTTTTTTTATTGTGAATTAAATGAAGGTCTATAGAACAAATTATCAGTTTCACATTCCACAATTTATTTACATTTTGTTTCCACTCATCCATTGCAATCCTCTCAATATACCATCATTTATCTCATTATGTCTCTTTGATTCCCATTTTTATCATCCTTGCTTCTTAACCCTCTGAACCTTGTCTTTGGGTAAACACTGCCCTTTTGACCTTAAATGGTTGGTTATTATAACATGGAAGTGTGCTCAGTTGCAGACCTAAAGGGTGACTGAGGGTCATAGGTTGGAGGTCCCACTTATCTCTATCTGACTAGTAAGGTTGATCTCTGTCATGATTTTAATTACTGTTACACATTTATCTCCCACTCTATCCAGGACCTTCTAAAGTTATCCTTTTCAGAACAGTTGGCATGTAGCTGGGCACCATCTAGTCCTGCCCTCAAGGTGTGCAGACTGGAGTCGGCGTGGTCCACTGGTTCACTGGCCGACTTGTTTCCACGGGTCTTCCCATTTTCTTCACTCTTCTTTCCTTCAGATAAGGGAGACCTTCTGATTTTGTTCCCCAAACTCAAAGAACATTGAAAAGAATACAATTTGTATCCCTTGAGGTTGCCCAAACTGGAATTTTTACATCGTTTAAGTTGAGTGCATCATTTTATAGGAAGCATTTAGAGAGACAGAAACATATTTTCAGAAGTATAGACCTGGATGGAGGTTATGTGGAAAAACAATAGCTACACATTTTGATATTTTTGTTCAATTAAAGTTTCTTTTTGTAGCAATAAATATTTTAACTATCCTGTATCTATAGTTTACTTTGGGTAGTATTGAAATTTTTACAATGTTCACTCTTCTTATCCATGAGCATGGTATTTCTTTTCATTTATGCAGGTCTCTTTTGTTTTGTTCCAGTAGGGTTTGTAGTTGCCTTTGCATAATTCTTTAAGTCCCTGGTTAGATTTATTCTTAAGACTTATTCTTATTCTTAATCTTCTGAGGGAGGGGCTATTGTAAATGTTATTGCTTTCCTGGCTTCCTTTGTGAAGTTTATCTGTTGGTAAAGAACAGTGGCTCCCAAACTTATTTGATCTAGCGCCCCCTTTTCAGAAAAAGAATTACTCAGTGCCCCCTGACAGTTGAAAATTTATATATTATAACTCTTACTCTAGGATAAAATGTAGGTATCTGTTTTTGTAGTTCCTCTGAAATGTTTCAGTGCCCCATTTGGGGAAACATTGATTAGAGGAACCAACTGAGTTAAAAAAAAAAAGTTTTATTGAGATATCATTCACATACCATACAATGCAATAATGCAAATATCGCCACAATCAACTTTATAATGTGTTTTCTTTCCTGCATTCATTATTATTGACTTTTTCATTTCTTCCTAAACCTCCTCTTCCATGCCCATAGGAAACTATTAATCTAGTTATTGTCTATAGATTTACTCATCCTGAATTCCCAATACAGAAAAGATACAGAACAAAAACAAAAAATTAACAATAAAGGACCCAACAACAACAAAATAAAACAGAGAAAAACGTCTATAGAAAAGAAAGCTGAAATAAAAATAAACTGCAACAAATTAAAAAGGGGTCAAAAGGGAGATCTAGTGATGGGGTGTTAGTTACATTTTAGTTTAATCACATCTTCCAAAATCCACTTCACAATGCGCTCTGTCTGATATTAAGGCTATTCATATTCTCGGACTATAGTCAGAGGGGATTCAAGGGAGATTGGATCTATGTAGGGACCCTGCAAATGGATTTTGGGCTTTCACTGTCATCCATAGCATACTGAAAATCAGCCAACTGAGGTTTTTTTTTTTTGGTTTTTGTTTTTTTGTCATTTTATTGGGGGCTTATACAGCTCTTATTACAATCCATACATGCATCCATTGTGTCAAGCAATGTGTACATATGTTACCATCATCATTTTCAAAGCATTTTCTTTCTACTTGAGCTCTTGGTAACAACTCCTCATTTTTGCCTCCTTTCCACCCCCCCTCCTTCCCTCCCTCATGAACTCTTGATAATTTGTAAATTATTGTTATTTTTTTCATGTCTGGCCAACTGAGTTTTGTATGTTGATCTTGCATCCTCCTACTTAATGAATCTGTCTCTTAGTGTCTGTTGCTTTCTTGTGAATCTTTGGGATTTTCTATGTAGAATGTTATAAGAAGCAATGGATCACAGAATGAAGAATGGTAATTTGAGAACACTGGCTGTGCACATGCAGAATCTGTATATCGAACACAAGGAGCCATTTGAAAAGAACAAATGGTTCACAATCAGGAAAGGTGTGAGCTAGGGCTGCAAATTTTTATCATACTTATTCAGTATGCTGAGCAAATCACCAGAGAAACTAGACTATGTGAGGAAAAACGTGGCATTAAGATCTGAGGTAGGCTCTTAAACAACCAGTGACATGCACATGATACAATCTTGCTTGCTAAAAGTGAAGAACACTTGGAATATTTACCGATGAAAATCAAAGAATACACCCTTCCCTGTGGATTACAGCTCAATATAATACAAACCCAAATCCTTTCAATTGGACCAATAGGTATCATCATGATAAATAGAGAAAAGATTGAAGATGTCTAGAATTTCACTTTACTAGGTTCCACAATCAATGCCCATTGAAACAGTAGTCAAGAAATCTAAAGACCTATTTCATTGAGCAAATGTCATTTCCCAAGGACTGAGCTCTCCTTATAGTGTGTCCAAAGTACATGAGACAAAGTCTCACTCTCTAAAGAACATTCGTGCTGTGCTTCTTCCAAGACAGATTTGCTTATTGTGCTTCATGCAGTCCATAGCACTAACCATCTTCTTCACCAACACCATAATTCAAGTTCTTCTCTGGTCTTCTTTATTCCATGTTCAGCTTTCACATGCAGATGAGGCATAGTATAATGCTGAGTAAGGGTGGTTGTAAAGGACATTCTTGTCTGGTTCCTATTCTCCAAAGGGATGCTTTCAGTTTTTCTCCATTGAGAGTAAAGTTGGATGCTGGCTTTGTATAAGTGCCCTCGATTACGTTGAGGAATTTCCTTTCGTTTCTTATTTTGCTGAGAGCTTTTATCAGGAACAGGTGTTGGCCTTTTCTAAATGTCCTGTTTCTTATTTTTAAGTTCCCTTTGTTCTCTGCTGGCCATCAGGCTTAAATTATATTTCAGTTAATATTTTACAAATCTGGCATACAATTGGCTATACTAACATATCATTAGAAAATAAGTTCTAGGCCTTTAATTCTACCTGTTATTTAATTTTGGACGCTGAAGATTAGCTTTTGGCCACAGACGGTGTTTGAAACCTGCCATTGAAGATCATGTCTCACCTTCAACTTAAATACCCAATTCACCACTTCAACCTAAACAGCTTTCCCAGGCCACTAGGAAGGATGTAATTGTCTATTACTCATAAATAAGACAGTCAAGGCCAGCAAAATTCTGAGACTTGCCCAGGCTCATGCAATGATATAACCATGAGCAGGGCTAAAAGCTTTTATGTCATGATGGTAAAAGATCAAAACTATTTATGTCCCACATCTATTTTCTGTAAAAATAATGGACTATTATTTATTAAAGTGCACTCTATTTGTTAGCATAAAGCACAGCTTTCGGTTTTTAGTTCAGGTGAGTTATGCTCACTTTGGAGTAACTCTGAGTAAAATGCTGACATCAATGCAGTTGTGTTCAACATACGGGGCTTCCATTTTCAGTGCTTTATTCCGTGTCTGGTTCTTTCCCCTCATTCCTCTGGAAGGTTTAGTCTCCTTTGTCTTCTCAGCCCCTTTTCCTGCTCACCCGACCTTTTTGGTCCCAACTCTGGAGCTGGCCTTTGTGCTCCTCCATCACCTTGAGGAGGAGAGTCCTTTGCCTCTGCAGGAAACCATAGGTGGTGCAGACACTCAACTACTATTCAAAACGTTGGTGGTTCACATCCACCGAGAGGAACTTCAGAAGACAGGTCTGGACCATACAGGCAAGTATCCCTCCCCCCATTTGGATACAGGGACTTGAGTACTGCTGCGCGGCTGCCACGTAGGTGCTGATGCATGCTGTCACTATGCCTGGGACTTACCTATATTGCCAGTGGCTTTAGATTTGATGCATGTTTGCTTGTTTTCTGTGCTCCAACATGAGTCAATGCTGTCACATGAGTAGATGCTCAACAAATATTTACTAAATGTCTTTGCATCTCTCCTAGTTTCCTAGTGCCACCATAGCAATATATACTGTAAGCAAGTGACGTTAAAGAACAGAAATGTGTTTCCTCAGAGTTCAGGAGCCTAGAAATCAAAATTCAATGTGTGGCTCTAGTGGGATATGCTTCTTTGTCTCTTTCAGCTTCTAAGAGGTAACAATTCTTAGATTTTCTGGACCTGTAGATATACTTGGTTTGTTTGTTTGCCTTCATGTAATGTTCCCCCCTTTTGGTAACTCAGGAGTGATTAGGTTTAGGACCCACTCTATAATGGCATCATCTCATTAACATAAAAAAGAAGACTTCCTATTTCCAAAAAAGTTACCCTTTTGGTAACTCAGGAGTGATTAGGTTTAGGACCCACTCTATAATGGCACCATTTCATTAACATAACAAAAGAAGACTTCCTATTTCCAAACAAGGTCATTTTTACAGGTACAGAGGTGAGGTGTTTAGCACATAGTTTTGGGGAGCACAATGTAATCCATGACAGTATCTTTCTCTTTTTATAATGGAGCTGTGGTAGTTACATAATCTAGTGTCAATTTGAGGATTAAGAATGTAGGGGTGGAGTCTAGGCCGTCAATCAGGATATAGCCAATGAGGCCTCTGTGTGGGCATGGCCTTCTCCTGAGGATTCTGAGAACTCCAGTATTTACTCCTTGGAGGCAGGAGAGACTCTCTCTCTGCCACTCCCTGGGAGACATTGCAGCTGACAAGACACATGGAACTACCCTAGTGCCCTGAGCCGGACAAGTCACATGATGCAACCAGACCTCTGAAGCCGGAGAAGCCACAGAGAGACCCCTGCCAGCACTGAGATGCTTACAGTGCCACTGGACCCAAAGACTTTCTACCCAGTGGCTTGTGATCATGCTGCACTTGGCTTCATTGCATGTGTTTAGTGAGTTTGAAGAGGACTTTATAGATTGGTATCAGACATATAGGCTAATATCAGACTTATGGCCTTGGACTGGACTGGGTTGGAACGTTTTCTTAATGTACAATTGCTCTTGTATATAAATCTCATTCTTATACACATATTTATGTCCATGGATTTGTTTCTCTAGTCTACCCAGACTAACATAGGAGCTGAATTCCTCCTATCAAACATGGATTCTTTCTTTAGAGATAATAATAGCATTAATCAGGGTCCAGTCAAGTATTGCTGAACCATGATTACTTTTGTTCAGTAGGGTGCTTTCCTATATATATTTTTTTCTGATTCATTAAGCATTGACTTGAAAGTGTTATTCTCATAAGGCAACTTCTTTCCCATAGTCCCGTGTTCTTAGCAGGAATGCTGCCCCACTGTAATCCCTGCATACTTAGCAACAGAAACATGAGACATCCTCATAAACATGCAACTTGGCACAAAACTGCAGGTCCGATGGAGCTGAGGTAAGGGGAGGGTGAGTGGTGAGATGATGAACTAAGAGATGGGAATCTGTCCATCAAGAGAAGATTGATGAGGTGATTTCCTCTCCTGACTTGGATGAGTTTGTACAACACGTTCACCCCTGACACTGTGTCCTTCATTTGTGGGGCCTGCTGGGGAATTCAACAGAGGAATTTTGCCCTACCATTGCACTTTCTTTTGTTTAGGATGTTTTAGGAAAAGTAACTTAACTGACTGAATCCTTAGCTGGGAATCTCAGGGGTGCACACCCTAGCAGCCTAAAGCCCCACCATATCAAAGCCCATGTACTCCTTGTCCTCTGCTAGCACCTCAGAAGCCTGCTCTGGAAAAATGCATGGTGGTCTCTCGGGAGACTGATGAAGCCTTAAGTCAGAAGACTGACACCTTGTCTTTTTTCAGGTGGAAGTAAGATAGCCTCTTGTAGGATAGGGTTGGGGGTGCCAGCCCCCCACCACCAGTCTTGGGCACAATTGTACAGTTGAGATATATAAATATTATATTAAAGTCATTGAGAACATGAGCGATAGAAGACAGAGTCAAACAATGGAGTCAGACACATTTTATTGCTCACCTCAGCACCACTTGGTGGTCCACGTGGAGAGAGGGGAAAGGGAAGGAAGACAAGCGAACAAGGGAGTGAGGATAGGAGAGGAGAGGGGGAAGAGAGAGTGAGGGGGCGAGAGAGGGAGAGACCAGGGAGGGAGGCATCTCTATTGCTAACCCAGGCCTATATACCTTTTGGGGGCATGCAAGCCCACTAATTACAGGTAAAGACATGCATCACAGGAAGGGGTTGCACTATAGGTTATACAGCAATGAGAGGGGGTGGTCTAGGGACATACACGCAATAGGAAGAGGAGGGATTGGGGGTATACATGTGACAAGATGGGCGGATCCTAGATTTAGGATGGCAGCTTAATTTTGGATGTCACAGAGATGTTTGACTGTTCCTGGCTCAACTGATAGAGACCATTATCAGTAGGGTGTGAACTCCACCGTACAGGAACCAAGCTAATGGTTGCAAGCCTTAGGGAGAAGTAATCTGTTGTCCCCAGCAGCAGGGAGCAGGCCCACCCCTGTGGTGGGGTGAGACAGCAGTCTGGCAGTGATTGTCTTCAGGGAGCATCTGAGCTCCCCCCACAGCCTCTGCACAATTTTATTTGGAATCCTTACACTTTTACTTAAGCTACCCCTCTTCCTTCTAGAGATGCAAGGTTGGATCATCTTCCACATGGCTATTGACTAAAGGATTGTCCTCTGCTTCTCCATTTCATTTCTAAATGGGAGTGCATCATCTAAGGGAAGGGAGGATAACTAATTAAACTCAAAAAGCTTTTCTATTCTGAATTGAGAAAGAGAAACACATCTGTTCTTCATTCCATCTACTAACCTCTCATTGATCTCTCTACTGCTTGTCCATGACTTCTTAATTTCTCTGTCTAACTCCATCGTCTTTCTTTAGCAATTAAACAACATCACCAACTTCTGGTAGATACTTTTACTGGAAATGCCAATTGAAATTCAGAGTAGCTAAAATTAATAAATGTTTGTCCCACACCAGATCTTTCTCCTGTTTCCTTATTTAAATGAATGATAGTATCATTCTTCCCTTCACATAGGCTCCAAATCAGTGACCTCTACACACAATTGTTTACCAAGTCTACTTCTCCAGAGTTTGTTTCCCCTTTTCTTTCTTTCCTTTTAAAAAAAAAATCATTTTATTGGGGGCTCGTACAGCTCTTATCACAATCCATCCATCCATCCATTGTGTAAAGCACATTTGTACATTTGTTGCCATCGTCATTCTCAAAACGTTTGCCTTCTACTTGAGCCCTTGGTTCAGCTCCTCTTTGTTGTTGTTGTTCCTCCTTTTCTAGCCTCTCCTTAGCTGCCTAGTTCAGACCTTCACACCTACTCACCTATTCTATGTGCCAATAAAACCGAATCTGCCTAGCGGTCAAATGTAGTGATTAAGAGTAGGTATATGTGCTTGGGGAGTCCCGGGGTGGTGTATATGGTTAATAAGCTTGAATGCTAACTGAACGGTTCGCGTCCGCCAGAGAGGCCGCTGAAGAAAGGTCTGGAGATCTACCTCTGAAAAATCATCCACTATGGAGCGCCATTCTACTCCGATGCACGGAGTATCAACGTGAACTGGATTCAATTCAATGACAACTGATAAAGCTTAGAGTCTTGAGACAAGTTATGTGATTACCTTATGCCTCAACTTCCTCATCTATAAAATGGGATGATCATAGCCCCTACCTGAGAATTCTATTTGGTTATGTATATAAAGTAGCACCTGCAAAGTACTCAAAGTACACCCTCTGTTTGTCCCTACCCTAATTCATTCTATTCACTACCGCTAGATTTTCTTTCAACATGGAAGTTGTGGGGGGAGGTCATCCTCCCTGAAGATAGTCAGTGGCCAGGCCAAGGGGTGGGCCTGCTCCATGCTGCTGGGGACAATGGACAGGCTCCTATAGGAGGAGTTCACATCCTACTGATAATGGTCTCTATCAGTTGAGCCAGGAACAGTCAAACATCTCTGTGACATCCAAAGTTAAGCTGCCATCCTAAATCTAGGATCCGCCCATCTTGTCACATGTATACCCCCAACCCCTCCTCTTCCTATTGCGTGTATGTCCCCAGACCACCCCCTCTCATGCTGTATAACCTATAGTGCAACTCCTTCCTGTGACGTATGTCTTTACCTATAATTAGTGGGCTTGCACCCCCCAAAGGTATATAGGCCTGGGTCAGCAATAGAGAGCTCTGTTGCTGGTCGCTCCCCTCTCTTCCCCCTCTCCTCTCCCATTCTCGCTCCCTTGTTCCCTTTCCCATCCTCCTTCCCTTCCCCCTCTCTCCACATGGACCACCAGGCAGGGCTGAGGTAAGCAATGCTACCATGTAATGTGTCTGACTGCATTAATGTATCTCTCATGCTCTCGATGACTTTAATATAATACGTATATATCTCAACTGTACAATTGTGCTTACTGAACCCGTGGGTAGTAGTGGGTGGGGGGTGGACCCCCCAAACTTTATGCTGCAGGAAGCCATAAGCTTACATATTTAAAAGTTCTCAATGTCCCTGACTCTGTACTCCCCTAACACCGGAAGTCTCCATTCTGTTATTTCATAAAACACCTGTCCAGTTTTCTGACTTTTACTCCCTTACACTTAACTTGTAATACAACCAGACTGTCCTTCTGGCTCTTCCCCATACCTTCTCTACATGACAACTTTCTGTTGTATCTTCTTTGTGTTTTGCCCTCCTGGTCCTTGAAGGTCAATCTCAGACAGCTTCTCCCCCATGACTAGATGTATGTTGGTCTCTGTTGAAAGTCTCAGCACAGCTTCACACATTTCTATAGAATGGCGCACTCTCATTCTGGCCCCATATTGTTCAATGTGTTCATTACTTTTCTGGCTGGAAGAACCTATGTTCCCCTGGCCTCAAGTCTCATATATCCGGATCAAAACTAAAACATGCTGTCAACAAGGTGCTAAATAACCAATGTTTGATAGACAAGGTCTTGATCAAATTAAGGGTCAACATTGGGAAAATAATTATGATGAACAAGTGGAAAGGACCTGGTTTTGTTCTTGCTCAAGTCTGCTCACCCCAACTTGCTCCCCTTCTCCCCCCACCCCCCTTGCTTCCCAGCTCTTGGCTTCGGTGCTTGGCCCACAAGCTCCCAGAATTCCTCACACTCCATGTGCTAGCCTCCTCTCACAGGATGAGGTCAGCCAATCCACATTTCTTGAATGTTTTTCTAATACAACTTTTACTTTTAGCAGCAATCAATACATATGTCAATTCTCTGTAAACTTTGAGGGCTCCAAGGAAAGTCCCCCCTCCCCACCCCAAAGTGTCTGTCCCCTTCAGAATTTCTGTTACTTTCTTAAAATCTCATTTATGGGGAGCAAGACTTCCACACACTCTGCAGACCGGAGGCTATGAGGAAAACTACAGATCCTGTAGGAAAAGGGTCCTTTAAAACAACGAGGTGAGTGGTTTCCCTTCCCCTATAGCTTTTTTTTTCCTTTTGGAACTGGCATGTCATTGGTTGTTTTGAGATCAGTATAGAGACATTATGAACAATTTGTACACAATTCTTAATACACGTCCCTCAATCCTAAAATGGCATGTAGATATAATTCTTTTCTCAATTCCAGTGACTTTCCATCTTTACATTTGGAGGCAATTAAAAAAATCATTTTATTGGGGTCTGGTACAACTCTTATCACAATCCATCCATCCATTGTGTCAAGCACATTTGTATAGTTGTTGCTATCATCCTTTTCAAAACATTTTCTTTCTATTTGAGCCCTTGGTATCAGCTCCCCATTTCCCCTCCTCCCCCCCTGCCTCCCTCTCTCAC
>NW_022103907.1:11957567-11959050 GCF_000313985.2 Echinops telfairi | reverse complement strand
AGATCTATTTCCCCATCGTCATATATAAATATATTTACATATGTACATGCCTGTATTTAGACCTCTATAAATGCCCTTTGCTTTGGAGGCAATTTTTAAAAAGATGTTATCAAGTACCATTATCTTCAAATGTGGATAAGCAGTTAAGTCCCACTGCTTCACAACTTAATGTCACACACACTACAGACTCAAATGTTCAGCGATTCACAGCACATTACAAGGTTATCAGGAAGGCCGATGACAGGTGCTATGGAGGGCACACAGTCCTGACAGAAAAGCCTCGATGACAGAATGGGTTTCAGACACAATTCTATTAAAAGACAACAACATGGAAACAAACATTTTAGTGTTCAAGTCATACAAATATATGACCGTGACCCCAAATTGCCATTAACTAGGTTTTGTATTAAGGTGACAAAAACTACCCCTCTCCCACCCTATTCCATGGAATGTTATGTGGACACCCAAGACAGTCAAATTTTCCAACACTTCAACATCCCACTATTTTCTGGTTGTAACCCCCCCCCCCCAAATAAACAACCAGTAAATGATTTAATATCTATTTTTTTAAAAAAAGAATTTACACTGAAAAATATGGGATGAAATTTCCCCTAAACTTTACCTCACCTCCTCTATTTTCATGCACTCACAACTGCTGTTTAAAAACCTCTCTAGAAAGTTTCAATAAAAATGCCAACAGGTTATTGCCATTTTAAGAGCAATATTAATATAGAAAATATTTTATGAGCTGGGCTGGGCTATTCAGGCTTAAGATTTTTTTAAAAATGTGTACTGGTGTATACTAGTTTAGTTTTATAATTTTAATATTTAGCACTTAAGTAGAATCTACACTCACCCCATGAGAGACACCCAAATGCTAAACTATTTTATGGGTTTATCTGACAATGAAACATTGCTTCTATTATTGATTTAAAAGGTCTTTCTCTGATTCCCCCTATGCCACCCCCTTGCTTATGATGTTTTGGGCATTCAGAAACCTGTTTGCTTTTCTCTTAAAATTTTTTGTTAAGAAAAAATATTCAAGTATATACAAAAGTAAAGAGAATAGTATCCTGATCTTTAAACATCAATTCCTCAAATTTTAGAATGATCTAGACTTTTTTGATTTTGTTTCATTCTACACCCAACACCCCTCTCCACGCCCCCAGAATCTTTTAAGAGTTCTGAAGCAAATCCCAGAATCCTGTCATTTCACGCTACTGTATCTTATTGTATAGTGATACAACTATCAACATTTCCTCACATAACCACAATTCCACATCACACCTATTGAGAATATCACACCTATTGAGAATACAGTCTGTCTTAATAGCCTAGTGCTGCAATAACACAAGTCCCACATCTGGCTGAACTTAGGAACAGATATTTTCCTCAAAGTTCTGAAAGCTAAAGTCTAAATCAGGGTCTTGGCCCTTCTGTACTCCTTTCTTGTCAGTCGCCCTGGGCATTCCTTGGTTCCTTC
>NW_022103907.1:11941723-11956449 GCF_000313985.2 Echinops telfairi | reverse complement strand
TGACATGACATGACAGCATCTCCCAACAACAGTGTAAGCATTGTCACAGGTTTTAATGGCAACCCACTTACCCATTTTGTGTCTTGTTTCCTGAGACATGCCATGTGTAATCTCCGTTCCATTCCCTACTCCTCCATTCTCAGGAGAGTTGATGTGTCTGGTAGTTCTGAACTTTGTGTTTGGTGTCAGTGACTTCTAGACTTGCCGACTATGCTGGAGTATATATCAGTGCCTCTAGTGTTTATTAAGAAGCTATCCTTTCAACGTCAAGTCTAAGGCAATCTTGAAGTATTTTGCAATTCACCCAGTCATTCATATTTCATCACGCGCCCCATACAAAGGGTTCACTTCGAATGTATTTTCTTTGGCTCTGGACACGAAATTAACTGGCAATAAACAGTGGAAGGGGCAGCTTCTGTCAACACACAGTCAGACTTGGCGAATAGGACGTAATTCCCTCCCACGGCTCTTCTTCACAGACTTCAGACACAGTTTCTCATCCAACAGTGAGCCCTCCAGGCTCCTAATCCTAAATAATTGGGAATTTCATAAAGCAAAATTCCCCAGGGAGTTTCAACAGAGGGGCGCAGAGAACAAAAAAATACCCCATGAACTCTTTGGTCCAACTTAAAGGCCCAGTTGCGGAGCAGCTTCCAACACTGGCCACTTCTAGCAACTCAAGATTCAGCAACTGCATGATCATTTCAGGAGAACTCTCACTATCTTTGCTTAGGGCAACTTCAGGCGAACGCTTCAAAATCAGGGTGGTCTAGATAGAGGCAAGGCTGTGGAGAAAACATTGTCATACCCATTATCATCATCATATCATACATATATATAGCACTCTATGGTGGTAAAGTGGGGTAGCCCTGGTGGCATAGTGGTTATGCGTTGGGCTACCAACTGCGAGGCCACCAGTTCAAAACTACCAGGCCTTTGGAGGGAGAAAGATAAACTCCATAAAGACATACCGTTTCAGAAACCCACAGGGACTGTTCTAAACCTGTCTTACGGGGTTGCTATGATTTGGAATCAACTCAATGGCCGTGAGTTTCAAGTTTGGTGGCAAAGTATGTTCTTGAACATCATACTATTGATCTTCACAGAGGGCCCATGAGGTAGAGGGTTATCCTTCTTTGACACAGAAGCAGACTGAGGCTCAGGATAAGTAACCAAAGTGCTGGTCTCTGCCCTCTATTTCACTGCTCTGTCCTCTTCCCCATGTGGCTTCTCCACAAATAGTCTTTGATTGAACATCCCATCTGGAGGAGTGAGCTCTCTTGTCTGCCAAGAGAAGGACTTCTCAATCTCTAGGGGACCCAGAGTGGCCCAGACTAGGAACCTTTTCCTTTCAATAGCTTAGTCCTTTTCTTCTAGCCAGAACCAGTTCTGTTAAGTCAGCTGAGACTCATGCTGACTTCCTAGGTGTCAAAGTAGACCTGTGTTCCATAGTGTTTTCGGTGTACTTTTCAGAAGTAGATTGCCTGGTCTTTCTTCTGAGGCACCTCTAGGTGAACTCAATCTCTAACCTTCCAGTTAGTAGCTGAATGTGCTCATTGTTTTTCACATCTGTGGAAGTTACATAATCTGGTGTCCATTTGGGACTCGAGAGGATTAAGAGTGAAGGGGTGGAGTCTAGTCTGTCAATTGGGTCATAGCCAATGAAGCCTCTGTGTGGGCACGGTCTTCTCCTGAGAATTCTGGGAACTCCTGTATTTTCCTCCTTGGAGGTGGAAGAGAATTCTCTCTCTCAGCTCACTCCCTTGGAGACTCTCTACTGACAAGATTCAAGACTCACTCCCTTAGAGGCGCTCTATGACACTGTGCCCTGGGAGCTGGAGAAGCCACATGGACCTACCCTGATGCAACCAGACCTCTGGAGCCGGAGAAGCCATATAGAGACTCTTGCCAGTGCGAGATGCTTACAACACCATTGGATCCAGAAGACTTACAACCAACGGGTCTGTGATCCTCCTGCATTCGACATCATTGCATGTATTTCGTGAGTCTGAAGAGGATTTCATAGATTGGTATCAGACATATGGGCTAATAACCAGATATAATTGGACTTATGGACTTGATCTGGACTGGGCAGGGACATTTTCTCAATATTCAATTGCTCTTTATATAAACCTCTTTCTTATATACATATGAGTGTCTATGAATTTGTTTTCTCTATTCTACCCAGACTAACACAACATCCAAGGACACCACTCCCCGCCCACCTTTTACCTTAGTAACATTGTTGTCATTTTCTTTGTGGATCATTACATGCAAAAAGGTTGGAAACCCTTATCTTATCAGAGAGTTCCAATGTTTTATATTCCCAGTAAACTTAGTACCTGAAAGAGAACAAGTTCATCGTACCTGGTCCTGGAAAGCCAGGCTTATTAATCGTAAGTGGAAAATATAATTTTATTTACTATTTTCTAATGAATACTTTACTATCTATAACACTGTATCCAAGCAATGAGCCTTTCATAACGTGATGGTCAATCGCAGTAGGAGAACTTGTTATTTTCCCTCTCTCCTCCGAGGTGTACTTCATCTCCATCCCCGCCCCCCGTCAGTAATTCAGCTCAGTTTCTCGGACCTACCCTTCACTTCACAGTAGTTAGTTATGAAACAAAATGAGTCAGTCTCGTTCAGTGGAGTAATTTATTTGTTTATCCTTCAAAGTAGGTTAGCTCACATCATTATTGTCACTTAGGCTATGATGAAACATTTTCCTTTCTCCATGGGTCTTGTTTTATTAGATTTTCAAGTCCACTGTTCTTGATTTGGGTCCCAAAGTCAATGAATGGAGACAGGACTTCTGGCGAAAGTAAGATGTCCATTTCTTAACACCTGATGGCAGCTCCCCTCAAGAATCTCACACGTTCTGTCTTCTCTCCTAGTAGAAGGTTAATTCTTCCTACGGTATATTAATAATACTTCATACATTTAACGTGCTTACTGTTTACAAAGCTGTTTGTCAGTGTGGTCAAGATTCTGAATCTAAAGGTTGTCTGTTAGTGGAGACGTGGTTTTGTGTCCGTTTGTTCCAGAACAGCATCTGGGCAGTGCTTTTGTATGAGAACTCCTCTGATGATTCCTGGGAAGAACGTTACCTTCATTGGGAGCTACTCCATTCAAATGACAAAAGGTCTACCCAACTGGCTTAAGCAACAACACAGTGTCTCTTCTTGTGTAACTGAAAAGTCAATGGGCATACTCGAGGCATTATATCATCAGAACCCAAATTCTGTCTAACTCTTGACTCTGTTTTCTTTCTTTCTTTTTTTTAAACATTTTATTAGGGGCTCATACAACTGTTATCCCAATCCATACACACATCAATTGTGTAAAGCACATTTGTACATCGTTTCTCAAAACATTTTCTCTCCACTTAAACCCCCGACATTAGGTCCTCATTTTCCCCCTCCCTCCCCGCTCCCCCCTCCCTCATGAGCCCTTGATAGTTTATAAATGGGTATTTTGTCATATCTTGCCCTGTATGACGTCTCCCTTCACCCACTTTTCAGTTGTTTGTCCCCCAGGGAGGAGGTCACACACAGTTCCATGTAATCGGTTCCCTCTTTCCTACCCATTCTCCCTTTTTCTTATCAGAGATTCTCCTTCCCTGTGGTCAGGCTGACACCCTCCCTGCTACAAGTCCCAAGTAAAGGGTTGTGTCCTTATCCAGCTGCTCAAAAGTAGCGTAGGATGAATTCTCTTTTACTTTAGTTAGTTTCTGTTTCTGTCTTTGAGGCATCTTTTGACCCAGGACATGTAGTATTCTGAGTGACAAGGCTAGGGCCGCATGCTCAACCCTGGAATTAATGGCATGATTGCACATGAGCTAGACATGAGGAAAGAATGGTCCCTTAAAGCACAGAGTGTTAGGGAGGCCTAAACCAATTGTCTAAACTAATCAGTAATTAAGCCATTGAGGCAATCAAGAAGTGTAGGGACATAGAACTTACCTTGGGAGGGCGAGAAAGAAGTTTCATGAGCAAATGAAATCACTTTGCAGGCCCTTGATACCACAAAAATGCTTTGGGCCCTCCCTCTAGACAGCATGTTGTAAACTTGTGAGTGTGGAGATAACTTCAGAGGATCAGGGGAAGGAGCAAGGGTGATACCTTAAAGAGACCTGGAAGGTTAGCATTAAAATATCCAAACCCATGGCCATTGAGTCGATTTCAACTCATAGTCACCCTGTGTGAGGTTTCTGAGACTCTCGATCTTTATGGAGTGTCTTTGTCCTGTCGTCTTTGTCCTCCAAAGTGGATGGCGGGTTTGAACCACTGACCTTTTGTTTAGTATCCTAAGGCCTAACTCATGGTGCCACCTGGGATCCTTGAAAGGATTTTTAAATAGCAGCACACTGTGAAAAGACTACAGTAGACTAGAAGGAAGGACGCTATGTGATCTAATTAGGCAAAGGTTTCTCTCATCTCAGCAAGAGCTGAATCAAGACTGGAAGACCAATAAGGTCTACAGAGGTAGAGACAGAAACTATGGTGAAGGCATAGCAAAATGGCAAGGGCATTTCTAGATTCACTGGAGGCTGAGCCAGTGTCACCAGTCTGAATGGCATAACAGCTGGATATACAACTGGCCTTACATTCCTGTACTTCCTAGCTTTGTGACCTAGCATGCCTGTCTTTTGTTAAATGGAGGTGATGATTTTGCCTCTCTTTCCTTGGGTTGTCTGAAGACGAAGTAACATTTCATATCTAAAGGGATTAGCACAGTGTTCAATAAACGGGAGCTGGTAGGCACGAGATTGCTATACTTCTGAAGTTGCCATTTCAAGATCTCAGCGGTCTTCTCAGATGGAGATAACTGAGTGGCCCCTTTGAGATTTGCAGTTTTCGGCAACAGGTGCTCCCACTGGAAGAATTTTTATTTTTTTAATTTGAGCATTAGATGCTGTTATTGTGTGTCCTCAAGCTGTGCTCTTCCGTTCCTACTTACTTTTATATTTGCAGACATACATATGCATATATGGACATACATACATGTACATACACAGAAGGGGATCTTCCCATAGGAAGGAAGATTTTCAGTTCAGCTGTATTAAACTACCTGAAGATGGGAGCCGGCCCCAATTAAGACCACCTGGCAGGAAAGGACTTCTAATCAGGAGGGAGGGGGAATATAAACTGGTAACTCCAATTCAATATTGAATTCAATGCAAATGAGGCCTTTTAGAGAACGTGTGTATATATGTAAGAACCGAACATTAGGAGGCCTAACATTCCAGACTCAAACACTTTTACTCTGAGCACTGCTACCTAGCCTAACACAGAAGGAAGAGGGTTTTTCTTTCCCAGCCCAAGGAAGCGCTGCAAGATGGGGTGGAGACATAGGCAGTCAGGCTATGACCTGACAATAAAGGGGATCAAAACCGTCAGGAAGGAGCCAGTTCTGTCTTGAATCTCATGTTATTTTTCTACCTTTAGCAATGTAAATCAAGCTCAACATTTCTTCTAGAAGGGATGTATTTGACTTTCCAGATCCACTGGAAGGAAAATTGGGGAGTGGGTCCTTACCCACCCCCACTTAGTAGACATGGGACCAAATTATTCTATGAATTGTGAACTGTAGTGGTAACATATTACCAATCCCATTTCAGTTATGAAACAGGCTGGGGTATGCATGACAGCAGCGAACATCCTGGGTGCTGTGCTGGCACTACTGCTGGCAAATCATCTCAGTCACCGAGACATCTGCTGATTAGAAGGGAAGGGTTTCCCACTGCCATTGTTTCTTTGACCCGTGCATGCCATGTCAGTGGGATGTTAGAAAAGAATAAAAGCTGAAATCCCTGTCTGGGAGCAATATTTAGAATCCTTAGGAAAGAACCAACTGATCCAAGTATTTTTCCATCTGGGAAATATATGAAAGGGTGCCCACCAAAAAAATCAGAAATTTTTTTCAAAGGTATGAATTAAAAAAAATTTTTTAACAAAGCAACCAGATCACCTTCAAAGCACTCTCCATTAAACTTAAAATATTTGTCAAATCTGCGATTCTATTCTTGGAAACATTTGTCAAACTCATTTGTTTGGATGGATGGCAGCACCTCCCTGGTTGTTTTCTTCACCTCTTCTATGTTGTAAAATCACTGTCCTTTCATGTCCCTCTTCATTCGTGGAGACAAAAAGAAGTTTCACTGAGTGAGATCAGGTGAGTAAGGTATGTGGGGGAAGAGAGGAATGCTGTTTTTGCCAAAAACTGGTGCACTGAGATGGCTGTGTGAGCAGGTGCATTGTCATGGTGACAAAACCAGTCCCCTGTCTGCCACAAACCAGGCCTTTTTTGTCACACACTGTTATGCAATCTTTCAGAACCTCTGAATATGAGAAAGAAAGCTTGATTAACACTTTGACCTGGTGGAACAAATTCCAAATGCTCTATCCCCTCATATCAAAAAAATAAATGAGCATCATCGTGATCTTTGCTTTTACCTGATGAGCTTTTGTGGGGTAAGGTAATATTGGTGTCTTCCACTGGCTTGGTTGACGTTTGCTTTTGGGGTAGTAAGAACAGCACCATATCTCATCACCAGTAATGACTTTGGGGGAAAAGTCTGGGTCGCTTCAAAGCTGTTCTTTCAAAGCACAGCATGTCATTTTTCCACTCAACGTTCTTTTTCCTAGTCAGTCAGAACCCGAGGCACAAATTTCACAGTGATGTTTCTCATCCCCAAATCTTCCATTAAAATTCACTGAACTGAGCGCCAAGATAGTCCAGACAACTTCCCCATCTCTCCAATTGTCCATGATCAGTCTTCGAGCACAAGTGCACAAATTTTATGGACATTTTTGTTGTTCAGGAAGTTGATGGTCATCCAGAATGAGGTTTGTCATCAATCAACATTTCACCTTTTTTGAAATGAGAAAACCACTTACACACTTGAGTTTTTCCCATAGCACTGTCCTTGTAAGCTGTGTTCAACATCACAACGGTTTTTGTGGCATTTTTCCCAAACAGGAAACAAAATTTCACAGCCACATGCTGCTCCCTTCAATCAGCCATCAACAAAAAATGAAATTTGAGTGAAACTGCTTTTACGAAAAAATTCACTGTGACCAGAGAGAACCTTCCCAGGTGATGTCACTGGGTGCACTAACTCAGAGTGAGTTGCTTGATGTTCTCCTAGTGGGGGTGGGGGGGGAAAATAATCCCACCCAGTGGAGCTTTTTTCTGTTTTATTTATTTATTTATTTATTTTGTGGGTGCCCCTTCATATAATGATAGGCCTAGAGCTTGCTCCCTTGCCCTTTACTCCCAGAATGCTAGGTAACTGATGGCCAGGAGTTAAGTGGCAAAGAAAATTCAGTTAACTTGATTTCTGCCTGCATAAGTATCACCCTGTCCCACCCCACAAGTTCTTTCAGACTTTAGGAATTAGAGAGTTGGAAGAAAGCTAGAAGGCAAGAGCAGAGGATTATGGGAAGACAGGAGGCAAATATTCTGAATTAGTGGTTCTCAAAGTTGGCTGCACATTGGCACCACCTGGGGATCTTTAAATACACATCTCTCCTAAAAGGGTCTGATCTCCATGGTATGGGGTGTGGCCTGGCCATGAGGATTTTAACAAGCTTCTTTGAGGATGCAGCCAAGGTGAAGAAGTAATGTTTTAAGTTGTTTGCATCTAACCCAGAAAAGAGAGGGATATTACATTGTTGATCACCTCTAATCTGGCTAGATTCTTTAATGGAAGTGTTTCTTATCCCTGGCTGAATAGTAGGCTGTCCTGGGGAGTTTTAACAAAGGCAGTGTTAAAAGGGCCTCACGGTACTTGAATTAACTCCGAATTCTAAAAGTGGGAGTGAGCTTTGGCGTTTTGAAAATGCTGATTCTCCTAGAAACCAAGGTTGAGAGCTATTACTGAAAGTGGTCCTCCAATTTTCAGTGTGCATAGGAATAATCTGGTGAGACTGATAAAAATGTTTATTCTTATAACATTCTGGGACTTTGGGACCTCTCTATCGAATTCCATCCTCCTTCCCAAACAATTGATGCAAATTATGCACATAAATTCAAGAAGACTAAGATCACACAACTCTGAGGCCAGATTCTATGCTGGATCACGAATTCCACTCCGCACAAGAACTTTGTCTGAGGAAATTCATCTCGGTTTTCTTTGTGCATTTAGTTAAGATTGCCAACTACTCAATGTATGGATTATTAGAAGAGGTGTAAGAGACCCCAATAAAATTATTTTTTTGTAAAAAAAAATCCCAACTACTCATACAATCCTTCTTTCACCTGCCCCAGCCATGTGGGGCTTGGTTAGTGGGTATTGGTTAAAAGCTTGAGAGTCCACATGACTCCTTATACTTCAGAGCAGCTGCCCCCAATTTCTTTCCTTCCCTGCTCAGAGTATGACAGTGCAAAAACTAGATTTGCAGTAAACTGACTTGGAGGCTGTTGGAATACGTAGCCCAAGCAAGAGAAGATGAAGGCTATCAAAGAGCAAGACCGTGTCTTTGAAAAAAAGGTCAGCAAAGAAGTTTATGGAAGGATATTACAAGTGCAGTTGGTGTGCTAGGCTGGGTTCTCTAGAGAAGCAAAACTAGCAACCCTGATGTGTATATAGAAAGAGAGGTCGTTTCAAGAAGTGGGTAAGGCCAGTCTGGTTCAAGTCTGTGGGTGCAAGGTAAGCTGAAGGATCTTCTTGACTCCGGTAGCTGCAGGGGCTGATGAACAGGAGGCAGGACTGGAGCAGGAAGACCACAGGCTAGTGGGGGCCACACTGAATGAATCCAAGGTCGTCAGTCCATTGATAGCACCTGGGATGGGCAGGCGAGATCACAAGAGGTGGATGAACTACGTTCAGAATTCAAATCGAGCATTAGGAGTGAGCTAGCCTCCACACACTATCAATTTATACTGAGCATAGGCCAAACCCTCCATGAACCCTCTCTCAATTGTATCAAGGCAGTGGCCAGATTAAGGAGGTCTATTCTCCCCACAACTGCTTGGCTGTTTCATAAAAGATCCTGTTATGGAATTGACCATACTGTTACGTCATCGAATCTTAGCCCAACTATGTTGACATAAAACTTAACTACCACAGTTAGGAAAATTAAAAATGGCCCCAAAGTACAGAAAATGAGAAGGGCTTTGTATAGAAACAATTTAGGGGGAAAGAGATAATTAATCATATATTAGTAACTATAAACCCTACATTAGTGGATCTATGGCTGTCCTATGCTAGAACTAGACTGCAGAGCATTTTGTGAAAGTAGTTTTACTTATCTTTCAAGAATAGGGACGGCTTTCACAAAGGATTCTTTCTGAGAGTGACTTCAGCTCTACTTTCCTTCCTGCCTATCCTCTTGAGTCAGTGCATTATGGTAAACCAGGCTCAAGTGCCTCTCCTTTTCACCCCTTCAGATCTATTAGTGCAGTACAATACGGAGCTCAGTCTGCACCCTGGGTAGAAGCTTCTTTGATGCCAGCACCTAGATTGTGGGTGCTCTCCCAACAACCACCCTTTGATCAAGAATTCCCATAAAAAAATCAGTTGATCATTATCATATGCGTGCCTTCCCCTGCATAGACTTATTTTGTTTTTTGGCCTAAATTATATGGCTGTCTATTTTGCAGATAGGTTTTACAGTCCTAAATGCTGTCTCTGAAACGTAGTCAGGCACCATCTGATATATGTCTTTACTATGTTATAACTTAGACTTCTAGTTTTGGGATCTTATAGGAAAGAGCATGTAAAACCAAATTAAAATTAGTAGGAATACTTGGGGCAAAGGGCTGCTAACCAAGGTGAAGATCTGAATGATTTTCTAAGAAGTGATTTCTCCAAACACACGATATTTTGCATAGCAAGCATTGTTACATGCTGGGCACATGCATTTGACATCTATGGGAGTGAACAGTGATGGCAAGAGAGGGGAGGGAATGCTAGAACTGATAGTGATTGCACAGCTCAGTTTGAAGGTGATGTGACCATGGGGGATCAGCGGGTCAGGGAAGGGTTCTAAGATAGATGTGGTGGTGATTGTGCAACTCCCCTTGATGTGATTGAACAATTTAACTGTTCAATTGTATGATATGTGAATTATGTGCCAATAAAACTGTTGAGAAGAAATGTAAATTGCCAGCACCACCAATGGGCTTGGAGCCATCAGCATTTTGGTCAGATCCATTTGTACCACAGAGGAATACTAGGTTTACGGGGGTCATTGATTACCCTATTGGTCTGGGTAGTGCCAGTCTAGTTGTATTAGAGTTTACATTCTGAATACCTGTTTTGCAGAAGGCTACGGATACTAGACTTTTCCCCCAGTCCTCCACTCTATGAATGGCACTCCCTCTCCTGTTCTTTAATTTAATAGAAGTAGTGAATGGTATTAGATTTTTGTTAGGTGATAGCAGAATGTTCTGTTTTCTAGGATTAAAACAAACAAACAAACAAACAACCCAAACTTACTACCATGGACTCAATACTAACTCATAGTAACATGCCCCACCCCACCCCCGTCCCAATGTGACTTTCTGGGACTGGAACTGTTTATGGGAGTAGAAAGCCCAGTCTTTCTCCTGTGGAGCTGCTTGTGCTTTAAAACATAGACCCTGCAGATTGAAGGCCAACACGTAACCACTACACCATCAGGGTTCACTGCTTTCTGGGATAGAGGTGTTTTATCTTTATTTAGCTAGTCCATTCCATCTCTGTAGAGGTAGCACTCTCCTGTTGCAAAGTTTGTATGAGGAGCAGGTGGATAGAGTTTGAATTGAATTGATTCAAAATTGATAATGAAGAAGGAAGACTGATGACAAATTGATACCCTTGAATTATAATATTGATAAAGAATATTGAATATACCATAATTTTCCAGAAAAACAAACAAATCTGTGGTGGAAGAAGTACAGCCAGAATATATAAGATGATGAGACTTTGTCTTATGTACTTTGGACACGGCACCAGGAGAGACCAGTCCCGAGGAGGACATCATGCTTGGTAAAGCAGAATGGCCATTAAAAAGAGGAAGGCTCCCCAAATCCTTTCACCCTCCCCACCTCCTCATCCCCACATCACTGATTAACCATTGCATCAATTATTATCTCTATACATCCAGTCCTTCTATGATGCACAAACTGGGAAATCCAACAGAAACGATAAAAAAATAAGAAAACAAAATGGCAAAAACGAAAATAATAATATAAAGACAAAAATAAAAAATAAAGTGTGAGAAAAAATACTACCATCAAAATTTAATATATATATTTTATTAATATATATTAATATATAATAATATATTAATATATTATATATATAGAATTTTAATAATATAATATAATATATATATATACATATTTAAAGCCAGAAAAGAAATTTATGTCAATGAACAAATGAGAATTACTTGAATCTAGAACAAAGTCAGGTTGGGTCAATGTGGACTTAGTTGATGGCTCACTTAGATGGCTGCTTGTTTGAATACAAACAAGCCTTTAAGACCCCAGACCCTATTGTAATTGATAGCCAGGCACCATCTACTTTCTTTACCACGCTTTGCTGTATCACTGTTATCTTCAGCGATCTCTTCATGAAGGTGATTATTGGGCAGGGCCATGTTACAGGAACTGTTTTTTGGATTGGTGCCAGAATGAAGTGGAAACCCCAAGTTGAAAAATATCTTCCATCCTGGTAGACCATGTAGAGATCTGAGTTGAGCTCTCTCAATTGACTGAGATCAGCATTCCTGGAACAGAAATTCGGTCTGAGACAAAGACAAAATGGGAGGAATGCTGTGTTTTGTAGTACATTAAGATAGAATGGGAGGGGATTGTTGTTGTTTTTAAGAGAGCCACAGAAGAGTTGGATATGGGATCAGAAATGAAGGTAGGAGGCAGCAAGTGAAAGTTTTGCCTCTACTGGGATTTTTCTCTAGAGTCATGGTGGCAGTTTGTTCAGAGCTCTCATGCAAATTCTTTCATCTCAAAATCCTTCATTAAGGAGAGGATCTCTGTACAGGCCAGATCCAGCTCTTTGCCACCTTGCCCTTACTCTAGGGAAAACTGGAGAACATATAAGGAAACTAGCAAGAAGCAGAGGGAAATATTTCCTGAAATCCCTTACTACTGTACTTACACACACACACACCACAAACAAAAATTCAAACCAAACTAGTTGCCAACACCCTGTTTGTTAGAGCAGAAGTGTGCCCCACAGGACCTTCAAGCCTGTGGCCTTTGGGAGCAAATCGCCAGGCCTTTCTCCCAAAGGGTTCTCAGGTGGATTCAAACTGCCAACTTCTCAAAGAGCACCTGGACCCTTAATCAATCCAGCTGCCTAGGGATTTCACTGCTGTATTCCAAACAACTAGAGGTGGGAGGGGTCTTGAGAATTCCCTAGGTGAAGGCCTCTTTTTATAGAACCTAGGCATGCTCTCTCTCAGAGTATGTGTCTTTCCAGGGTCTAAAGGGATGAGACGGGAGATGGAGGTAAAAGCACAAAACCGTTTGCTGAAGCAGGGATAATCAAGCAGAAAGAATGTCATTGGGTGGACTTGATGCAATCTTCCACATCCCTTAGGTGAGATCTGGATATTTTGGTACTTGATGATGATTGCAGTTAGGGCGTATTTGGGAATATTCTCATAGCAAACCGACAGTGGCTTCGAAGGTGAGAGCAAGTGAGCCTTGAACAGTGTTGATCACACAATAAATAAAATGGCTTTGCCTGTGCTTACTTGTTAAGCTATAGTTAACAATTTCATATATATATATATATATATTACAGCATCAAAGATTGGAATCTCTCTCACTCTCTCTCTATATATATATATATTTTACAGCATCAAAGATTGGAATCTCTCTCACTCTCTCTCTCTCTATATATATATTTTACAGCATCAAAGATTGGAATCTCTCTCACTCTCTCTCCATCCAACAGCCCTGCTTCTGGGTATGACTGGAATCTCTCACTCTCTCTCAATCCAACAGCCCTCAATCAAAGCCTCTTCAAATTTACAATCCCTGACAAAGACAGAGTACCTAGTAAGTAAGATAGACACAGCTTACTTGGGCTTCCTTACAAATTTGTAGAGAACAATTTCACACATTTTGATGTGGTAACATATTCGATTATTCCCTACAGATTAGCAAGTAAGCACAAGTGAGCCCACACTTACCTTGCTTATTGGGCAATATACACCTGGATCGGAGGGAGCCAGAAAAGGTGTTCAAAGCAGTGCCTGAAGAAAATGATCTAAGAACCTAGTTGCTCTCCCCAAAACTCAGGAGGTCACTACCAGATGAAGTTCTGCTTCATTATATATTTACATGTGTTTCTCTTACCATCTTTGCAATCCCAAACCAATCTTTGAGAATTTTTTATTTTCTAAGAGGCATAAGGTTTATCCTATAGCTTGGCATTCCCGTTAGCTGAAAAGTCCCTAGAAGGGGTGCATCTCAGTTTAATGATACATTTTAGAGTAACCCAAAACTAACTCCCTCTCCTCCGAAAGTAACTTTCTCATACAAAAGAATCAGATGAAATTATCTTTTCAACTACCCTATCTTTCCTTGAGAAATGAACGTGAGCTGCTATGTGTTTGTCATTGTTAGAAATGCTTAGAGACTAGATTTTAATGGATTGTAGAACACGATATAGAAAATTTAAAGCTATAGCAAACCTTCAAGCAGGGGGAAATGCACCCCTAGTTTTCAGTACACTGAATGCCAACCATGAGTGAAAACCCCAAATGATTTAATTTCTGTTTCCGAGCAGAGTTCGTGAGGAGAGCCCTCAGGTATAGCTCCAGAAATTACTGAGATGAGATAAAATCTCAAGCTTAGATGAGGCAGAGAGAAAGAGGCAAATGCTCAGGAAAGAGCATCACTTATTAATATTTTTCCACTTATTAATATTTTCTAGATGAGCCTTCTAGCACCCCTGTAAGAGGTCTTTCTTTCTTTTTAATTTTTGCATTTTCAATAAGCTGTTTTGTATATTGTTGTTGTTATTGTTAATTTTCCTAGTATTTCATTGAAGATTTTTGTATAAACAATATATCATAAGAATACTGCTCTGTCATTTTCCTTCTTTCTTTTTAAAAATTAGTTTATTGGGAGCTCATACAGTTATCACAATCTATACACATATCTGTTGTGTCAAGCACATTTGTACATTTGTTATCATCATCATTTTCAAAACATTTTCTTTCTACTTGAGCCCTTGGGATCAGCATCATTTTCCCCCTCCCTTCCCCACCCTCTCTCCCTCATGAACTCTTGATAATTTATTTTTATTTTTTCATGTCTTACATCGACCACTGTCTCCCCTCACCCACTTTTCTGGTGTCCATTCCCCTGGGAGTGGGTTATATGTAGATCATTCATTGTGCTCGGTTCCCCCTTTCTCCTTCCACCTTCCCCTTCCCCTTCTGGTATTGCTACTCTATTTATTGGTCCTGAGAGGTTTATCTGTTCTGAGGGACTACCTGTGTTTCCAGCTCTTATCTGTACCAGTGTACATGCTCTGGTGTAGCTGGATTTGTAAGGTAGAATTGGGATCATGATAGTGGGGTGTGGGGACAGGGAAGGAAGCATTAAAGAACTAGAAGAAAGTTGTATCTTTCATTGGTGCTATACTGCACTCTGACTGGCTTGTCTCTTTCTTGTGACTCTTCTGTAATGGGATGTCCAATTGTCTATAGATGGCTTTGGGTCTGCACTCTGCACACTCTCCCTCATTCACATTGATA
>NW_022103907.1:11936472-11941311 GCF_000313985.2 Echinops telfairi | reverse complement strand
TTTTTTTGTTTATTTGTTTTCTTTTGTTGTTTTCTGTTCTGCTTTGTTTTTATGCTTATTATTGTCTCTGCATGTCTATCTAGATAAGATAAGTGGGATAAACAATCGGGAGGAGAAAACAACAGACCAACAGTTTGGGGGGACTGGGGAGTGGGGGAGGTGGGGGAAAGAAAGTGGGTGTTAACAAACCCAGGGACAAGGGAACAACAAGTGATCTAAAATCAATGGTGAGGAGGGTGTAGGATACCTGGTAGGGCTTGATCGAAGGCAATGTAACCAAGAGGAATTACTGAAAACTGAATGAAGGCTGAACATGATAGTGGGACAAGAGGAAAGCAAAAGGACATAGAGGAAAGGACCTGAAAGCAAAGGGCATTATAGAGGTCTGAAGACAGGCATGTACATATGTAAATATATGTATATATAACTATAGGGAACGAGATCTATGTACATATATTTATAAATTAAGTATTAAGGTAGCAGACAGACAAGAGGTCTTTCTTGAGAGCATTTTCCTAAGCTTAGCAGGCTCCTGCTATACCATTTACCGAGCCAGATATACAATTCAGTGTCTCACAAGGGAAACTAGAGATTAGGCCACTCATATAAACTCATCATGAGAAAATTCAGCAGAAATCCACCAATTTGCTCTTTCTCTTGTTAGGGACATATGGAATTGCCTCAGAATGAAACAGGTGATGACTTCCCTTTTCAATTCATCAATTGGATCATCTGCGGGTGGGGCATTTCAACCCAACTACCTAGCTTTCCACGTCCCTCCTCTGAGCAGCCCAGGGAGACTCCCTCACAGTCCCAGGGTAAGTCTCTGTAAGCTCTGTAGATAGTTCATAAAATGTGTGTGACACTGAGTCTGTGGATATATATATATTAAAAAGAATTTTTTTCTGGCATAGTACATATAGTCTGAATTCAAAACCTGTGGCTTGATTTAAAAAAAACAAAAAACAATAGGGGGAATATCTGGTAGACACGTTTGACTCCACCCCACTCATTTATGTCCAAGAGAAAATATTTAGGGTTGGAAATATTTTGGAATCAATACTTTGTCCCTAAGGCAAACTCAGCTTTACTGTAAGTGTCTAAGAATTGAGGACCTTGTATGGGTCACGTCTAGGGAATAGGGGCTATTTGCCTGGAGATTGTCAGGGGAGGAGGAAAATTCATTAAATTCTACATCTTCTCCCCTAGTTTGGTCTTTTTTTTTTTTTTTTTCTTCATCAAGTTGAACTCTTGAGACTCGGCCCTCTAATCAGACCCCCTGACCTGGACAAAGCCCCAGCTAGGATTTCTTTTACTCACAGTTGTCTTCAGAGACAGACCATTAAGCAAAACACAGGATGTTTTCCCAATAAGAGTCACTTCTAAGAAAGGGCGAGTCTTCACAGTGAGTATTTGACTTGCTTCACTGCTAGTAAAGTGGGCTTGGAGTGAGTATCATTTGGCAGTGCCTTCTAGGCCCTGTTAGATTTATTGGAAAAGGCCTTCCTTGTGCTTAGATAAAAATTTTAGCTTTTTGGCTTCCCCTCCAGGATCATTTTTCTGCCCACCATCCTCTGAGAAAGGTGACCAAAATCAAATAAAATTGCAATGACCCCTTGCTTCAAGGCTATTTCTCAGCTTCAGCTGCACATACCTACAAACACATCCTTCAAACAGTGAGCTTTCAATATCACAATAGGCATATTCATCTTGGGGCTTTCTAACCCCTTGCTGGAGTTAATGCGATGCAAAGCCCACTGGATTTACTGCTTGCATTTGGCTTAGCCAGTGCACGCATTCTCTGCCAAAGGAAATATCAGCAGGGAAAGGAGACTGGTAAGAGAACCAAACACAAACAAAGTTACTCCTTACTAAACCGGAAAGCAAACCCGCCATCTGTGGCCACATATCTATTTCCAGGCAACTCAGAAGCAAGTTCTCATGACATTCATTTGGCAATTCTATATATTTGGGGGAGCTTCTTGAAGCTTCCTTTGTAAGAAGCTCCCTGAAACCTTGCAGAGTTAGAAGTTACCCTCTGAATAACCTAGGCAATGTCTCCAGCCCTCTGTTTCGTGAGGAATTCATAATTCACTCCCCAAACCCTCATTGCCCCTCTTGTAAAACTTCATTGTGTGTCTGGCTCAGAGCCGCTCACTAACATCCCATTCGTCTCAGGCCTTTCTACTTGAGACTGCCTGTGGCAGTCCTCTGCTCCTGAGGCCAGCTGTTGTCCCTGGAGCGTTTATGTCAACTTTTCTTGACTGATGAACTTTGCTTCACTTGGCTTCCTTTTCCTAAATACTTTTTTAAAAAAAATCTGAGATGGAATAAGCATCCTCAGAGGATAAAGACTGTTAGCCCAAAGTTATGCTCACACCCACTCCTGAAAAGAGAAGTGAAAAATTGACCCATTAGCTCAGTCCCTTAGGCCTAAACATTCGATCACCATGTCAAGAAAACTGAGCAAAATGTATGATTCTAAGGGTCCAGAATGAAGGGAATCATTGTCTCCGTTTGCCGTTTTCTTTTTGTCTGTCATGGCAACGTCACACAATGGGTCCTTCATCTGGACTCCTGCACACTGACTGTTGGTCAGCGTATGGGTAGCCGGCTGGAGAAACCTGCACAGAAGCACATGACTGGGACAAATATACAAGTAACGATGAGATTCAGTCCCAAGAAGAACCCTCCTTATTTCCTGTCCTAACTCTCCCCCACTCCAATCTGTCTTTGCAATGGGCTTACTCTCTGTGGCCTTCCTTGACCCCCAAACCCGGAGAGCGTCCAGTTAAAGACACAGCGCTTTTCTTCCTAATGTGGGTCTTAGACCATTTTGCCACATAAATCAAAAGATTCTGCCATGCCTCCAACCCACCAGACTTTTGCCATTTCCCTGAGAACTCGAAGCTTCCCTCCTCAGGAGACAGCAAAGACGTACACAGTGGGCCCTACTTACAGAAAGATGCTTCTTTCCCTTTGGCAGACACTTGAACTACGTGTGGGTCTCTGAGCAGCAAGGCTCATGCTTACTCTTTAGTCTGCTATCAGTGTCCATGACTTCCTTCCAGTAAAACTTCATGGAGCTCTGAATATTCCAAACACTGCATTCTTGGAATCTTCACTAGCCAGAAGCTAAGGGATATCGTACCAGTTTCATTCCCCCAAGTCCCACTCACAGCAATATATGGACTCTAACCCCATTAAGTTTCTGTCTTCTTCCCTGACTGGGGGATGGACCTATTGCACCTTGTAGTTCTGGCACCTGTTGAACAGGGAGCATTCCTTAGTAGGTCCTCAGTAAGCCTCCTGAAGAAAGGAAACAGAGAGCTGATTATTATAACTGCTGTCAACAAGTTGTACACTTATAGAAAATGGAATTGGCTCAGGTATCAGGCATCATAGGACCCCAAACAAGCAAATATATGGGTGAAAATGATGGGGGTCTGAGTGGAGACCCAAAGCCCATCTGTAGACAATTGGACATTTCCTCACAGAAGGGTCCCAAGGAAGGAACAAGTCAGCAGAATGCAGTGTAGCGCCGATGGAACACACAACATTCCTCTGGTTCGTTAGTATTTCCTTCCCTCCACTATCATGACCCCAGTTCTACCTTATAAACCTGGCTAGACCAGAGCATGTCCACTGGTACAGATAAGAGCAATCAACACACGGAATCCAGGGCAGATAAACTCCTCAAGAACAGTAATGGGAGTAGTGATACAAGGAAGGTAGGTGGAAGGTGGAGGGAGAAGGGAGAGAAACAGGGAATGGATTACAATGATCCTCCCCCACCCACCACCCACCCTCACTCCTACCCTTGGGGGATGAAGAACAGAAACATAGGTGAAGGGAGACAGTGGATGGTATAAGATATGAAAATAATAATAGTTTATAATTTATCAGGGGTCCACGAGGGTGGGGTAGGGAATGGTAAAAGAGGAGCTGATACCAAGGGCTCAAGCAGAAAGAAAATGTTTTGAAAATGACGATAGCAACATATGTACAAATGTGTTTAATACAATTGATGTTTGGAGTGTTATAAGAGCTGTAACAGCCCCCAATAAAATGATTTATTAATTTTTTAAAAAGCATTACTGAGGAATAAGAAAAGAATGGAACTGGCAAAAGTTGTGTGACAGATACATTTACAACAATAACAACAAAAACAACAAAAGAGTATGAACTGAGGCCACTTATGTACAACCAAAAACCTCAGGGGATTTAGTACCTTATTTAAAGGTTTATGGGGAGGGTTTCATGACCATCTCAATTAATTGACCTACTAAGGTTTAGTGTTTCTGTTTTATCTTCTAGTTTCTTGAATAGTGGTCTTAAAAGCTTGCGAGCAGTAAAGGCACAGTAATTGCTCTACTCCCCTGAAGCAATGGAAAAAGGAGAGTCAGGACCAGGAGGAAGAAATGGAATGTGTGGCTTCTTGCCTCGTCAATGACTTTCACTTTCGTCATGAGACCAGAGGAACTAGATGATGCCTGGAGGTTACAGTACTGAATCCTGATCCAAAAGGAGAAAACACGGAACAGAATATTTATGGACTCTAGACTTTCTGGCGCCATAGAGGCTGCATGAGCCCCTGAAATTATTACCCTGAAATAAGCTTTAAACAAAAAATATCTTCTGAAGTCTTAAAACTAGATAATAGTTTATCTAGGATCAACAAAATTTTGAGATGGAAGAACCAATCCTGTCCCTCACAGCAATTTAAAAATTATTTCAGAGCCATACAAATATTTACAAGCGACTTCCGGGAAGATGGCGACAGAGTGACACGTACCAGAGGGACTCCGCAGAATCCAGCCCAGGAGAGCTGCTTAGAGG
>NW_022103907.1:11927875-11929884 GCF_000313985.2 Echinops telfairi | reverse complement strand
CCCCCCGCCCCCACCCTTATCTGTGCTTCTAAGGAACATTCTGGCTATACTTTTTTAAAGACAAATTGGTTTGTTTTTCTAGCAGTCCACAGTACTTTTCAATATTTTTTTGTCAACACTGTAATTCAAGTGCATCCGTTTTTCTACGGTCTTCCTTATTGCCCAGCGTTCACACGCACACGAGGTGATTGAAACACCATGGTTTGGGTCAGGTGCACCTTAGTCCTCAACGTGGCACCCTTGCTCTTCAAGTCTTTCACCAGGTCTTGCGCAACAAATTTACCCAAAGTGACCTGTCCTTTGATTCCTTGATCTCTGCCTCCACGGGCGCTGATTGTGCATACAGGCAAGAGGAAATCCTGGACAATTTAAATCTTTTCTACATCGATTATGATGGTGTCTATCGATCCAACTGTGAAGATTTTCAATTTACTTACATTAAACTGTAATCCACATTGAAGGCCGCAGTTTAAAATGATCGGCAAGTGCTTCATGTCTTACCTGTTTCTAGCAAGCAATGCTGTGTCATCTGCAGATCATGGTTTGTTAATCAACCTCGTCCTATCCTGATGCCTAGTTCTTCTTCCTAGAGTGCAGCTTTTCAAATTATTTGCCTAGCATAGAGATTGAATCCATATGGTGAAACGAAACAACCTTGACACACACCTTTTCTGATTTTACACCGTGCAATATTCCCATGTTCTGCTTGAATGACTGTCTGTTGGCCCACATAAAGGTTCCCCAGGAGCACAATGAAGTGTTCTGGAATTCCCATGCTTCTCAATGTTATACATAGTTTGTTTTGATTCACACAGTTGAATGCCTTAGCACAGCCAATAAAATACAAACAAATGTCTTTTGGTATTTATTTTCAGCCAAGACCTATGGCATCAATAATGACATCCCTTGTTCTGTATTCTCTTTTTGAATATGGCTTGAATACATCCCTGATGATGTATTGCTGTATCCACTTTTAAATTATCTTCAGCAAAATTTTACTTGGGCCACAATAAATCACCAGAGAGCTGCTTCCTATAGAGCTAATGTATTTATGCCTGATTCTCTACTAACTGAATGTCATTTTAGCTGATGTCTACATATAAGGAATTTTTACGTATCATCAAGAATCACGGGGGAAGCTATTTTTGATGAATGCTAGTCATCACCAGTGATATATATTGCATGTCTTAACAGCTTATCGACTCAGTGTGTGCACAAAGATCCAGCTGGATGATTCAGTGGTCTATGCTATCTGAGAATGCACACTCCAGGAGCTGTGTCTATGTAGAACAAACTTGCCCAAACATCACTCACATGAGTGAAAACCAGTCAAACTAGAAAGCTGAGGAAATTGACCAGATAGTAGCAGTTCTGAGAAAAATCCATAATCAGAATCAAACCAAGATCCAGAAACTCAGGACTTGTTAAAGGCAACAGAGATGAGATCACTCCCTCTTTTGGGGACCTCTATCTTCTCTCAGCTTCCAGGTACGATCCTTTTCAATCTACTTTCATCCCTGCCCCTCTTCTTCTCTGTGAAGAACACTTAACTGTTGTTACATAAACTGTTGTCAATTTGAGACTTAAGAGTGAAGGGGTTTAGCCTGTCAGTCAGGTCGCAGCTTGATGACCTCATTTAGAGGTGCTAAGGAAATAAATAGGTCGTTGGAGGCGGGATACATACTCACTCCCTGTGAGACATTACTGAGGATGAGCCTGAGGGAGCTACACTAATGCAGCCAGAGCCCTGAGAGCTGGAGGAGCCACATGGAGAACCCTGCTATCACTGAGATTCTTCCACTGCCACTGGATCCTCAAGACTTTCCACCCACTAGCCTGTGATCTTCTTGCACTAGGCATTATTGCATGGACTAGAATTGGACATATGGGCTAATATTGGACTTTGGACTTGATCTGGACTGGGATGTTTTCTCAATATTCAATTGCTCTTGTATATAAAGCTCTTTCTTATATGCATATGAGTGTCTATGAATTTGTTTCTCTAGTCT
>NW_022103907.1:11910333-11925221 GCF_000313985.2 Echinops telfairi | reverse complement strand
GAGTCATGGTAGTGGGAGCGGGGAGGAAACCTTTAGGAACTAGAGGAAAGTTGTATTTCTCATCATTGTTATATCGCACCCTGACTGGCACCCACTTGACTTATAATGAAAGTTTGGATCATTACAATGGGCTACAAGACCTCACTAAGCAGACCGTTTTCTCATTTCTTCTCCTGACTCCTCTTCTAGATTTCTGGAACCTGGCAAGCATTTTTTCACTACAGGTCTGTGAACTTGGTGCTACCGCAAGTCTCCCAGATGGCTTCCTCATCAGACTCACGAACTTGGTAAAATGTCATTTGCTCCTTAATTGAGGTCTACCCTACAGCTCTATTGTGGAAAAATATAAACGCAGCAATAAAATAGTGAAAACACCTCATATCCTTGGCTTTATAATTTTCAAGAATACTCATCACCCTCTAGCATACTATATTGTTTGCTTATTTATTTTGTTTTTATCTCTTTTTCCACTCTAGAATGTAAAGATGAGAATTTTGTCTGTCTTGGATATAACTTGACTTGTTCCTACATGTTAGTTACATGTATCCATACCCCCACCCTCACCCCCACCTACTGGCTTAGTTGGAAATGTCTGCTAAAGGATTCACTCTTTGCTATTCAAGATATCCTTGTTAGATTGACTGTAAGTTACTAATGGTCAACCGGGAACACAGGAATGCAGTGAGCTAAGGTGGGACGAAGAGCAGAGAATACTTTCTTTTTAAAAAAATCATTTTATTGGGGGCTCTTACAGCTTTTATCACAATCCATCCATGGTGTCAAGCACATTTGTACATATGTTGCCATCATCATTTTCAAAACATTTTCTTCCTACTCAAGCCCTTGCTATCAGCTCATCCCCGCTCCCCATGAACCCTTGATAAATTATAATTTTTTTTCATGTCTTACCCTGACCGATGTCTCCTTTCACCCACTTTTCTGTTGTCTCTCCCACTGGGAGGGGGTTATATGTAGATCATTCATTGTGATTGGTTCTCCCTTTCTCCCTCCACCTTCCCCTTCCCCTCCTGGTATCGCTACTCTCATTATTGGGTTCATCTGTCCTGGATTCCCTGTGTTTCTAGCTCTTATTTTTACAGTATTCATGCTCTGGTCTAGCTGGATTTGTAAGGTAGAACTGGGGTCATGATAGTGCGGGGGTGGAGAGCTTTAAAGACTAGAGGAAAGTTGTATCTTTCATCGTTGCTATACTGCACCATGACTGGCTTGTCTCTTCCTTGTGACCCTTCTGTAAGGGGATGTCCACTTGTCTACAGATGGGCGTTGGGTCTCCACTCTGAATTCCCCATCATTCACATCAATATGATTTTTTGGTTTGGGTTTTTGATGCCTGATACCTGATCCCATCGATACCTCATGATCACATAGACTGGTGTGCTTCTTCCATGTGGGCTTTGTTGCTTCTCAGCTAGATGGCCGCTTGTTTAATCTTCAAGTCTTTAAGACCCCAGATGCTATATCTTTTGATAACTGGACATCATCGGCTTTCTTCACCACATTTGCTTATGTACCCATTTTGTCCTCAGTGATCGTGCCAAGGAAGGCGAGCTTCAGAGAATGCCGGGTTATTAGAACAATGTATTCTTGAATTGAGGGAGGACTTGAGTGGAGGCCCAATGTCCTTCTTGTTTACACATTACCATGCAACGTATGCATAGCAGATAAGACTTTTCAAAGATGGTAATGATCTCTCTGATCCCACTGGCTATTCTGCCATGTGATCTTGCCTCTTCCTCATTGAGAGGGAATCTATTTCTCTTTCCCTTGAATCAGAATCAGCTTTCGATTGGTTAAGCCATAGAGTAAAGCAAAAGTGACGTTGTGGTTTCTGAGGCTGGATCATAAAAGAGTAGAACAGCTTCCTCTTTGTTTGCTCTTGGCACCCCGAGACTGACTCCTCTGGTGACCATACTGTGGGCAAGGCAAGTCATGTGGCAAGGCCGCGGGAAGGTATGTGGTCACAGTCTTAGACTCTGAGTCACCAAAGCACCAGACGTGTGAGGGGAGGAGCCTCCATATGGCTTCAGCTTCCTGCCATTGACTGAACCCACACTTGGACTCTTTCCAGCTTCAGTTCCAGATGTCATGGAGCCGAGACAAGCTGATGGTTATTGTCAAGTTGAGTCTTGAGAGAGAGGGACATAGTATGTGTAGAATTTGACTGGAGCAATAGCTTGGCATACTCCTTTTTTTTTCAAAGTCAATCAACTGCAGAAGCTTTCAGGTTGCTGCAAGTCACACCTACTTCTATCTGACTTGTAGCATCCATCAACATTCATTTATAACTTCCAGATATTGTTCAGAACAGAACCCTTAGTAGTGAAGAAGACAATCTAATAGGGGAGAGAGATGTAAAAAAGTAGAGATATAGAAAAAAATCCTTCAGATAAAAAAATAGACAAACCAACCACAGCCATGTTGAAGGCTATGAAATCTATAATATAATAGGCAGAGGAAAACATAGACAAGAGACAAGACTAAAAAATACAAGCAGTATATTTAGGTCTCAGGTCATGAGAAGAAGGTTGGGTAATGGGAACCTATTGAATTACATGATCTCATCCACTTATTGATAAAGCAACTCTGACTGTACTGTAGTAAATGGATGAATTGTGTATTATAGTAAGATGGATGTAAAAAGATTGGTTATTAGTCCAGGTGAATGATGATGGTGACTTGATAGAAAGCAATGGAGTTTTGAGATCTATTTTGGGAGTAGAATTAAATGGACTTGGACTAAATGTGGGCCTATTTCAGGACTGAGAAATGAGTGAGTGGTCACTTTTTTGAGATGAGGAAGATAGGGAGAGGAAGAGGATATTTTAGAAAGAAGCAGAAAACAGAATTAAGAGTTTAGTTTACACACGTCATATTTACAATGTCTACAACTCACTCAAGTGCACATGGAGAGTGGATGCCAGATAAATAAGACTGGAGCTCAGACTGAAATCTGGATGAGGGATTTGAGATGCTATTTAAAACCATGGGAGTGACCTAGGGAGGGAGAGTATGAAGAAAAGAGATTAGAAGGGAGGCCAAACCCAAGAACTCCAGCCTTTTGGCAGAGGAGTCAGCCAATGAGATTATAATGGACTGCTCTGCCAAGATTTCTCTGCCCAGTGGAGGAAATAGAGGCAGCATAGAGGGGTCAGCCCTAATCTTCAGATCAGAGCATAACTCCACTTTATCATGAAATCAGAACTACTAAACCAGAATATCATTCTAGCCTCCTGGTTTAGCTGATCATTTCAACATTCACTCCTGCTGGTTCTGCCTGACTGTTACCTCTAATTTTGATTGAGTCTTTGGAACCCAACTGATAGAGGGTTCCTCTTCCCACCAAGTCATATGTTTATCTCCATAGTAATTACTTTTTAGCCATATCTTTCTTCTGTAGTATGTCCTGGGAACTGCTGAACTTACTGGTCATGGTTCTAGAAAAGGAAAGCAGGAAATCAAGACCAACCATTTGTTCAATCATCGGTTTTTCTTGGAACCGGGCCTGGTTGTATCTATAAAGAGGTATTCAATGCTCTATTACACTTAATAACCACTCAGGGAATGCTTCATTACCATTGTCCAACTCTTATTATTCAATGTGCTTATCTAGTTTTTAATCATTCAGGGAATTTACTTCCATTTGTTTTGTCCACTACATGTTAAAAAGCCACAGATTAAGAACAAGAATGAGCAATGAACTTCAAATTCACTCCACAACTACTTGTTGTTCTCTTATACCTACTCCTCAGGGATGGGCTCATTTTACAAATCAACATTACATAAAAATGGAGGATGGTCACATCAGATCACAAAATGGAGGACGGCTACAACATTGCATAAATGACAAACTATACCATGACATAACTGCCAAACTGTTGGAGAATCATGGCCCAGCAATACTGACACATAACCTTAACCATCGCAGTCAGCATACACTACCTTCAAACCCTGGGACCTGTTACTTCCAGACATAAAAGGCACAAACTAGTTGGAAGAGAGGAATTTTTACTTTTGTCATCAACACAGAATGTCAGACAGTGCGAGAGTTGACTATAACACTCACCTGCAGCTTTTCTTCAGAGAACTCATAAGGAGAAGGTGCCATTTGTTTTGTGTCTTGAAAGCCGATACTTATTTGGTTATTATTGTCCTTGGAGAACCTTTTAGGGAGTTAGAACTTTCATTTATCTCTTACATTACCAACAAGATGACAAGTTGTCTGTTTTCCCCGAATTTCAGACTGCATGATTATGATATTGTGTGATGAGCCTACAAGGGAAATAGTCCAACGGCAGCACTGTAACATCACCCTTCATCAATCAAACTTTCTTCATAAACAGTCTCACTTACTGGGGGAGGATGGTGGAAGCACAAAGAGTTTCTCAGGCAAAGATATCCTTGGAAATTCCCAGAGCAGTGAGTCTAGCTGAGAAAGACTCCAGGCAGAAGCCACCCGGCACTGGCCAGTTTGTGTCAGTGATGGGGGACGCGCACAAGGCACGAGGTAGAGCTGGCATACAAGACCTCCCAAAGGCACGCAGGCCATAGTTCACCCAGCACTGTGAGCCCAGGGGCGCCCCAGGCCCTTCTCTGGCATCTCCAAGGGAACCGCATTTTCTGGCTCAGCTTACACCTAGCCATCAGGTCGCGGCTTCAACCCTGTGTGTGGTAGGCAAAAGGCTGATCTATGGAAGCAGGAAACCATCAGGACCCTGACGTGGCCCATGTTTCTAAGCGGAGCTCAATCCAGGGACAAGTGGAGTCATTTTATTTTCCTTGCCATTTGCTTTTACTTGACAGTTTGTTAGACTAAAGCCCTTCTGAGGTACACAATTGCCAGCTCATAACGTCTGAAGATGGTTTGGGTATGAGGCAAGATGGTCCACTCCAAAACACCAGAGGTAGGCAGGAGAAGAGATCTCAGTCTGATGTAGATGGAACATCTCTGTGCTGGTTGACCCTAGAGGCTCAGCTGGGGTTCCAGGGGTCAGTCAGAGTGTCCTGTTGATGTAATGGACAAGATTCCATGGGATCTCATCAGCTGCCCTCTCACAGTGGCTGTTGTTGCTATTGGGATGGAGTAGGTTAGGGAGGAGGACTAAAGTCTGTATGATGAAGCAGAAAGCTTCATCTCTAGGGATTAGACTGAGGCTTGGGACAGGCCATCCAGCCTAAAGGAAGCGGGTGCAGGGAGAGTTAAAGATCAGGCTGAAAGCACAGGCACTGAGGCCGGAGTCAAAAGAGGCGTAGGGAAGGGGAGGGAGAAGAGGGTAGAGAGAGAGACCAGCACCTTCTGTACTTTCAGGCTCTTCCTTAGGCCTCTGGGGCTGTGATCCAATTGGCAGCAAGGACAGAAGGCTTTCCCTACGTCTCATGACTGCAAATTACCCAATGGATCCTGGGACTGGGTAGGGGACTTGGTTCTCATCACGATTAGGAGTCCTGCGAGAGTATCACCTGCACCTCCAGGCCATGGTGCACTTGGTTTGAGTCATTTTTATGCCATGTTCATTTCCTTTTTAGTATCCGCTGGGGAGTTGTAACTAGATCAGTACTAAACAAACACCCTCCTGCTTGAAAAGCTCAGCCATGTTCATGCTTATAAAGCAATGTCCGCCGATAACCTCCCCAATGGTGCACTTCGCATGGGTGAAACCAAGGCATTTCTTCACTATCCAGGAGGAAATTAACCCAGACACCAGCAGACAGGAAACCAGTGAAACAGGAAGTTTCCTTTTCATATGTCCTATGTCACTTTCAGCGTCTGTGTGTCCTCTAAGGCAGCGGTTCTCAACCTGTGGGCCGTTACCCCTTTGGGGGTGGAACGACCCTTTCACAGGGGTCGCCCAATTCATCACAGTAGCAAAATAACAGTGATGAAGTAGCAATGAGCATAATTTTATGGGTTGGGTGTGGGGGTTCACCACAACCTGAGGAACTGTATGAAAGGGTCGCGGCATTAGGAAGGTGGAGAACCACTGCTCTAAGGGCAGATATCCAATAAGCAAGATGAGCATCGACTTACTTGTGCTTTCTTACTAATCACTACAGATCAGTGAGTAAGCACAATCAGGTCTGTGTTTATCATATTTACGGGGCTTTTCCCCCTTGTTGGGAACTGTAAATTTGAAAAGCGGTTTTAATTCTGTAGGAAGCGGCTGTGAGTTTGGAAGAGAGACACATGTCAGTCATGCCTAGTAGCATAATCTTTGCTATGGCAAAACAAACATAAATTGTTCAGCATGTCTCAGGAAGGAAGCACAAGTAAGCCAATGCTTACCTGGTTTATACAGCTTAATCTACCTTTGCCCTATTTCGAGTTCTATTCTTTCAGGACCTTGATTTTTGCTCTATAGTCTTCTTTTATTTCTCCTTTTATTTTTCTTTTATGTATCGAGCACCTAAAATGTGTTGGGGTGGCAGTGGGAAGCAATCGCTCTCAGAGATCTTATATTCTAGTAAGTACTATTATTACGACTATAGTAGTATTAGTATAGTAGTAATTAATGTTCTAGCAGGGAAGTCATTGGGAGGTATTAATGGTGAAGTGCCTGGCTACAAACTGAAAGGTTGATGGTTTGAATCCACCCAAAGTCATCCCAAAAGAGAGGCCAGGTGATCTACTTCTGAAAGGTCGCAGCCATTGAAACCCCTGAGGAGTGCCATTGTACTTAGACACACATGAAGTGTGAGTCATGCTCTAAACATGTAACGCGCATGCATAACAAATCAGAATCAGCACTATGAAGGAAAATAAAGCAGGGTAAGGGTATGAGCACAGTGGCCAAGAAAGACCTGTCTGACAAGAGGCCTGAATAAAGTCAGAGCACAGCCCATGTCGCTGTGTGTTCCAAGCCCAATGAACAGCCTGGCAAAGGCCTGAGACAGAAACACTCTTGACTGAGACTCAACAGAGACGCCAGTGTGGCTGCAGTTAAACCAGGCAAGCTCAGGAGTGGAGAGAGACTAAGTCAGAGGTAACCAAGGGCCAGGTCATATGGTAATAATTTAATTTAATTTAATTTCGGGCCTTTATCTTCTCAGGGTCAAATTTCTTAGTGGCCTCTTAAATAGCAGAGAAGCATCAAAATGAAAACGAATGAATACAGAGTGTCCTTTTTAAGTTCTGGGGAGAAATGCATGAACCAGGGCCCCTCTTGGCAGACCTCTCTATGTACGCTTGCCTCCTACAGCCTTGCTTCCCTTCGCTCCTGCACAGTTGTTTCCAGGCTGAGGACGTGGGGGTGGCAGGGGAACGGGGGACTTCCTGTAGCAAGAACAGAAAAACACTAGAATGTTCCCTGGAACTGGAACTCCTCCCACCCAGCAGGCATCTGGGGGAGGTGATGTGACAGATGTGGCCTCGGTTTGGCTGCTGGTTGCTCTTCCCAAAACAAAGACGAACCTTGCATCCTGTGAGTCTTCAAAAGAATGTGCTCACCGACTTTTGGGAAACTCATGGCTCTCTTGCTCTCTGGATCCTTTTTGCCTTACATCTGGCGGGGTTGAAGAACTAAGGGAGTTGGGGCTAAATTTGGATGTTGAAATGAATTATTTGTCTTGTTTGTTTTCAACCCAAACCCAGAGAGCCCAGAGACCAAGTGGTGTTTTTAAAAGATGCGTTTAACTTGTGGGAAGAGAAAATGTGCCTGCTTCCAAACAGAGAGGTCTATAGGAACTATTTAGTCAAAAGAGGACAAGAGGTCAATCATTTGTTCTTTCTCCCTCTCTTTTTTAAAAATCATTTTATTGGGTCTCATTCAACTCTTTTCACAGTCCATACATCCATCCATTGTGTCAAGCACATTTGTACATTTGTTGCCATGATCATTCTCAAAACATTTGCTTTCTACTTGAGCCCTTGGTATCAGCTCTTCATTTTTCCCCTCCCTCATGAACCCTTGATAATTTATAAATTATTAGTATTTTGTCATGTCTTACACTGTCCAACTTTTCTCTGTTTTAAGGGATAAAATGCTCTACTAAAGGCAGGACCAGCCTCTCCCAGTATATTTCTCCTGTACTAGTAAACTATCTAAAAATGTTTTCCCGTTTTCCTATTTATGTGTCTGAGATGCCAAAACTCCTCCCAGAATCAAGGAAAGAAAAACATCACTTGAGGAAGAGACTGATAAAAATGTCTCAAATCCATCTAGTTCAGTAGTCAACAACAAGACCATATCCAAGGATAGTCTGCCAGGTGGCCCACACGAGCATTAACCTGTCTTCAGGGGTGGGATCCAAATAATTTCACAACCAGTTCCCTGCCCTAATGACCAGGTTAGTATAAAAAATGAGATAGGCTGAAAAGCAGGTTATTATTTCATAGTTAAATAAGGACAATATAAGAGGTTCGCCAAACTATATTATGTTAGAAGAAAAAATTTTAAGATATGAATGACAAAATGTTAAATAATGCCTGACAAAAAGAAACAATACAGCTGCTATTTATTTTTATATTGCTTCTTGATTGGTGTCCTCCCTTTCAATTGTGTTTCCATTTTATTGCAATCATGGTTGTAATCTCATTTTTTATACCTACAGGTGGAATGGATATTACTACAGGCACTCAATATGCTGTGGCACAGATGAACATTAAAAGAGGGTAAGGCATGTAAATTCGTGATTTCCACATGGCAGCTGCCTACCTTGGAGACAATCCTGATGACAAACATCATTTTAACAACTGGTTCACCGAACTCAACAAAAAATGAGTTATCCGTTCTGCTGAATCGGTTTGAACCGGCTGAATTCCATCACTGCTTTCCCCTGACAACTACACACACCATCCAACGTGCTCTGACTCATTGCAATTTTATGTGTAATGGAATGACAAGTTGCCCAACCATACATCTTCATGATTGAAAAGTTGCCCAGTCATACCAATGATGGTATGGGTCCATTACTTGGATGATTATGTCAATCAATCTACCTTATTAAGGATTTCCTCATTTTCTTTTCTTTTCTTTAATCATTTTATTGGGGGCTCATACAACTCTTATCACAATCCATCCATCCATCCATTGTGTCAAGCACATTTGTACATTAGTTGCCATCATCATTCTCAAAACATTTGCTTTCTACTTGAGCCCTTGGTATCAGCTCCTCATTTTCCCCCTCCATCCCCGCTCTCCCCTCCCTCATGAACTTTTGATAATGTATCAATTATTATTATTTTGTCATATCTTACACTGTCCGGCGTCTCCCTTCATCTACTTTTGGATTTCCTCATTTTCATTAACCCTTTACTTTACCAAACGTTTTGATGTCCTTTTTGAGGGAGTGGACAAAGCAAGTGAGTTTCACCATGTTTGCTTCCCAGGAAGATTCTAGTGGTATTGATTTGTTTGTTCATGGAGCTCAAGAAATACTACCAGAAATAGAAGGATATATTACCATGCTTGGAGAGCCAATCAAGAATATATAAGAAATCTTAAGATATCTATTCCTAACTTCAAACCCAACCTCACTGCTACTGAGTTGATTCTGACTCACAGTGCTATAGGTCAGAGTTGAACTACCCTCATGGTTTTCCAAGACTATCCCTCTTTACGGGAGTAGAAATCCTATCTTTCTCCAGAGGCGCATCTAGCTGTTGGTTTCAAACCCCTGACCTTTAGGACTCCCCTTGTTTGTTCTCTCTCTTTCTCTCATGATTCACTGTCCTTCCTTTCCTCCTGCCCAATGCCTTGAAAACTATTGCTTCATACATTGTCCATATTTCAGTTTTTGCTAGCTAGAACTTTGAATCTTTCTATAACAGATAGTTGCATCTGACAGCATTTAATATTAAAAAAAATCCACTGATTCCCACACTTTCCAGTTCTGTAAATCATTATTCATCTCAACTCACTGCCATCATGTCAATGTTGACCCACAACAACCCTACAGGATAGATGAGAGCTGCATCTCTGGGTTTCCGAGGAGAAAGCCTCATCTTCCTCCCTTGGAACAGCTGGTGGTTTCAAACCACTGACCTTGCAACTAGCAGCCCGATGCCACCAGGGCTCCTTTATTTAGCATCAAAATCCATAAAGCAAAACCAAAAGAATCACGGGGAGAAATATGCTCAAATACCAGGCTAGATCCAAGGGCAGTGGCCAAGTGACTGGGAAGAAGGTGGATACAAAAGGAAGGCAACAGGAATCTTGGGTGTGCGGGCACCAGGGCCTACTGAACAATCAGCTCCACTGATACTCTAGCTGCCTCTTATCTTGTAGCGTTTCACTGCTTCAGGGCTGCTGGTTTTCCCTCTCAGTCGTGGAGACGGTGAATGTGAACATTGGGCAAAGCCAAGTGGCAGTGCATTTGGGACACCTTAAATGCATACCATTATTTTAAAATCCTTTAAATTTGCCTTCCCTAACGATGCACTAGGAGTCCATCACCCCCAAAGAGCGTGTCCAGTGATAACCAAAGACCCCATGCTTCCTTTTGCTAAAAGCATCGCAGAGACCTCCTGGGAAGGACACCGCTTTCTCATCAAACCCAAACACCTTGCAGAAGGGGGAGAGAAAGCAAAGGTAGAGGTGATAGACGACAGTTGTGCAGCGGGAGAGACGGAACGTGTGGGACCTGGACACATTCTCTCATGCTGTGCATCTGGCGTTCAAGACAGAGGCAGATAAACTGGCACTGGTAGCCATATATTCATAAAGCGTAAACATCAGAGTTCTGAAGGATTATTTCAGGCGACTCCCTTTTCCCACATAATGTGAATTGCAAAAGCTAGGGAAAGAGACAGTGAGTGCCCAGTGCCTTTTCATGCTGGGCTGGGCCTGGAGCCTGGGGAGTGTAGGAGCATTTGATTGTGTCCATCTGCCTCTACTCTCCTACCTTTGACCTCAGAGCCAATTTCTGGGAGGACAAAAGGAACCAAAACTTCTGTGCCCAAATTTTCAGTGGGGTCTGTGTCAAGCCATAAAGATATATATTTTCTTGAAGACAAAGAAAATACATATTTGGCCAGTTACATGTTTATACAGAACAGTTTCAAAAGAGGTTTGAAGATGAAAATCTGCTACAAAAAGGCGGGGGTGGGGGTGGGGGTGGGTGTTTCGCCTCATTCGTTTTATACAAAACAAGAAAATTAAATGCAAATGGTAGGCTGCTACACACCCAATGTCGAGCTTTGAAAATTAAAATCCTCATGGGAAACAGCTTATCTTTCACTCACAGCGTAGTCAGATAGGTCCAACAGTACATCAGTTCTAGATGAGGGCTCAAAATGAATGAAAACCCTTAAAAAAAAACCCCAAACAGAAGAAACAACAGCAGCTGATATGCATCACCCACCTACCATGTCCAGACTCCTGCTGTTCCTACTACAGTTAGCCTTCATAGCGACTTGGAACCGAGGGCATTGTTGATACAATGAGCAAACTGAGACTCAGCCAATTAGCATGAGGTCACGTCATTGTAAGTGGCAGAATCCAGCTTTTAGGGTGTATTCGTCTCCAAGGCAATGTGTTTCCTATTTCTCATTGTTCCTTTGCGGCAGTATACTCTTTTCCCCCATCATCTCTTTCCTTCACCAAGCTGTACCACCGAAGAGTGGCGATATCTGAGCTACCCAACTCCACAGGTATTGGCAGCATTGAGTACGGTGATCTTGCCTGTAGCTGACGACACAGAAGCGGTGGCCGTCAAGGAACTCTCTGAATGTTCAAGATTTTCCTAAGCACGGATGCCAACTCTCAGCCCTCTTTCTCAGACTTCCACTAGCCTGGATTGGATTGTGGAGGCTCCGAAACATATGTTGCATGTCTTGTACATGTGAGTGTGACTTTGTTTGGAAATCAGGTGTTTGAAGATGTTACAGGCTAAGTTGACGTGAGGTCCCATTAGAACAGGATGATCCACCTCCAACGTGAATGATGTCTGAATAAAAGAGATTCAGACAGACAGACATAGAGAAGGAAGACTGCCAAGTGAAGGTGGAGGCAGAAAGGGAATGATGCGACAGCTGCAAGCCAACAGCACCTGGAGCCACCAGAATGTGGAACAGACGAGGAAGAACTCTTTCCCTAACACCAGCATCAGCCTGGTCCTGCTGATACTTTGAATCCAGACTCGTACACTTCATCACTCCTAGAGTACATTTCTGTTGTTTTAAGCCTTCCCAGCCTGTGGTGCTTTGTTATGGCAGCCCTGGGAAATTAGTACACAGGCAAGTTAAGAGATTCCATGTGGAGACTTAGGAAAAACAGCCGGCAGCTGAGCTGGATGAACTCCCGTCAATACTCTGGGCTGGGCTGATCCCAGCAGCACAATGAGAGAAAGCAATGTCCTGGGCCTGGGACAGCCCCACTGCCATGTCAACACACTGTGTTAATCATGGTACCAAGCCAGGTCTCCTGGTTGTGGCTGAGAAACAGTGGCAGGACTGGATGAAAGTGAAAGCAGAAAGCATCACTTTGCTTGATCAAGCGAGGAGCCAGCTGAGGCTAGAGTTGACAAGGCAAACTCCTGACAAAAAGGAAATCTGCAGGGTGTTTTTTTTCAATTTGCAGTTTTATACGTTTTCACCAGGAAATGCACTGAGGGGATTATGAATATATAACAGATTTTGGAGGAGTGGTCACAAATAGGCATGAGGGCAGGGCTAGGGTTCTAGATGGGAAATGGCTTGAAAGACCTCTCACTTTCAAATGCCTTCTGACTTGGTCTGATGATGTTTTTTTTCAGCCACTTTTGGTTCCTGGACCAAAGTCATTGTGTTCCGGGGTGCCCTGGTGGTCAAGACCATCCTTCCTGCCTGTGTTTTGGGGGCCAGGTCTGGTGATAATGACGACTCGCTTGCTGTGGTAGGATCCTTTCTCAGGATGAAAGGGCTCAAAGGAGACAGGGTATCCAGATGGTTATGGGTGGTAGCTGTCATATATATATATATGGCACACCAGTTCAGCAGGTTGGGGAGTGATCTAAATCAGATCCAAGTCATTTAGGACTAGGGTGCTTTCTTTCTTTCTTTAATTAAACTCGCTTTATTGGGGACTCTTACAGCACTTATAACATTTCATACATCAATTGTATCAAGCATATTTGTACATATGTTGCCATCATCATTTCTAAAATATTTTCTATTTGAGCCCTGGGTATAAGCTCCTCTTTTTTTCCCTCCCACCCTCCTGAAACCTTGATCAATTATATATTGTTATTATTATTTCATATCTTACACTGGCCATTGTCTCCCTCGAACCACATTTCTATTATTCATCCCCTCCAGGGGGGTGTCTATATATCCAACTTGTGATGGGTTCCCCTTTTCTCCCCCTGTCCCTTCCCTGACCATCCCCCTACCCTCATGATATGTCTACTCACACTACTATTCATGAGGAATTTATCTATCCTGAATTCCATATGTTGAGAGCTCTTACCTGTACCAACGTGTGTTCTCCGGTCTAGCCAGGTTTGTAAGGTAGAACTGGGTCATGGTAGTGGGGGACAGGAACTAGAGGAATGATGTGTGATTTGTCGGTCCTATACTACACCTTGGTTGAATCATCCCTTCCTTATAACCCTTCTGTGGGGGGATATCCAATTGCCTAAAGATGGGCTTTGGGTCTCCACTCCAACCCCCCATGTTCGAATCAGTATAGTTGTTTGTTTCGGATCTTTTGATACCTGATACCTGATGCCGTCAACACCTCATGATCACAGGGGCTGGTGTGCTTTTTCCATGTAGGCTTATTTGCTTCCCTGCTAGATGGCTGCTTGTTTAACTTTAAGCCTTTAAGACCCCAGATGCTATATCTTTTGATACCCGGACACCATCCGCTCTCTTCATTCACATTTGCTTATGCACCCATTTTGTCTTCAGCGATCGGGTCAGGAAGGTGAGTATCAAAGAGCGCCAGGTTATCAGAACAAAGTGTTCTTGTGATAAGTGAGGCCTGAGTAGAGGCCCAAAGTCCATCTGCTATCTTAGTACTTAACATATAAATATATGTACATTGGCCTCTATCCACTAGAGTTATTTCTACTAAGAGACCCTTTTGCCCCACTTGTGAGTTGAGAGTTGGGGAGGCCTGCAGCTCCACTAAGAAGAGGGCACAGCTCTGACATTGCCTTCAAATCCTTTTTTGTTTTTGTTTTTAAATGAACTTAGATGTCACAAAAGAACCCAAGTCCATTTCAGTGTTATGTTTCCCTTTTTATCGCCTCTCAGACCAATGCTGTCGCCTAATGGATACGGAATGTGGCGTCTTTGAGACTGCGACTTTTCTCTCTCTCTTTAAACTTGTGATCTTTATTTATATTATGTACAATGATATCTACATGCACATTTGCTTTTTGCTTCTGGAATACAATACTTGCAAAGAAAACCTACCTAGTCTATGTAGGGGCACAGCTCATCTCGTTAACCCCATGTGTTTCTGTTTCTGGGTGGTATAATCACGTCACGTTAAGGTTATAATCCAAAGCTATTTTCCCTGGCTTAATCTCCGGTGTTTTCCTGTTTCTCTGTGGTATGATACTCAGAGGATTTGAACATCGCTGAGTCCATGCAGTCCGTGTTGAGCGTTCACCTATTAACCCATGCCCCCTTGAAACCCCAAAGGGGAACCGGAGTCAGAGAAGGCTTTAAAAGACAGCGCTCCCAAAGAGACCTGACCAATGGCGTGTTTGAAAGCCCCCCACCCCCCCCTCCAGGAAAATCTCAAATCTACTTTGGCTGTGGAACCGGACACCACATCTCAGGGCGATCAAAAACTGACTTTCTTTAGCTCCACCACCTGTGTTCTTGAGGTCTCAGGTCGTGAGGCACGCTTGTGGTTTGGTAGGCAGGTTGGCACTCCTGTCCCCTCCCTGGTGGCCTCGCCCTCTGGTTGGGACACGGCAGGGGGAAGCAGCAGCCCTCGGCC
>NW_022103907.1:11893395-11910116 GCF_000313985.2 Echinops telfairi | reverse complement strand
CACACACCAGCTTCTGCGTCAGTGGCACTGCCCACGCCCAGCATCTGCAGTGGCTGGGCCCCGACTCATGAGCAAATGCATCTTATGACTTCATGACGCCAGGAACACCCAGGCTCAAGAACGCTCATTCTTATTATTTTAAAGATCTGTTCCAGTGTGTGCCTGCCCTGGGCTGTTTACATTCAGGGTCCGCTGCCAGCGTTGACGCTCCCCTCCCCCAGAGTGGGGCAGTGTGTTCCTGCCTCCGAGTGCGGCACAAACGGCCTTGTCCAAGTAAACGATGAACCAAAAAATGACCTTGGCCTCCGAGCGTCGTTTCCAACCTTCTTCTGTCTCTTCTGGCGCCGTGGAGGCTCCTGGTGTTTCTGGACTCTTTGGGCTTGCCTCTTCTCCATCCTCATGTCTGCAGTCTCTGGCTTCCGCCCAACTGGAAACGGTACACACCTGGTTTAGGTGAATCACCTGAGCTCTTTATCACCCCAGCCTGAAGTGTGGGGGGGTGGGGGGGTGGGGGCTTCCCTGCAGTCCTAGCAATAAGGTTTACTGGCCACTCGCTGAAAATGTTTTGAACTGTGGGAGTAGGAAGAATGTTTTAAAAGGATCAGCTGGCCTGTGTATGAGTTCTTGGCTCACTCTTCGGAGCGAGGTGGGGATGTGAGTCCCTGCAGGAGATGCCCCAACCTGCGGGCGCCCCCCTCCCCCCAGCACACTGAGGGCCTGGGGCACAGGTCCCAGCCAGAGCTAAGCGGACAGAATCGCAGGCCTCCTGGATTCCAGGGGTCAGAAGGACCTGGCTCCCCGCTGGGTCCATGCTGCTTCAGCGCCTGAAACGTACCCAGCACCAACCATCTGACGGGAAGATGCTCATGTGACTTTATTGCATTTTACTTTTAGAGAGGACGATCAGACACATTTGATGGCGCAATGAAGAGACAGGCTATGGGCAGACTGCTGACTGTGTGCCAGCAGTCGTTACCCCCATACTCATCATGCACAAAGAAGGGCTCTTTTTATGGCCAGACACACTACTCACTGCTACTGCAGGGATCCCAGGCTGGCAGGCCCTCCAGGTCCCGATGCTTCAAGCCAGAAAGTCCAGGAGGGGGTGCTGTCTCGTGCCTTGCTAAAGGTTGAGCGTCCTGAAGGGCCTCTGGTACCCAGCCCCTCGTGTGCCCTCCAGTGGCTCCTGGCTCCCTGAGCTGGCGTAGAACTTGTCTAAGACGCATCCTGGGAATGCACGCTGGCACCGGCCGTTAGGCTGCCCACAGGATCGCGCTTTCCCTCGTGTTTGGAATTCATTTTCAAGCACGGAACGCTCTAGTTTCGAAAGGGCTTGACTCCTATCCTACTAGAGACAGCAAATTCCAGGCAAGGAACTCCAAGTCCAGTCTGGCCGTCCCATCTGTCTATGTGCTTGTGTGACTGCTTTCAAATGGCAGCTATGCATAGGAAAAACTCTACCTGCTTAGGATCTGTCCCCTGACAGAAATAATGGGCCAGCCCCTGCTTTAGGGTAAGATGTTTTTCTGGGAACCAGGGATTGTTTTTCTTTTTGCACACACCTTAGTCAAGGTAGGGGTAGAAAGGGAATTTGGGATAGTTACGGTGATGTATCAACTTACCTAAGTCATGATTCTTAGCACATATTATGTAATCGGTCTTTATTTTGTCATCTAATGTAAGCGGCCAATCAGTTGAAAGGGGAATTTCCTTGGGGGTATACCCTACATTCGCTCTCTATATAGAATTAAAGAGGCAACGCTTGCCTCGTTTTCTCTCAATTCTATATCTATCCATCATCCTTTGGCCTCCAGTTCTTGAGAAAAGAGCCAGTAACCTGCTGTCTGACCTGCAACCACATGAGTCAAGAGACCTCTCCAGCCCAACACCTGACCCGAGGATGTGAGACCCGCCAGCCTCCCCAAGAGCATGCATACATTCCTTGAAGAAAATTTATCGTGATCTTTCACTGGTTTTATTCCTCGAGAGAGCCCAGCTTAGGACAGAGCCCACCTCTCTAGTTAATGCTGTTGAGTGCAATCAAGGTGGGTATTCTTGGTCCAACTGAGATGCTGTTGGCCTTTGCTTTTTGGGTTCTGAGTTGTCTCCATCTTGCTCACCCAAATAGCCCATGAAGCTGGAATAGAGGCTCCTCACACTAGAGAACTTTGACTGTTTGGAGACCATTCTGAAACGACCAGTGATTCATGTTTATATTTTATCTGAAATAAATCCAATTGCCGATAAGCTGGTTTTCCAACATTTCGCCATAATACAGCTGTGGCCACATTTGAATGTATATGAACTTACCTGAAATAGACTTGTACCTTCAAACAGAGACAGCATGAATGAAAAAGAAATTTTTTGCAGACCTTTTCTATCTGAAGTATGAGAAAATAAATTTCTGTTCTTTGCAGTCACCCATTTGTGGTGCTTCTATTACGTGGCACTAGGAAACTAAGACTTTCTGCTAGACATCCTACCATTGGAGAAGACAAAGTCAGAGAGAGGCACTATCAAGGCCAAACCTGAAAGGGAAGAGAAGTCAAGGAGCATTATGGGTGTGAGGGTTGGACTAGTTACATGAGTCTTTTTCTCCTGCTATACCTTCTCCCCCACCCTTCTTCAAGAACTTACCACCCCCTGACTACCAATCATTGAATCAGAAGTAGATCTCTTTGGTTCAAGCAGATTTCTTTATCTAGAGTTTGGAGTTGGGACCCTAAGAGCCTGAGGTGATTCGTTGGCTCTGGGTGTTGGGTCCATCCGATGGCAGGGCTGAGGCAGGCAGCCATACGACACCGGGTGCAACAGAGGGGGCTGGATGGAGAGCAGAAAATGGAGCAGCTGCTCCGAGACAAAGACTACTGAGAGAAAGGAAGGGGGGCCGCTCTGGAACTCAAGGTCCTTGGTGCTCCAGCTGCATTTCCCAAGCTGGAACCTTATAAGATTCACTGATAGCTGAACAAGTGATTTCTGTTTGATTGCCTAAGTGGCACAAGCACTTGACTACCAGCCCAAAGGCTGGAGGCTGGCACCCACCCAGAGGCACCCCAGAAGACAAGGCCTGTGATCTGCTTCCGAAAGCTCACGGCCTTGAAGCCCCTAGGGAGCAATTCTACTCTGCACACTTGGGATCCAAGGCAACTAACACAATCCCCATTTACTCAAGGAAGCCTGCATGGGTTTCTGGTCATTACAACTGAATGCTCGCCCACCTTAAGATGGGATCCATAGGGTAGAGGTGGGGAGGGTGGGGATGGGTGGGGTGGGGTAAGGGAGCCAGGAGGCAAGATAATCCTGGGCCCTTTTCTGGGGAAAGTGATACGACACACATGACTTTTGTCCACACACAGCAAAGTTTCTGGGGCAGCCCTGTTTCAAAAGTGTCAGCTTGCCCACATTTCTCTTTCAGTAAATAGGCTGCATGTGTTTAAATATATCATCTAAGCATCCGAAGTGCCAGCCCAAGCAAGGCACAACCCTGAAAACCATCAAGAAAAGGAAAAGATCGCCAGGTTAGACAGCACACTCCCCAGGTTGAAATGGATGAAACGCACGGGGAGCAAAAATACAAGTGAAGGGACAGCTCCGGGTGGCACTGACAAGGGACAACCCTGCACACAGGACCAGACAGACCCTGCAGGTCACTGAGCGGGGCTTCCTGATGCCGGGACTGCTGAGAAAGTTGAAACTGGTGGCAGCAGGACTGTGACCTTGCACTCTCCCCAAATGAGGAAATAAAAGGGGAGAAAGCGGAAATGGGAGGGGTTGAGAGCAACACACACAGAGAGAGAAGGAACCTTGAGCAAGATGAACAATGAGCAATCTCTTTCTCCTCTGCTGCCGGATGCTCTGGGCTGTGAGATCCTAGTGCTGCCTTCCCTCGTGTGAGCTGTTGTAATTTTAGCTGTGAGCTTCCTGAGTTGACCTTTGATTAGGAACCTAAAGGGTGGTGGTTTTGACCCACCCTGTGGTGCTTCAGAAGAAATGTCTGGGAATCTGCTTCAGGGAAGATCACAGTCAAGAAAAGCCTTTTGGGTCCTTCTACTGTGTGATACATGGGGTGACCGTGAGTTGGAAGCAAGTACACGGTCACAGGGTGGGTTGTTGTGTTTTCTTATTAAAAGGGGAGTTAAGGGAACCTGTAGGATTTGAGTGATTGGCCCTGGTGACTTGGGAATTCAAAGCCACGTTCCTCTGACTCTGAGCCGATGCTCAGGCCCATCCAGTTCACTGCTTATCCAGGTTTCTGAAGGGATTGTTTAGGTTTATCATTCACCCCACCCCACCCCCGTCCTGTCTTACCATTTGCTTTCTCGTTCTCCCAGATTTAATGGCTTTCATTCCTACTGCCCAACAGAACGGAGAATTGAAATTTAGATCCTTTTACTCCATGGCTTGCCAAAAGATAAACAACCCTCTCCAACTTAAGCCATGTCTCATCGAGGGAGAGGGCAATAACAGCAGTGATTGGCGGGGTCAAGAGCCCAGGGAAGCACTTTTATAGCCTAGCAGATGGTGTTCCAAAATGCGGCGCAGCCTGCATGCTTGTCTCTAGGTCTCAGTCTATGAGCTGAAACTAATCAAAGCCGCCCCACCTCGCAGGGCAGTGGGTCTGAATAGGAGGGTTTCTGTAGGAAAACAGAAGCCTGGGTGGCACCAGCTGCTTGCAATCAGCTGCCAGCCCAAAGATGTTCGAACCCTCCCAGTGGCTCTAAGGAAGAAAGACCCAGAAAACTGCTCCCAAACCCCAGAGACAGTTCTACTCTGTAGCACATGGGGTCACCATGAGTCACCCGGCTCAGTGGCAGCTGAGAACACAAAGGCAAGTGCTTCGTGTCTTAGGGAAGAGAGTAGGAAATCACATGGAATCCTTAGATGATGATGAAGTTGAACTCCCGCCCTACAAGTAGACACAGTGTGACATCTGGGGAGAAACCATTGGGCTCAAAGAACACTTATCCCCATGTCTCCCAGCCAGATTCGGACGACTTGGGTAGATCGGTGCACTGCTGGACTCTGTCTGGTAGCTCTAAAGTACCCAGGGGGTCCAATGAGAAGGGAAATGAAGTTTCCATTTAAATCTTTGCTCCTCTTATCAGGATTAAACAACAAGACTGCTTAACGTGGGGTGTCATCATGGCCCTGTGCCAGCTTTGGCCTTGGTCATGGCTCTGCACAGCTGCACTTCCGATTCCAGTCCTAGATTCACATGAGATGGTTTCTGCCAGCCTCCAGCCCTTCTCCTTTTTATCCAAACCAGGATCCTGGCTCAAGATTAGACAACCCAGATCAGGGGCAGTGCCTTGCAACGAAGGGAATTCCACAGGTCTTGGAATCAGTCTGCCATGTGGGAATCCTAACTTCCTGGTTCTAACCAGGCCTCGGTCATGACCCTGGAGGAGTAAGGAGATAATTCAATGAGAGAAAGGCCGGGAGGCACCTAGATTATATTGTTACAGGCATACTGTGGGAGACATGGCTGGTGGTGGGGCAGTGGACAAGAAGTTGGACTGGTGTTTCTTCCACAGGTGGCATTCAAAGTCTTCTCTACTTTTCTTTCTTTATCTTCTTGCAGGAAATCTGTATTTCTAAAGAAATAGAAGTATTTCCAAGAAATAAAAAGAAGTATTACTGATGGATTTACAATGTGCACAGCTCAGTGAAGATAATTTTGGTTGTTCATTTCACTTCTGATGATGATAAAATACCCCTTTGCTCTTTTCTGAGGTTTCAAAACTTTGCATTTGGAAATAGAGATTAAATTGTTATGAGTTATGGGCCAATGCATAGCTCTCTTATTTTCTACATTCCTACACAATATTTACATCAGCCCATGTTGCTGAAGTTGGGATCAACCATAAGACACTACAACCAAGGTTCCCAGAAAAAGATCTCACAAAAACAGTGCCATCAAGTGGTGTCGTGGATTGTGATGGGCTGCTTGCCTCAAGGTCAGCAGTTCAAAACCACCAGCTACTCTGTGGGAGAAAGATGAGGCGTTCTAGTCCCATAAAGATTTATAGTCTTGGAAACCCACAGGGGCAGCTCAGCTCTGTCCTATATGGTTGCAAAGGGAAGAACACAGTAGTTCACTATGCATTGAACAGGATCTAAGGGATGGAAACCATGTTAAATGCATTCTATGCATTCTATTATTCAATCTTGAATCCTAAGAAGTGAGAACTGTCGTTAGTCCTACATTACAGATGTAGAACTGAGACTTAGAAATTGAAGTAACTGCTGGACATCACAGATGTAGAAAGGTGAACTAAAAGGCACCTGGATGGAGAGCTCATGCTTTGGTGCCCTTGTTATGGCTTTAATGCATCCGACAGGGCAGCTGTAGGCCTGCATGGACTAGCCTTGGACTCTGAATTGCCCTAGTTCACACAGCAGCTGACTGGTTCATTCCAGCACATAGGCAATGTGTGCCAACCTACCGGGTGTGGTATCTGGGCTTTGAAGCTGATAAGAAATTTGGTGACACATGGAAGAGATGAAGAATGATTCTTTCAGTTGGAATGACCACGATCAAAATATATCTATAGATGAAAATCAGACATAGTCAAGGAAATACATTTGTCTAAAGGGGAACAGAAGTTGGCTAATTCATTGCTGCTGGTTCATAAATAGTCATTAATTCTTTAGAATTTATTTAGAAATGCCACTTATCATTTTCTGTCTTTATTCCTTAAATTTGCACCCATCTCTTCTCTCTCTCCCCCACCCTGCTTCTTCTTTGTTGTAACTCTTTCATAAGAATTTAAGCAACTGAAAAAAAATTTTAAGCAACTTATTTAAATGCCAAGGCTATTCTTCTCCTTGGACTACTTGGCTCTGTGATTACCTGGGTCTATTACCTGGAATCATGATTTTGCTAGAAATGTAAGAGAAAAGGTTTCTCTTAGCAATCCCGCGTGTGTAACAACTACCATCTTATTTCAACTGGGAAGACCCTTCTGCTCCTCCAGAATGGAGTCCCCCACAGCTAACCTTCCCTGAGTGCCCATTACATTGCAGGCCTGGTGCCCTTACTTGTATACAGCACCTTCAGAATTCAACCCAATTCTCTCTGACCATACCCATGCTTTCAACCCTTATGTCATATTGTATTTCTAAGGTTGGTTAGTGCTGTGGATCAAGTGGTGTACTCCTCCCCCAACGAAATGTGCAACAGAACTCCGATCCCTATACTTGGGAATATAGAAATGGGAATTTCTTTGTGATGTTGGTTAGATCATACCCAAATGGAATGGGCTTTAAACCTAATAATTTCTGAGTTAGAGCTCTGGTGGTGTGGTGGTTGGTTATGTGCCAAGCTACTAACTGCAAGGTCAGCATTTTGAAACCACCAATCACTTTTCAGGAGAAGGATAAGGCTTTCCACTCCCATAAAGAGTTATAGTTACCAAAACTCACAAAGGTCTGTCTTATAGGATAGCTATGAGAAATTATTTTTAGCAAGGAAAGTTTATTATGTACACTTCTGCTCAAAGAAATTATAACCATCGCTTAAGTAGTGCTACCAAATACATTGGTTTCAAAAGGGTTTTGGCATGTTTCTCAGTTAATATAGAGAATTCCAAGCCCACAGTTATACCACATGGACTTTTAAAGAGCTGGAAATTTTCTGTTAAACCCAATTGTGTACTGATTTCCTACTTGAAGAACTCAGAGTTTTCCTGGCAATCCCCATATTCCCCCTCACAGGAACAAAGACACAGCAAACAACCTCTCCTGATTCACTTCCTCTGTCAGCAGATCAAACATGGGATCGACAGACCCACGTCAGTCTCATGAACTTTAGATGGTAAATTCCTCCAGTGATGGTCCACATTTCTCTCACACTCAGAAGGACTATTGGAGTAAAACTCAGGAGAATTCCGTTTTGACACTAAATAGTCCTTCCAATTCCTTAGCCCTGCGTTTTCTTCTGGGTGAAATGAGAAAACATCTGTCGTGGTTTCATCATTTGTGTAGACTTTTCTCCCACCTTGTATGAAGGATATCCATTCCAGGCTCTCATTCGTGACCCCTGCACCTTCTGTGCAGTCACCGTCCAACTCTCCGTGGGTAAAGGCCTGATGATCTGCTTCCAAAAAGTAGTCAATGAGAACTCCATGGATCAGTCCAATCGGACCCTTCCCTCTCTCCCTGGCCTGGCCTCATTGGAGTCTTTAAAGTCTTTTCCTTTGCTATCAAAACCATTTTCACTTTTCTTTCTTCCTTTATAATAACGGTGGCACAAAATATTTATCTCTATGAGACTACCTAACTATGCTGATTTTCATGTCCACCAATTTTGTCCGTGTCATGAGATGCTTCACAGATGCATCAATATTTTTCAAAAGATGCATACGACAGTGTGAAAATTCTTTCCAAGTTCAATTATACTATTGGAGGGTCTCTGTGAGTTAGAATTGCCTTGATGGCAGTGAGTATTGTTTGGTTTTAAGAAGACTTCAGTTTCACCTCCCTCCTTCCCCCGTCTTTCTGCTGGACCAACATGTACCTCCTTGGGTTTGGTCCAACCTCCTCTTGACTCCCTGTATCTCAACCCAAATGTTGTGATATAGGTGGCTTCTAAAAAAAGAGGAGCTGATACTGAGGGTCCAATAGAAAGTAAATGTCTAGAAAAGAATGAAGGCAACATATGTGCAAATTCACCTGATGCAAGCGATATATGGATTGTAACAAGAATTGTAAGAGTCCCTAATAAAATGGAAAAACAAAGAGAAGAAGGCTTCAAGGCATATGTTTAGTTCAAGTTTTAAAGATCATCTTAGTGAAAGTTTTTGAAAGTGAAAAATAATGGAAGAGGATACATCGTCACTAGAGAGGGAACATTATTTAGGTATTAGTTAGTAGCCTGTGTGTTCAAACCGAAAGGAAAACCCATCTGCCATCATTGAGCTGATTCCTGTTCATACATAGGGACCCTGTAAAGGAATTCCAAGACTGTAAATCTTTGTGGAGCCAACAACCTCAATCTTTTTCCTGCTGAGTCGGCTTGTGGGCTTGTGGTTAGCCTCCCAACGTCTAACCCACAGTTCTACCAGGGCTCCTTACACTCAACACTCATTAAATTATTTTTATGCCCTTAGCAGAGCTGTTGTTAATTGTCAGGAATTTCTAAAGATGGCAAAAATAGTATGTCTCAAAACAAACCCTTCCCCTCTCTGTGTGACTACAAAAGAAGCAGAGTCTTTAACCTCAGATTCCTCTAGCAGACGCCTCTTTTTTCATACCATGAAATTTACCAAGGGGAAGTCAAGTTCGCTCCTTTTATAAAATATTCACAAGGTTGTGCCACCATCTCCATGATCGGATTCTGGAGGGTTCTCACCATCCTGCTCTTCTTTGAATGTCAGGCTCGTCCAGTAGAGCTTCACGGAAGTCTGACATTCGATTCATGATACTACTTCTGGCCCGCCTTACAGTGTTCACCTTGGCTGAGATGATCAGATACCTCAAGAACACTCTGTATTTGGGCAGCTATGAGAGGTCTGCCCCCCTCAGAATTTCTTATCAATCAGGGCCTTTGGGGATCTCTGAGTATTTTCTTATCAATCAGGGCCTTTGGGGATCTCTGAGTAGTTTCTTATCAATCAGGGCCTTTGGGGATCTCTGAGTATTTCTTATCAATCAGGGCCATTGGGGATCCCACAGTAGTTGTCTGAGCCTTCCAGTCGCAGCCCTTCTCACTCTGTACATACTGCCATATCCTGTGCATTTGTCTATATTCCTGAATAGCCTGAAAGATGCAAAGAAAAGCAGTGCTGGCCTTTTTGGTTACCTACTCACTCCACCCTTGACATTATCTGTCCCCTTTCTCAATAAAGATGTCTTGAAGAAATTGTTGTCTGGCTACAAGCCCATGTTTCTCCTAAAATAGCCATTTCTACCCTTTGCCATTGAGTTTCAGAGTAGAGCTATTTTGGAGGGTTTTCTTGGTTGTAACCTTAAGGGGCATGGATTGCCAGGTCTTCCTTCTGTGGCACTGTCAGGAGGATTTGCAGTCTAGTGAAAGCCATTTGGAGCTTTTGTAAAAGACATTTTCCCCCACTAGGCAAGCATCCAGCACCTCTCTCTGAGTTAGTGCACCCAGTGGTGTTGCCTGGGAAGGTTCTCTCTGGTCACAGTGAATTTTTTCATATAAGCAGTTTCACTTAAACCTCATTTCTTGGGATGGTCGATTTAAAAGAACAGCATGCAGCTGTGAGAGTTTGTTTCCTGCTCAGGAAAAGTACCACAGAAACTGTTGTGATGTTGAACTCAGCTTAAAAGGACATCACTGTGGGAAAAACTCAAGTGTATGAGTGGTTTTCTCATTTCAAAAAAAGGTGAAATGTTGATTGATGGCAAACCTCATTCTGGACGTCTGTCAACTTTTTGAACAGATGAAAATAATGACTCAGTGCATTTGGAGTTCATTCCACAAGGTCAGACTGTTAATCAAGCTTTCTATTTAGAGGTTCTGAAAAGATTGTGGAACAGTGTGTGACATAAAAGGCCTGATTTGTGGTAGACAGGGGACTGGTGTTGCCACCACGACAATGCTCACACAGACATCTCAGTGTACCAGTTTTTGGCAAAAAAACACCATGCCTCTCTTGCCCCATGCACCTAACTTACCTGACCTCACTCTGTGAGACTTCTTTTTGTTTCCATGAATGAAGAGGGACATGAAAGGACAGCGATTTGAGAGGTAGAAGAGGTAAAGAAAAAAACGAGGGAGGTGCTGTCAGCCATCCAAAGAGATGAGTTTGAAACATGTTTCCAAGAATGGGATCACAGATTTGACAAATGTATTAAGGGTAGTGGAGAGTACTGTGGAGGTGATAAGGTTGTTTTGTAAAAAATTTTGGGGGGAGGTGAGGTACCTTCTCATACTTCAAGGTGAATAAATCCATTGCAGTGGAGTTGATTTTGATTCATAGAAACCCTATAGGACAGAGTAGAACTGCCCACAGGGTTTCTAAGGTGATATGGGATATGATATAGAAACAGACTGCTATATTGTTCTGTTGTGGGGCAGCTAGTGGATTCAACCTTTTAGTTAGCAGTAGAGTACTTGAACTACTGTGACACTGGGGCTCTTTCAAGGTAGATAGACAACACAATCATGACCTTGGATCAAAGTTATCTTCTGTAACTTCCATCAGTTTGGACCCAAAGAACAAGATTGTATAAATCGGTCACCTCTTCGCTATTGTAACCTCCCCTTCACATATTTGAAATGAGCTGTCCAGTCCTCTGATTCTTTTCATGACCTGCACTTCCTTCAATGATTATGCATAAAATATGGATCGCTTTTAAGCATTCATTTATGTAAGACTTTCAAGCATATTCTATGTACCAGGCCCTGAGCTGGGGACAGTAGGTACCAGAGGACATAGCATAGTGCAGTGTTTCTCTAAGTTCCTGCTGGCCGCTGGAACAATCCAAGGGCTAAAAATCAGATACCTACACTTTATCCTGGATTGTGGGCTAGACAACAAAGTTTTTCAATTGTCAAGGAGGCACTGGGTTTTGGTGGGGTTTTTCTCTGAAAAGGGAAGAGTAGGCAAATACGTTTGGGAACCTTTGGCACAGTCCCTCGGCTGTGCCGCTCACTCTCTGGGGCTTCTTTAATGGGGTGATGTCCCTTTCCAAAGTAAGGTTCCCAGAACTTTACACTATGGTTCCAAGTTGTCTGACCAGTGCCTGGTTCAGAGGAATGATTACTTCATGGTACGGAATCTAGGCTTCGAAAGAACGTTCCAGTGTTCATATTATCATTAGGATGTCCTTGGGGTGTATGCAGATGAGAGGGTGTGCATGGGTGTGTAGGATGTCAGAACACGTTTGTTCAAATTTCTGTAAGGCTGTCTGTTCTTTGTGGTCAGACCAAATTTGTGGTAGTTGTTTCTGGGGATAAAATTGAAGCCCAAAGAGTGAGAAGGGGTGGGGGAGGGGGTGTGGGGAGGGGGAAGCCGGTGGGAAGTGGGAGGAGGAGGGGGAAATTCTTAGAAATAAACAGATTGCAGTCTTCAAATCAAACTAAACTCATCATTTGTTTTGCTTTGTTTGTTTGTTTTACCAGAAATAATACATTTCACACTGTCATTAATGGTTCTTTCTGGTCCTTCTGAAAATAATTGGAAGGGAAATATGGACGTCTGGCTTGTGAATAAAGCTGTTTCAAATTATGGGCAGAGAGGGAGGCTATTTGTCTTCAAAGCAGAATGGACACTGGAGGAGTCTGGATGTGCTCTTTTAAAAAATGATACTTGCTCACGACCTGGCCGCTCCTCACCTTCCCTTATTGAAGAAAATGGGATGGGCCACCTCATTTTAGTTCCTGACCGAGGACATTTGGTCCTTAAATTCCAGCAGATTTTTTTGGGCTTCTTTTTCCTTTCTTTTTTTGGAGTTTTGCTTTGTGGCAAGAATGTGAAATCTTGATTACACAGCTTCCTCGGTACTTTCCATGTGTGGGAGAGACAGAATCACCCAGGGGCCAGGAGGTCGACAGAAGAGAAAGTGCTTTTCATTTGTGAAAGCCAGGACAAATGTGGGAGTCCTTCACAAGACGTGGGTGGTCAAGAGACCCAGGGGTGATTTCAGGACGAGCAGAGTGCAATTCATCTACTTGATGCTGTGCTGCGAATGTGTGCATTGGTAATTCCAATATTTTCAAGTCCCCTTTCTTGGTCCAATATCTTTTCATTGATGCCGTGTTTATCAAATATCAAATAGGTGCCAGGTGCATTGCATTAAAAAGAATCTGTAGTTTTCTCTTCTCCACATGATCCTCAAAGCACACGTCGTGTTTGTTGATCGGCTATGGATATGCTGGCCACTCTTCGAAGGCAGCTGAGGGCAGACATTTTTAAAATTCCCTGTGGTGTTTGTTGTCCTGGGCTTTCATCCGCCTGAAGGACAGACCACAGGCCATTACTTCCCAGTCTAGCTCCAGAAAGTCCTCCTGGAAACTGGTCGCTATCCTGAAGCTCAGTGTCCCAAAGTCTCAATGAAAAGAAAAGACTGTTATTTCACTTTTAAAATAGTTGAAAGGTGAGAAGATCTTTTTTCTGAATACAGTAGCCTCACCAGAGAAATCTTTCGTTTTACATTTCAACCCCCAAACATTGACAAGTGGAGAGAAGCCCAAAGTAGGAAATTAACCTCATCTACCAACTCCTCCCTGTGGAAACCCTGGCGTCTGCATCTCTTCCTTGACTGGCATTTGGTTTTCCTGCCTTTTCCCGGAAAATGGTTCAGAAGTCTGCTGTGTACGTAACAATGCATCTCTCTCCAGGCCATTACGTCTTCTTCCACCGTGGAATTGTAGGAGCTGCACAATACTCCCTTCTAGGTATGTGCCATCATTGATTTAGCTAATAGCATACTGTTAGACCCTCCGACTACTTCCACAATAGTATCTCCTGGGATAACTCTTCTTGTCTCTCATTAGTCACATTCATTATTCCATCTTTATAACAATCCCTAGGAGTAGACTTTCTGGGTAAAAGCTTGAGCCACATATTTAAGCCTTTTGGAATATGCATAGAGAAGCCCTCGATTCTGTGGTCCTGTGTTTGTCCCCAGCTCTAAACCAACTATGTGGTCTTGAGTGTCATTACTTCCTCTGTAAAATGGGGAACAGGGTCACACACTCCATTGTATTTCAAAAGATGATTGTGAAGAGAATGCAGTCAGACTTGAAATGTATCATGTGGTGGATGCTGATGCTTGGCTACCCAGCAGCCACTCCTTCAACTCATCATTCCAACACACTGATCTCTCTCTCTTTCTCTCTCTATTTCTTTCTTGTCTTCACCTCTTTCCCCAATGCAGTCCATGGGCCTTTAGAGTAGGTCCCCTGGGTGGTGCAAATGTTAAAGTTGTTTGCTGGGAAGGTTGGGAGGTTCGAGTCCACCTGGGGGTTCCTGGACAGAAAACCTTGGTGATATACTCCTGAAAACTCAACCATTGAAAACCCCAGGGGCCCTAAATTTACTCTGACACACCTGGGATGTCAGGAAATTGAAATTTACTGGATGCAACTGATTGGTTTAACATTTTAAAGCGTGACCTTCTCACCCTTGCCCGCGATAGGTTTAGGAAGACACCATTTGGTTTAATGAGCTTGAAGAGGAAGTTTGCTGAGGCTTCTGGAAAATTCCTCATCCTCAAGAGAGCTTCATAGGCAGAGAAGGGCTCTCTCCCCAGATATGGTCATGGGCTAATATCAAGCCAAATCCCCGCCGGCTGGCGAGCTACATGGAACATGGGGGAATGGGTGTGCAGGGACTGGATCTCAACGCTCAAGCCTCCTTTCTTCTGAATTTCCAGTTCCGAAACCTGGTTCTGGCGGAGTGCACCTGGACATCAATCAATTTGGATGCATGATCATCGTCCTTTTCATTTCCGTTCCTAGGTGCAGAAGATGGAACTTAAGCTATTACCGGCATTCCTCCCCGCTTCTGCTCTCCTCCCCCTTCCTGATTTCACACACACGCAGACAAGAAGCGCTGCCTGAAGCAGCTGAGTCAAAAGGATGGTGCTTTTGTCAACAGTTCCGAACTGATGACTCACTTGTGTTTGCTAAAGTGGAGAGCCCAACCCAAGCTTTCCAACTTGGTGATAGAACTAAAGGATCTTTCAAGTCGCAAGGAACCTCCGTGCTCACCAAGTCCTGGTCCCGTTTTGCAGATGAGGACACTGAAGTTCAGAAAGATGTATGGTAACTGGATGTAAAATCTGTGACAACTAGCTTCTCCCTGCTAGCAGCAGCAGCAGCAGCAGCAGCAGAGGAATGATCCAGTATGCCAGTTTGACTCCTGCCACGTGTCCGTGAGGAATTTAAGCCCAAACAGTCACAAGTGGCTGATCATAGATAGCCTTTGCTTCCTGAGGAAATCAAAACACCTACCTCTGTAACAAGAATACAGAGGGCAGTGCTCCCATCCACCACGTTGGAAGTCTAGTCTTCTTTTAGTCCTCCCTAATGATTCTTCTTGAAGTGCTTAAAAGAGGCCTTACCAGTAGTCAGGACTTCTTCCTGCAGTCCTTCAGTGCCTCTGCTCTGCTCGTGGCCAGCCTTTCTTGCTACTCTTTTACTACTTTGACTGTTATCTCTCTGTACCCAGGTGTACTGGCGGACACCCCCATACTTCATCCCAGTTCAGGGCATAGTTCATAGCCCATGATCCTTTTGACCTTCCTTGGATTGCCAACTCCTCATGTTCATCTTCCTCTCTGGGCAATAACACTCCCGTACTTTTATGCCTGCTGATTCAAGGAGGTTCCTCAGACAGAGCTGAAGCCTTCAGTGAACAAGTATTTGTGCTCTTACCAGAATGCTCCTCACGAGAGGACGTGTGCCCACTGGGAGACGGGCTGCTCTAGAGACTGTTTTACATTGTGTGTGGAACCACATCTCCCTCCAACTTCTGGCCCCATCCCTCCCAGACGATTTCTTCACCTGTGGTGTCTTTTGCTTCTGTTTTGTTTGTTTGTCTTTCTTTCAGAAACTTAACTTTCAAAATATAGGCTGAGACTAGTGCGGGTATGATGTATGACAGGTATGATGTATGACAAACTTCAGGGTGGCTGTGGGGGATCCATGAATCCTCAAAACTGTACTCCATGTTTTACGTAAATTAGTATTTAATGAGGCAAAACATCTAGTTCTCATTAGCATCAAACTAAGCTGTCGCTCTCTACTGTTTAAGATTACTGGTCTCTTGATGGCCTCTAAACTATAGGACCTCTATAGTTCTAGTGTTCTGTCATCCTGGGAGGAGAAAGAGGAGGTTCTCTACTCCCACAAAGAGCTGCATTCTTGGAAACCCACAAGGCTGTTCTGCTCTGTCCTATAGGGTCTCTATGAGTTGGAATTGACTGGGTGGCAGTGAGGTTTTTTATTTGAATTATCTTGTGATTCCATCGAGTCCATACTGGAGTCACGTAGCCAACTAACCAACAATACAAATATTCAGTCACCCTCCTAAACTACTCAATTCCATTCCTAAGTGAGGCCAAAAGTTTATGCAAGATGTTTAACCTTACAAAGGCTTACCCACAGATAATTTTATCAGCAAGGTATTAGTATTCTCATCCACAAAAGAGTATTTCTTTTTACCAGAGTACTGTAGGCATTAGAAGTTCTCTCTTCAGAACAGCTCTATCTCAGAAACTGTATGAAAGTATGGTGAAACGGTGGATGATTGCAACTCCTGCCTCCTCTTCCAATTGCTCTTTTTCTTCAAAAAGTGGGAGCCTTGTAGGGGGGCTTTATTCCTTTCCCTCTGTGTAGATGTACTTCTATAATGGACTTCTAGATAGAGTGCTTGGTTTGGTAAGGAGATGGTAAAGAAATTTATATGGGAGCACATAGTGTTTGCTAGTGAACCTGTCTTCAGTCAGCTCTAGGTGATGTTTAACCACAAGTGAATGACAGAATTGGGAAAGTAGCACATGTGTTATATTACTCAGAGTAGACAGTGTAGAGTAATGTAGAGTACAGTAGGATACAATATGAAGAATACAGTAGGGTAGAGTATGCAGAGTATAGAATTTGGAAATGCTTAGCTTTAGCCTAGTCATTGAGAACATACCCATTTTTTTTTCTTTTTTTGTTTTTGTTTTGTTTTTTTTCTTTTTTAACATTTTATTAGGGGCTCATACAACTGTTATCCCAATCCATACACACATCAATTGTGTAA
>NW_022103907.1:11887581-11891975 GCF_000313985.2 Echinops telfairi | reverse complement strand
CCTCCAGATTGAGAACATACCCATTTTTATAGCCAAATTATTTTTTAATTGTATAAAGAAAATTGATAATTTTAAAAGCATGACTCATGGCTACAGCTTCATTGGCATATTTTTAATGATTTTTTTCATTGTAAATTATGTTGGGGGATTACATTTCAGATCATGAACTCAACATTCACCATTTCAAATCACTCATCAAACCCATCTGTACCCTATCCCACTCCCTTGATTTCTCTTCTCCCTCTTTTGGGCCTCCATGCTCCCTTGAACCCAAGCCAATACCTGTCAGTCATCTAATCCATTGCTTTGTCTCCCCACCTTTGCCCTCCCTCACTTAGGAACGCCCAAAGTCTGTTCATCATGGTATGCAAGTCTTTGTTTCTGTTTTTATCTTCATGCTGGTGGTCTCATGCAGTAATTGTCCTTGTGTGATTGACACTCAGCATAATGTTCTCCAGCTCCATTCATGTCAAGAAGTGCTTCATGGTTTTAGTGTGTTTTTTGGTGATGCATAGTATTCCATTGTGTGTATGTACCAAAGTCCCTTTATCCATTCTTTTTCTAAGGGATATTTGGGATGTGTCCAACCTTTTGCTATGGTAAACAGTGCCCTGATGAACATGTAGGTGCAAAAAGTTGGGTAGATGGTATGTTTTTAGAAAATTGTTCATTTAATGTAGGTTTCCAAATTTTTGGGAGTACAGTCTTTCATAGCAATGCTATTATTCTTTTTATTTATTTTTTGGTTATGATTTAATGTAATCTTTTTCACTCTTACTACATGACATTGCACCTTTTCTTTTTCTTCTTTTGTTAAATTTCTTGCTCTGGATTGGGCTGGGATGTTTTCTTAATATACAATTACTTTTTATATAAAACTCTTTCTTATACATATATGAGTATCTATGAATTTGTTTCTCTAGTCAACCCAGACATACAGTATATATTTATAAGACAGCTATTTTAGAACAAAATACATGGCTTGTTGGCTGGGACTGAACAAAAACTCAAGTGGCTGGACACTATTTACACATAAAAAAGGTTGGAGATCGGGCAAAATTTCCAATAATGCTCATTCACAAAGGCAGCACCATGCCTACTAGGCTGAGATAGGTATAAAAAAGCAAAGAGAGCGTGAAAATAAAAAATATATGGTCGTCTAGATGCGCCATTCATTGGACACCCTCAAAGCAAGAGATCTGAACCAAAGTCCAGTGACGTTCAACTCCATAACCTTGGGAAAGCAGTCATCTGCTTCTTCTCACACTAGGGCTTTTCAGCCTTAAATCCAAGGGAGTATTTCAATTACTTTAATCTACTACAGGAGAGTTTAAGGTAAAGTCCAGTTCACTTAGTGGGATTTCCAAATCATATCCTCTGGCATGGCTTATGAAGACTAGTGTGTACCTTGAAAGGAAAACCTAAAGTCCGATTATCTGTAGCATGGGGCCTGGGTCACCAAGGGCTGGAGAGAAACTAGGTCAAAAGTGACCAGTTAGAAACAATACTGGGCATATTCTGCCCATGAGAGTCTATAGAAGTAACTGTTTTTCCCAATGGCAGGTGTCCCACCTGGTTTACACTCCAATAAAAGTATAATCACCTAGCTTCACAGAGCACCCTTGTGCAAGTATCGGTTGATTTGAGGTGACTGCCAAACCATGCTATATGGCAGGAACTGATGGCTCTTCTTCTCTTCCCCACAACATGAGAAACGTACCCCAACTGAGGGGAAGCCTCCTCTGTCAAAGTGGTTATTAGGTTGTACAAATACCAGGGTGATGTATGATCATGAGCATTCGAAAGGCACACTGCCTCAGATTAGAGTACAGAACCTGAGAACAGATGCCTGCCTTTGTCTTGATAGTCTCATACAATGTTTATGCTTTCGTGATTGATGAACTTTTCACAGCATAATGGTTTCCAGGCCCATCGTTATCATGAGGTGTTTCATGGGTTTGCAGGGATGCCTAGGATTTCATTGTGTGTGTGTGTGTGTGTGCCAGTGTTTCCTCATCCATTCTTCTGCTGATGGGCATGTGGGCTGTTTCCAACTTCTTGCTATTATGAACTGTGCTTTGATGAACATAGGAAAGCTTTTGTCTGCTCTTGTTGCATCTCTTACTTCTCTGGAGTCTATACCCAGCAGAAGTATTGCTGCGTCGTCTAATATGTCTACTTCCAGTTGCTTTAGGAAGTGCCATATTGCTTTCCACAATGTTTAGAAGTGTTTACAAGACAAGACTATCAGGCTATCCATATGCAAGGATTCCCATCTCTCCATATCCACTCCAACAGTTGTTCTCTGCTTTTTGTTTTTTAATTGGGTGGGCTAGTGTGGTTATAAGGTGATATCTCATCATTGTTTGGATTTGCATTGCCTGAATGGCTAATGACCATGAACATTTTTTTCATATGTTTGTTAGCCATTGGAGTATCATATTTGGTGAATTGTCTATTTGGGTCTTTCACCCATTTTTTAATTGGAATATTTAATATGTTTATGCCCACAAAAGGGCCTTAAATTCATCGCAGTTTTCTTATTGATGATCCTTAACTCTCTAGGATTTAAATTTAGATCTCCGATCCATCTTGAGTTCATTTTTATGCATGGGACTCGAGGTAGGGGTCCTGTTTCATTCTTCTGCAGAGCCAATTTTACCAGCACCGTTCATTGACGAGGCTATCTCTTTCCCATTTATTTATTTTTACTTTTTGGTTCTGTTAGTTGCAAATAGGTAGATGCACTTATTTCTGCATTTTTGGTTCTGTTCCATTGGTCTCTGTATCTGTCATTGTACCAGGACCTGACTGGTTTGAATACTGTGGCTTTGTAATAGATTTTGAGGTCAGGTAAGGCCGGGTCTTCTCCTTTGGTCTTGTTAATGAGTTCATTGCTTATCCTAGGTCTCTTCCTTCTCTGTATGAAGTTGGTAATTCGCTTTTCCATATCTTTAAAGAATAAAGTTGGGATTTATATTGGAATTGCCTTGTATTTGAGATCACTTTGGGATGGTATTGACATTTTCACAATATTAAATCTTGCTATCTTGAACACAGGAGATTCTTCCATTTGTCCTCTTTTTTCATGTGTATATGTAATACTATCAATTGCCCCTGATAACTCCTTTCTCCGTGTATGAAAAGTATTGGTATGCTGTGTTTTCATTCTCATTTGTTTAAAAGAATTTTTCATTTTCACCCCTTATTTCTTCTATTACCCAGTAGTTTTTAAGTAATATGCTATGCATTTTCCATGCATTTGCTATTTTACCCTTGTTCTTTTGACTGTTGATTTTCAGTTTTCTAGTGTTGAGGTCAGAGATGATAGAGTGTAGGATCTCAATATTTTAAAATTTTATTAAGGGTTGCTTTATGACCTAGCATATGGTTTACTCTAGAGGATTTTTATGTGCACTGAAAAAGAATGTCTACTGGGCTGCTGTTGGGTAGAGTTCTCTGTATATGTCTGGGAGGTTGAGTTGATTGTGTTGTTTAGTTCTTCTGTGTCTTTATTGAATTTCTTGCCTGATGATCTGTTTTTCCTTGAAAATGGTGCATTGAATTCACCTACGATCATTGCTGTATTATCTATTTCTCTTTTTAACTCTAACAGTTGGACTAAAGTATTTCAGGGGTCTTACATTTAATGTGTATACATTATATTGTTATATCTTCTTGCTCTCTTGTTCCTTGAATCATGTAGTGTCCTTTGTTGGTGCTCATTATGCTTTTTGCATTAAAGTCTATTTCACCAGAGATTAATATTGTCACTCTGGTTTTTGATTTTTATTTGTCTGTTTGTTTTTCAGTTGCCGTTAGCTTGGTAAAATTTTCTCTATCCTTTGACTTTTAGTCTATTTTTGTCTTTTTTTTAAAGGTTATTTTATTGGGGGCTCTTATAACAATCCTTTACTACTTTTTTGTATGTTGATTAGCACATTTAGTCTATTAACATTAAAGATCACTATAGACATATGTGGGTTTGTTATTGTCATTTTGCCATGTGTAACTTTCATAGTGTGGTTTAATTGGTTTATTTGTTCTTCCTATATTTCTATACTGTTAACAATATTGTTTTCTGTATGTTGATTTCTGGGTGGTGTTGTCTTGTATGTTGCTCTTAGGTTTGTCTGCTGTTGTTGTTGATTATCTGTACAAAGTGCTCCTGTTAGTATTTTTGTAAAACTGATATAGTTTTTTTCTAAGAGCCCAAGTAGTGTAATAGTTACATGCTTAGCTGATAACTACAAGATCAACATTTTGAAACCATCAGCTGCTCTGCATGAAAAAGATGAGGCTTTTTATTCCATAATGAGTTACAGACTTGGAAACTCATAGGGGCAAGTGTACCTTATAGCATCTGGGGTCTTAAAGGCTTGAAAGTAAACAAG
>NW_022103907.1:11882814-11886870 GCF_000313985.2 Echinops telfairi | reverse complement strand
CCTGGGGGACAGACAACAGAAAAGTGGGTGAAGGGAGACATCAGACAGGGCAAGATATGACAAAATAATAATTTATAAATTATCAAGGGTTCACGAGGGAGCAGAAAAAATGAGGAGCTGATGCCAGGGGTTTACGTGGAGAGCAAATGTTTTGAGAATGATGAGGGAAATGAATGTACAAATGTGCTTTACACAATTGATGCATGTATAGATTGTGATAAGAGTTGTATGAGCCCCTAATAAAATGATTTAAAAAATAAATTTGACTTCTCCTTGTCTGGAAATACTCTTATTTCTCCATCATAATCGAGGTATGGTTTTTCGGTATATAAGATTCTTGGTTGGCAGGTTTTTGTGTTTTTTTTTTCTTCCAGAGTTTTATATATGTCACTCCATTTCCTTCTTGCCTTCATGGTTTATGCTGAGAAATATGAGCTTATTCTTATAATGATTTTCCTTTGTAGATGCCTGTTCTTTTGTCCTAGCTGCTCTCCTTGTTGGTAGAGAGTTTGAATATGATATATTACAATGTTTCTCTTCTGGGATCTATCCTGTTTAGGGTTCTCTCAGCTTCTTGAATAGTTATTTTCTCCTTTCTTCCATGATTTTTTGTACGATTTTCTCTGTAGATTGTTTGTTTCTTTCTGTTCCAGAACCCCAATGAGACATAGTCGTTTCTTTGACAGTGTCCCACATAATTCTTAGCTCTTCTCCAGATTCATTTGCTCTTTTTCCTGATTGTTCCTCTTAGTCAAAGGAATTTTCTTCAGCTCACTAATTCTGTTATCATATTCTTTATGTTCTGGAATTCTATTTGGTTTAGGATTTCTAGTCTGTCTATTCTTTCAGTTGCTCACTCATTCATTTCCTCCACCTGCTGAAAATGCCTGCACATCATTCTCCTGATTTCTATTTCTAGTTGTTCCACGGCCTTTTCTTCATAATACCCTTTTGGATCTGGGTGTTGTTCGGTTGTTTATGCCTCCCACCCCCTCCCCCTACTTTGGTGCATGTGTACTGAAACTGACTGCTGCTTCTGTGGCACTGTAATTGACCTAGGTTTCTGTGGCATTATTATTAGTTGGGGGGGCACTGCTGGTTCATGTGAGAATAGTTGATTTTTCTTGCTGGGACACAAGGATGGTTGGTGTCTTCTTTGTTGGGGTGTAGGGACAGCCAGCACCTTCCTTGCTGAGGCATGGAGATGTCTGGTGGCATGTGGCCTTGTTTAAATCATTTAAAAGTCAAGTTCTCCATAAGAAGGTCATCTAAGGCTCTATTGAATGCAGGCTCGTGGAGCTGCCCTGGACCATCCTGGGGACAGTTTCCTCAGAGCAGAGCAAGAAGCAGAGCACGCCAGCAGGGTTTCTGGGGCAATCTTCAGTCAGAGACCTTGCAGCAGAATACAAAGTCAGCTGCACTGTTGCTCAGGAACTGTGTTAGTCTGGATAGACTAGAGAAACAAATTCACAGACAGTCATGTGTATCAGAAAGAGCTTTATATACAAGAGCAATTGAATATTGAGAAAATATACCAGCCCAGTCCAGATCAAGTCCATAAGTCCGATACTAGCTCATATGTCCAATACCAATCCATAAAGTCCTCTTCAGACTCACGAAGCATATGCAATGACACCAATGGCAGGAAGATCACAGACCAGTGGGTGGGAAGTCTTGTGGATCCAGTGGTGTTGTAAACATCTCTGAGTTGGCAGGGATCTCCATGTGGCTTCTCCAGTTCCAGAGGTCTGGCTCCATCAGCCTCTCTCCATGTTTCTTCTCCACGGGGATGCCTCACAGGGAGTGAGCAGAGAGAGAGTGTGTGTCTCTCACCTCCAAGGATGAATTACAGGAGTTCCCAGTATCCTCAGGAGAAGGTCATGCCCACACCAAGGCCTCATTGGCTATATCAAGATTGATAGGCTAGACTCCACCCCTACACTCTTAATCCTCAAATTGACACCAGATTATGTAACTACCACAGGAACCTCTCTACACTCCGGTTCAAGAAAGGAGATTCACATCACGAGGGTACTGCATTAGAAGCTTCATCCTTGGAACTGGAAGCTTCATTCCCCAAATGCGCCAGTGTGTCTTGGAGCAATTCCATTATGTGACACTTCCATGGTCTCCCACAAGGGTCATTGCTATTTGCAAGAGCCACTGCACTTAGGGAAACCCAAAACTATGCCTTCCTGCCTGTCATTTATAGTTCACCTAGTTCAGATAGAGTTTACCAATCAAGCCTCATTTTTACTTTATTATATCAGGTTTCCAGAGAAACAGCACAAGGAAGGTTCCCAAAATTCAACTGCTCATGCAAAAGATGAAAGGATTTTGTTAATCCTTTATATACTCAACTTTAAAGGATTAGACAATAATTTCTGATCACGTGTATGATTAAATAGAAAGCATTTGGAATGATAAACTGATAGGAAACACTAAATTATCCAGTGAAATATGTTGTCTCTATTTGCTATAATTGCTCTAGCTTTCAAAATGGATGGTGACTTTTTACAATCTCTTTGTTAAGCAGCCCTAAACCTAGCATAAAGGTTACATATTTGGTGGGGAGGTTGGGGGGAGGCACTGTTTAATCCATAATACCTACTCTTAATGTAGTTTTTCCCCCACTGTTTCCCCCACTCCTTTCCACTACAAGAGCCCTGGTGATACTATCATGTAAGCGCTGGATTGGTAATCATGAAATTGGTATTTCAACCCCCCTACCAGCCACACAAAGGAGAAAGCTATGACTATGTGCTCCTATAAAGATTTACAGCCTTGTAAACCTTTGCTCTTAGTCATAGTTGACCTGGTTATAGTGGGATTGTTTGTTTGTTTGTGTTTGGCCCCAGCTCTGGTAGCCACTAGTATATTTCAATCTCTGTATAGTTGCTTGATCTTATCTTTTATGGGAGTAAGGCCACACAACATTTGTGATTTTGTGATGGATTTACTTTGCTCAGAAAAATGTCTTCAAATACCAACCATACTGATACTTCTTTTTGTTGTTGTTAACTTTTCCGTTTAGATCCAAATCAGATACATGATTTCAAGAAATACTCTTCGCGTTGATAACTTGTCTTTTTCCTTTTTTGTATGTCTTTTCGATGAACAAGCTTTCATGTTTATGAGGTACCTTTATTTAGTCTGTCTTTTTGTTGTTTGTGCTTTTGTAATTATATTAGACAATCTATCATTTAAAACTAGGTCAAACAGCATTGTTCCTGAATTTAAAAAAAAAAAAAGAATTTTATAACTTTAGTTTGCACATTTAGGTTAGGTCCTTAATCCATTTTGAATTTATTTTTGTGTATACTATGAGGCAGAGATCCCATTTCATTGTTTGGCATGTGGAAATCCAGCTTTTCCAACATCATTTATTGAAGACACCATATCTAATAAACCCTTTCCAAAATTAGTTAACCATAATTTGTGGGTTTATTTTTGGATTCTCAATTTGATTCCATATTAAGTCTTTCAATCTGTGCACATGGAATGTAATTCCTCTTATTTAAGTCTTCTTTAATCTCTTCCTGCTGTGGTTTATGCTTTTCATTGTATAAATCATGCACAGACCTTGTTTGATTTATTCCTAGGTAATTTTTCCTCTTACATGCTATTGTGAGTGGAATTGTTTTCTTATAATTTACCTTTTAGATTTATTTTTTATCATTTTATTGGGGGCTCGTACAATTCTTATCTCAATCCATACATCCATCCATTGTGTCAAGCACATATGTACATTTGTTACAATCATCAATCTCAAAACATTTGCCTTCTACTTGAGCCCTTAATATAGGCTGCTCATTTCCCCCTCCCTCTCCCCCCTCCCTCATGAACCCTTCATAATTCATAAATTATTATTATTTTGTCATATGTTACACTGTCCAATGTCTCCTCTTCCCTCTTCTCTGCTGTCCATCCCCCAGGGAGATTCTTGTAAATTCTTATAATTGGTTTCCCCCTTCTACCCCACATTCCCTCCACACTCCAGGCATTGCCACTATCACCACTGGTCCTGAAGGAGTCATCGGTCCTGGATTCCCTGTG
>NW_022103907.1:11853969-11875870 GCF_000313985.2 Echinops telfairi | reverse complement strand
GTAAAGTATTCTTGGGTTTGCGTTGTTTTTATTCCATTTTTGGAATATGTTACTCCATTCCCTCCTCTTCTTCATCGTTTCCGCTGATAGGTCTGAACATACTCTTACTGGGGTACCTTTATACGTGACTGTTTGCTTTTCCCTAGCTGCTTTTATGATCTTTTCCTTTTCCTCATAGTTGGATAATTTGACAATTATGTGTCTTGGTGACTTCTTCTTGGGATTCAGTCGGACTGGCGTTCTTTCAGCCTCTTGAATGGTTGCCTGATTTTCATTTATTAAGCTGGGGAAGATTTTCTCTAAGAATTCCCTTGTTATTTTCGCTGTTGACTTCTTTGTTGTATCTTGTTCCGGTAGCCCAATTATTCTAATATTGTTTCTTTTCATAGCATCAGACATGGCTCTCAAGTTGTCTTCAGCTAATTTGATTGTCTTATTTGACGGCTTTTCCCGTTTGCTGAGGTCTGCTTGGTTATCCTCTAGGTCACTGGTGTGACTCTGCCTCCTAAAGCCTATTGGCAAGATCAGTCAATTTGTCACTGGATTTTGTTACTTCATCCCTTAACTCTTGTATTTCCCTTTGGTGCGTTGCCTTTATCTCCTCTATCATCTCATGTTTTTTTCTGCATTGCTTCCCTCATATCCTTTATGACTTCAAGCAGCATTTTGAAAAAATTTTTTTGTGGCAGTTCAATATCTGCTTCTTCTATCCCCAATGTTAGGTTCATGACTTCTTCTGGCATTGTCTTCTGTGTCTCCTGCTTTTTTGTTGAAGCTATTAGAACTGGTTGCTGTTTATGTGTTGTTTTAGAGGCGCCTGGAGCCATATTCCTGAGTCGAAGAGCCCTGGGCTCTCTCTTGGGGGAATCGTATGAGTACTTCTATGAACTACCTGCCGGTAGCTGTACTGAGGGATCAGGCTATCGCTATATCTTCCTGTGGTTTCACCTTTGTCCTGGCCGTCCAGTATTCTGTTACTTGGAATGTGTGTTGGATATTCCTCTCATGTGACACTGGTCGGGTTGTTGTGGGCCCACAAGGGCATTGCTTCCCTGGCCGATCTCTAAGTAGGCTTCATGGTTCTTGGAGCACGTCGGCTGTCCTGTAGTGTCTTCCTCTGCAACTGGAGTGATGAGGAGGGTGTGTGGGTATACCCTCCTTGGTGTAGAGCTCTGTGCTGGCAAGGGAATTACTGTAGACAGAGAGATCACCTTGGAGATTGGGTGGATATTCCCACAGTAGCGTGGAGCCCCACCAATTGTGGTCAGGCATTTACCGCAGTCACTCGTAGGGCCTCGGGATTTAGGCTGGGAATACCCCCACTTTTTGTAGGGGAGAACCCCCTGCTGCTTGCTGTGTGGAAGAGGACCATCATGAATTCCCCAGCTGCTTGACAAGCCTGGAACTGTGGGTGGGAGCTCCCCCAGTTGGGCCTTCAGAATTGCCCTAGGCAGAGGGGAGTGGTCTGGAGGCTGCTAGTGGCTTGTGACAGGAAAGAGAGTGAAAGGAGAGGGGAAAAGAGAGAAAGAGGAAGACACAACTGGAGTAACAATGCCAAGCAAACTGACACATACTCACACACACTCAACTAGAATGCACAGAGTAAACAAAAGTGAAAACAGTAAAAAAGAAAGAAAGAAAGAAAAGAAAACAGCCAAAAGGAGAACTGAATCTGCTGAGGCTGTGGTAGGAAAGAGAGAAGCGCTAGGAGAAGAGGAGAAAAGAAGAAAAAGTGAAAGAAGAACACAAAGAAAGAAAAAAAAGAAAAGGCGAAAGAATTTTTTTAATTGATAAAGAAATAGCTGACCCCATGCTGTGCCATGTGTAGCACTGACTCGTCCTGTGTGAAGCACTGTCTTAGGGGTCAGGATGCCCACTTGGGGGACAGGGTTGCCCTAGGCAGAGGGTAGGGGTCTGGGAACCAGCAGTGGCATGTGAACAGAATGAGAGAATCATACAAGCAGAGAGAGAAGCAAAGAGAACAAAGAAAGAAAGAGGAAAGAACAAAAAAGAGAAGAAAGAGAAAGAATGGGGAGAAAACCCAACCGTGTTCACTGAAATTGGTTGTGATGGTAAAGAGGGAGGAGAGTGAGAAGGAAGAAATAAATAATAAAGAGATAGCTGATCCCTGATTGCTTGTATGTGGGCCCAAAGGGATTTAGACTATACCTCACAATGGCAGGTTGGTGTGCTCTTTTAATGCAGGGACCCAGTGGTGCTGGGCAGAATTTCCCTAGTTGATGAGATTGCCTTAGCGGTCCGACAGGGGTTTCCTCAGCAGTGCAGCACGGTGTAGATATTTGTCCCAGCTGCCTTGTGTGGTGTACAGCACTCCCACGGAGGGAAGGCTGGAGTTCCTCCTGTTATTTGGGTTGATTTGCCCTAAGCGGAGGGTAGTGACCTGGAAGCCAGTAGTGGCATATGATAGGAGAGAGTGGGAGAGAACAGGAGAAAGAGGGAAAAAGAAAAAAAAAGAGGGAGAAAAGAAGAAAGAGAGAGAGAGAAAAACCCCACACAAATCTGAGCTCGTTGAGAAGGGCTCATGAATAAAGAGAGATGAAATAGAGTAGTAGGTAAGGAAATAACTGAGGCTTGATCACTTATCCGTGAGGCTAGAGGGGTTCCAACTCTTCCTCAAGGTAGCGGGGTGGTGTACCCATTTGATGTAGGGTTCCACAGATGCTGTGTGGGATTACTTCAAAGGCAAGATCGCACCCGTGACCAGGCGTCAGTTGAGCGCTGGAGTTCACTGATTATACCTGCCTTGTGCTGTATGTAGCACTGCAGCAGGGGCGGGAGCGGGTGTTCCCACAGCCATGTCTAGGGCCCCAGGACAGGCAGGCAGGGCCTCCCCAGCTATGTGTAGAATCACTGAAAGGGAAGCTGGGCTCATCGTCCTATCTAAACTGCTGGTGCCTACTAGATCAGAGGATTTTATTTTTTTATTTTTTATCCCCCTGGTCAGCTAGAATAAAATCAAATTAAATTGTCTCCCACAGTCTCTAGGCTTCAGCTCCATGGTGTTTGAAGCTGAGACTTGCTACAGCAGGTCTTTGTTATGCAAAAAGCCACCAGGCCCTGTAGCTGAGTTCTGGCATTCCTTAGCTAGATTTCTTCTTATGCTGATTTATGTTAAGGGTCCGCTCCCATGTGCTCCTTGGAACTGAGCAACCAGACTGGGGTTTGAGTGTTTGAGTTTTTAACCAATAATATATATTTCACCCTTTTAAAAAAATTATGCTTGTGATGTGCTCTGATTTGGGGGCTATCAGGCTGGCCCCCAGAGGGGGAGATCCAGCTTATCAGGGGGGTTGTTTCCTTCTCAGCCAATTGGAATTAAATTTGCTCCCTAGACTCCGACTATCTGCCTATTTTCTCCCACACCAAGATCTACCTGAGGTAAAAATCTGCTTTTTCTTCTACTCTAAATTATGGCTACCCACTACTGCCACTCCCCAGGCTGTGAGCTCAAGGCATCCAACAGTGCAGAGAGCTCTGGCGTGGGGGTCTCCTCATGTCTGGGGTCCTGTCCCCTTTAGGGCGTCAGCCTGGAGAAATCGCTGCTCCTGGTAAGGGTGCAGCTGGCGCCCAAAGCTAGAGCACTTTAAAGCATTCCTGGTTTGCTTTGTGAGTGGAAATCACACACAAAAAGGGGTTCAGGAGAGACCCTATACCCTTGTTCTAATTTCAGGACTCCACCTTCTCGTTTCTTCCGCTTACCTCCCAATTTTCTGGTCTGACAGCAGGAGCTCCGGACAGGTGAGTCCTATCAGGTTGCCATTTTTCCCCAGTCCCCCTACCTTTTAGAGTTTTAATTACAGATGAATAAAAGAAGAAATCCTAGTAACCCAGTGAATTATGTGCTGGGTTGCTAATTAAAAGGTCAGTGGGTTTAAACCCTCCATCCACTGTTGGATAGAAAGAGGAGGCAGTCTGCTTCTCAATTATAAACTTGGGAATCATAGGAGCAGTTCTACTCTGTCCTTAGGATGCTGTGAGTCAGAATCAAGACTATGTTAGTGGGTGGGAGTGTACATAAACCTGAGAAAATGGTGTAGAGGCCGATTCTGATCCTCTTCAGATACACAAAGGAAGAGAATTCCACTCTATATCTGACAATTATCATTTCAATGAGAAAGGTCAGACATGCCTCCATCTTCCATCTTTCTTTACCCTATTCTGACACTGGCCATCCCTCTGCTGGGTTTTATAATCCATTTCAGTGGCTATACAGAATGTTCAGACAATACTTAGGATTATGGAAGTTTGTTAGGGGAGTTAAAAGGTTACCACTTTTGTCCACTGTGTCTCTTTTCAGCCTTGCTGGAAGGCATGCGTCTCTGGTCCCTGACCTCAGTCACACAGGCCCTTGTCGTCTGCTTGCTGTAGCAAGTGTGACAAATCTCCTTCCGTGCTGGTAAATACCCAATAGGTACTGCTCCCTGAAAGTCAGCCTCTTGCCCAAAAGCACTCCACTTTACTTATCCAGTTTACTGAGAGCCCCAGCATTCTGTTTCCTGGTCTCAGTGCAGCTTTTCAATTCTTTCTCAAGGTCTGGGTGTTCCAGCCTCTGATTTCTCCTGCACCTCTACCACTTCAGGCAGCGATTTTGTGTGTCCTCCGCTAGGGATCTCTCAGATGTTCTTCTCTTTTAATGGTCGTGGATTTCTCTTCCAGCTTCTGAGATGGCTCATGCTCATACCCAGCAGAATTGCAAAACTAACCAATCCCTGGGTTAGAATCTGCTGCATCTTATTTACATAGTTCTGTCCAATTATTTGGTGGAAGTTTTAAGACCCTTCCAAAGTACTAAGTCCATTTCACCGCAAAGCTCAAACGACTTTTGTTTGCCATAGGGTTTTCAATGGCTTATATTTCAGAAATAGATCGCCAGACTTTTCTTTCAAGGCGATTCAAGGTAGACTTGACCCTCATGTCTTTCAAGTATAAGCAGAGCATGTTAGCCATTTGGACTCATGAAAATATTTCAGAAGACCCATTCGTTATTTATTACAGTATAAAAGTCTAATAACAGAGTCATAAACTGTCAAAGCTGAAAGAAACCACAGAGATCACTCCGCAAGCACATCATCATATAAATGAAGAAACTGGATCTAAAAGAGGTTAAGTAGCTTTCTCCAAGACCAATAAATGACAGTAATGGAGCTATAATTAGAAGGTCAGATGCGTGACAAGCATCAGATGGTACATTCTTTCCTAAGAGATGGAAGAGGAAGTACAAGGAACAGGAAGAAAGGGGGTGCTGATCTATGAAGAGGCCGTGAGAAAGGGGAGGCAGGGACAACTGAACAAATTGAGGGGGTAGGGGATGCAGACTATTAATCATTGATGAAACAAGGCAGGGATGTGTGTTAAAGACAGAAAGGAGAATGTTGGCACTGATAATGTGTTAACTTTATGATCTTGCCAAAGAGGAGTATCTTTATGAATTTTGAAAGAGAAAGTAAGAGGCCCATCTCTACATCATCTTTCAGTACCTCTATATAGAAAAACGATGGTTTCCCTAGGAAGTTTGGGTTCCAACTCGTGGTGGTCCATATGCAGAGCCCGAATATTTCATAAGGTGAACAATCTGTGGCTTTTCAGAAGCAGATTGTCTGCCCTGTCTTCTGAATTACCCCTGTGTGGGTTGAACCATCAACCTATCAATTAGTAGATTAAAACTTAACTGTATTCACCACCTAGGACTCCTCTTTTGAGGTTAGCATTGTAAAAGTGATGTTACTTGCCATTGAGTCAGAACTATAACATTCAAAGTGATACTCTCCAGATTTGCTGTAGCCTACTGACTGAAAGATTGAAACTTCTTCCACTTATAAAGTGGAAGTTTAGATGATTGTGACAGATGATTTTTATGTCAACTTGATTTTTTTTAATTAAAAGTATAGGGGTGGAGTCCAAACTGTCAATCAGGTCATAGCCTGATGATACCTCCTTGGGGGTATGGCCCTCTGATAAGAAGACACTGGTGCCTCCCTCTTTATCTCTGTGCCATTGTCTTCCTGCTTACCGGGACTCTGCTTGCTTCCAGACGTGGCCCAAAGTGGGTCACCCAACCCTGAGAGTTGTCGGTGCCCTACCATATTTCCACCTGCCTTCAAGCCACATGACTGTGCATCCACTGGCCAGTGCTCTTCGTGCATGCCACCTCACCCGTCTGCATCATTAGCCTGCAGCTACGTGAGCCGGAAGAGGGTCCAAGCTTGCATCAGAGTTACCGACTTGAGTTGGACTGGACTGGACTGCCTTCTTGATATAAAGTTCCCTCTTAAACACACATGAATGACACTGGCTTTGTTTCTCTAGACCACCTAGTCTAACACTCTGTGTTCATAGGTAACTAACTGATTTGAGGTCCCCTGTGACACACGGTGTTTCATGCCTAAAGAAACAGTTCCTCTGGTTGTTGTCATTATTGTGATGAGACGACTGACTATATGTTATCTGAACATCCTTTACTCTAGTTTTTTTTAAAAAAATCATTTTATTGGGGGCTCGTACAATTCTTATCACAATCCATACATACATCCATTGTGTCAAGCACATTTGTATATTTGTTGCCATCAGCATTCTCAAAACGTTTGCATTCTACTTGAGCCCTTAATATCAGCTCCTCATTTTCCCCCACCCTCCCCACTCCCACCTCCCTCATGAACCCTTGATAATGTACAAATTAATATTATTTTGTCATATCTTACACTGTCAGATGTCTCCCTTCACCCACTTTTCTGTTGTCCATCCCCCAGGGAAGAGGTTATATGTAGATCCTTGTGATCGGTTCCCCCTTTCTAACCCACCTTCCCTCCACCCTCTCAGCATCGCCACTCTCACCTCTGGTCCTGAAGGGGTCATCTATCCTGGATTCTCTGCGTTTCCAGTTGCTATCTTTACCAGTGTACATCCTCTGGTATAGCCAGATTTCTAAGGTAGAATTGGGATCATGATAGTGGGGAGAGGAAGCATTTAAGAAGTAGAGAAAAGTTTTATGTTTCATCATTGCTACCCCGCAACCTGACTGGCTTGTTAACTCCCTGCGACCCTTCAGTAAGGGGGTGTCCAGTTGCCTACAGATGGGTTTGGGTCTCCACTCTGCACTCACCCTCATTTGCAATGATATGATCTTTTGTTCTTTGATGCCTGATACCTGATCCCTTTGACACCTCATGATCACACAGGCTAGTGTGCTTCGTTCATGTGTGCTTTGTTACTTCTGAGCTAGATGGCCGCTTGTTTACCTTCAAGCCTTTAAGACCCCAGACATTATCTCTTTTGATAGCCGGGCACCATGAGCTATTTTCACCACATTTGCTTATGCACCCGCTTTGTCTTCAGTGATCCCTTTACTCTAGTTTGACAAATGTTAAATCTTAATTCTTTATCTTCCTGTATAAAGGAAGATACAGGAATATATATAAAGAAACATTTGAATGTTTATCTTGTTAAGGAAGCGCCTCTCAATTTTGGATTGGGATGCTGCCTGATTCATAAATAGATTGGTCTTGCCCAAGTAGACTTGTTTTAAATTTGAGATTTGCCTTCATCTCTGAAATTTTCATTGATAGCATTCATAGGTGAGATGGACTGGGCATGTTGTCCCTGTATATCTTTAATCAAAGATAGAGGTTGCTTTCTAAGTATTATGTATTTGTGATACATAGACATTTTTGGCTCTTCATTTTGATACAGAAGCCAGGATGAAGTAAATACTGAAAAATGACTGCAACCCATTGTTATTCTGGAAACAATTAAAATATGAAGAAGAGTTAAAGATAAGTAGCCATTTCATGAGGAAGTAAGAACCAATCTGATGATAGGAGAGGACACGCATTGGACCTGAGCTGGAGAGGTGAGTGAATCAAAAAAAGATTCCGGTTTCACTGAGTTCAAGAGCAGGGTCTGGAGAAACCAAACCAACAAGGCATACATGACTTCCTTGACAGAAGAAAGCAAACAAAGAATGCCAGTCCATCAGGGAGTAGAAAAGGGAAAAAACAAGTGCCTCGTGTTAGGCACACTTTCAACGAGGAACCACCCCGGACAACTGAGTCAGTGCAGACCTCAGTATGTCACCTGGACAGCCAAGAATGGAGTGAGTTATTTAACCCATCTGTCCAAACGGCCCTGGGGGAAGGCTGCTGATGCCTCACGATTAAGGAGCCAATTTTCTCCAACTTTTCCCAGGCATCCCTAATTTCTGACCTTTCACCAAACAATGAATCCTAATTTTGGACTCAGAAAAGGTGCTTGATGAAAAGTTAGGGAGAGGTCTTGGCGTCCTACTCAGGCAGAGGATCCAATGGGCCTCAGAGAGGGAAAATGGCAAATGACAGTGAGTGTGCAAGCGCACACACACGGACACACATGCATCTTCTCGTGTCCTCTCTAAGGACCTGGCTCCATTTGTTTTGTTAACTTGGTGGCATCTGGCAGCATTTAATCTCTCTTCCAAGCAAATGCTCAGAAACCCTAAGGTGACCTGGTATCACTAAATTGTCACCAGATGTGTCTACTTAAAAAAAAAAAATTTGCTCCTAATATCAGAATTGAATGTTAACTAAGCACTGCTTATTAATCACTCACAGGTATGTGTTGATGGCTAGGGCTAAGACCCCAAACACGGTGCCTGAAAAACCAAGAATTGATGGGAAATTATAAGGAGAAAAACATTAGAAGGGGAGAGGGTCCCCCCTGTTCCAAAAGGGAAAGGGCAGAGGAAAGTAAAAACCTTAATATACTTTTATATTATATAAGTACAATGTAACATACTTTTCTGCCTAAAATCCCTTTGAAATGCTTAAAGAAAACGAATGGCATGACCTTTTAAGGGAAAGAAGACATTTATGTCAGAAGAAATCTCTCTAAAAAGTAATAGGGGAACAAAAATTATGGCATTAGATAGTTAGATCCTAGTTGGTGGCTTAGTACCAACAGCCTGAAGATGTTCAAGTGTCAAGGACAACACATTCTCATATCCTTGGGGCAGGTCAGTTCCCGGGAAGCATCTTCTCTAAAGTCTACAGAAGGCAAGTTACACCTGTGAGACCCCTTTAAGGAGTGAGTGTGTCAAAGGCCGATGGGAAAAGACACAGGTCAGTACGTCATGGTTTTTTCCTCTTTCCCTACCTGTAGAAGTGTCAAGAAGATAGTGGCTCTCATCTGAGCAGAGTTGGAGTGGCCAACTGCTTGCAAGGTAGGGGAGAAGGTTGCAGATGCTGGCTTTGGAGTATGTAGAGATTACCTCTCAATAAATGGAGTCTATAAGATTATACAACATTTAAGAGCTCACCAGAGGCTCCCCCAAAAAGAGTAACTCGGGGCTTTGGAATACAATCTATATTCCGAGTGCATGCACACATGTACACACACACACTGAAAATGTGTAGGAATATACATTTATTGCGGAAAAATGTTCATACCCATACTAACACATCATCAACCTTTTCTGACTTCACTTGTCTCAGATTTCAGGAGGAACACATGATCATTATAGAAAACAAAAAAAAATCAGAAAATCACAAAGAAGAATCTCATCACCCAGAGCAATGTGGGCATTTTTCTACTAGTGGTGTAGTGGTTATGCATTAGGCTGCTAACCTCAAGGTCAATAGTTCAAAACCACCAGCCACTCTGAGGGAGAGAGATGGGGCTTTCTATTCCCGTAAAGCATTACAGTCTCAGAAACTCACGGGGCAGTCCTTCCTTGTTCTATATATAGGTCTCTATGAGTCAGCATAGATTTGTGGGCTGTGATTTTGGTTTAAGTATTTTTACTGGGTAGATTGAAAGTTCTTTATTTTTAGGTTACAAAATTGAGATCCCACTCCATATACTATTTAAGTTAAGGGTGCATTGCAAACATTGGCCCATGTTCTGCTGCCTTTCAAGCTTGGTATAGTGTTCCATGTCTAGATGCACTCAACACATCTCCCCATAACCTTGGCCCAAGACAGAAGCAAAAAGGATTCCTTCTCTAGTGGGGCTCCAGAACCCCCCAAATTCCAGGACATGGGTATTTTCCTAGAGTGTTGGGGGACAAGATCAGGATGCACCTGTCTGTCTCTCATGTGAGTGTTTCTGGGAAGAGAAAGCACTTTCTTTTGGCTGGATTTGTCTAGCATCTCTCTCTCTCTGCTCACTTGCCACTCCTGTGTACTGGGAAGCCCTTTGTCAGTTGTTTCAGAATGTCTTAATAAAACAGGAGAGAGGCAGGTAGCAAGCATTAGTGGGATTGGGGACTGGGATCAGAAGCATGCTGCCTTTGAGTGCTGGTGGTGTAGTGTTTACTCTTGGGGCTTTGATTCACATGTTCGGCAGTTGGAAACCCCCAGGGGCTCCTACTCCCATACAGAGTCACTGTCTTTGAAACCCACTCGGGGTCACTGTGAGTCAGTGTTGACTCAATGGCAGCAATTTTGGTTTGGGTTTGGTCCTTGGGTCCTGTCAGTTCACACGAAGGCATTCCCTGGGTCTGTATAGCTGCCCTCCTGCAGAGCTGGTGGCAAAAAGCAGCAGCTGTTAGGCTCCAGGCTGGTGGCATATGAGTGGGTACATCAGCTTGCTCTGCTCCTCCTCTTCCTCTCTGCTACCATTTAAAACCATCTGGGGGTAAGGAAGTAATTTGTTCAACCCTTCAACGTGTGTGACCGCACACAGTCCTTAAGGAAAAACGGACTAACTTCACAATCAACTCTTCTGGGTTTTCTCAGCTCTCCTGATTGTCCGACTCTCCATAAGAAAGGGAGCTGGGTGGCCTCTCTGACCCATGCTTCAGATCTGCTCTCAGGACTTGGCTAGTCCCCTGCCAGCTCCCTGTAGCTACTGTGAAATGCTATCACCTGAGGAAGCGGTTCCTTTTTCCTTGCTCTAATTCCTCAGAGAGCCCATTGTCCCTTGTCTCAGTGTGGGAAGACGCGCAAGTCCTTCAAAGGCTCCTCATCTTCTCAAGGCTTTGATGAGGCAGTTCCTTCTAAGGAAATGCCCCTTCCAGGTTAGAGGGCACTGAGGATTGTACAGAAAAACATGAAACCTTTTCTTTCTTAGAATTCCATTTTGCTTTTCCTCGTGTCTCTGCCTATGACCCAGAATTACATGTGGGGCAAAGAAGATGCTAAAGCTCAGACTCAGGAGGGTGGACTGCATCAGAACAGCAAGCAGGGGCAAATAACAAAATGTTACCGTCCTACCCAGTTCATAAAACAGCTTCACATGCATTAGTCCATCAGGGTCTCATAAGCGTCTGAAGAAGAACATGTAACAGATAGAGGAGTGAGGAGAGAGATCCTCACTGGGAATCACCCTCCACTGAAAAGAGCAGCCTCACCCGTGGATACACAGGGAATAGTCCCTGGCCCTTACCTTCATTGTAGACATCTCCCAAGGAGAATCCAGCTCCACAGCTTTAGATACGATCAGCTGAAATCTCTATGGCAACTACATCAGAGGTTAGCTTCTCCCTCTGCCTCACCCTCACTCCCTTCTTACATGCAAGCTTCTCGCACAAAGTCTTTTTCCAGGGAATCCTATATGAGATTGGAGAGATTTGGTGATGTGTCCTATACCAATGCTCTGTGCCAACATGTGTACCAGGGACATCGGGACCAGAGGTCTGAAATTAAGCAGTTATTTGTACAGCAACTTATAATGTACCTGGTAGTCCAAAAGGAGCCCTGGCAGTGCATTGGGTCACACATTGGTCAGCATTACTAAACCACCAGGCACTCTGTGGGAGAAAGATGAGACTATCTGCACCAGTAAAGAGTTCAAGAATTGGAAGCTAATAGAGCAGTTCTACTCTGTCCTGTACATTCACTATGAGTTAGAATTCAGGGTCAATACCTGAAGACAGTGAGGTTTTTGAATTGATAGAACTCCAGCTCTTTCCAATTCTCAGCCACCTAAACTGTCAACAACAACCTTTAGAGATGGATTGGACAGCATCACTGCCAGTATCACACAAGAATTAGGACCAGCTTTCTCGTGGTTCAGTGCTCTGGTCACAGCTCCTTTTGATCTGCCACAATTTGCAATACAACTCACTTTTACTTCGCTAAGTTGTTGCCAACACACACACTGTAGTGGATGAAATTAATAATATTATTGTTCATTGAGGTTATCAATGACAACATAAATCATCTTCTGAAGTATGCTCTGAGTATGTTCAATACATTACACTATACTGTAAGGTAGTATACACTCTTCATAAAGCAGAAGAATGTAGAAAATGTCAGACCTTGGTCTCTGGGGTATAAACTAGATCGTAAAAGCCCTGAATAGCTCAAGCAACATTGAAGGCTTGTGGAACATTTCAACCAATGTACAGAGAAGTGAGGGGTGCATGTTCCATGATCCATTGCCATTTAGAAATAACCATTTTGTGGTTAGCATTAATAAACATTAATGATATTTAAAAGTAGAATATCTTATTCTATGTGATGCATTTTCCTCCCTCAACAACTCATCATGGCTAACTCCTCAAACATTAATGAATATAAATATACGTAATCTTTAAACCGAAATCAAACCTGTTGCCGTTGAGTTGATTCTAGATCACGGTAACCCTCTGTTTTACAGAGTAGAGCTGCTCCATAGGTATTTCTTGAATATAATCTTTTTTATTATTATTTTTTCTAATCATTTTATTAGGGGCTCATACAACTCTTATCACAATCCATACACACATCAACTGTGTAAAGGGCATTTGTGCATTCATTGCCCTCATCATTGTCAAAACATTTCCTCTCCACTTAAGCCCCTGGCATTAGATCCTCATTTTTCCCCTCCCTCCCCATTCCCCCCACCCTCATGAGCCCTTGATAATTTATAAATTATTATTTTGTCATATCTTCCCTGTCCGACATCTCCCTTCACCCACTTTTCTGTTGTCCATCCCTCAGGGAGGAGGTCACATATAGTTCCTTGTAATCGGTTCCCTCTTTCCTACCCACTCTCCCTCTACCCTCCCAGTATCACCAGTCACACCACTGGTCCTGTAGGGATCATCTTCCCTGGATTCCCTGTATTTCAAGTTCCTATCTGTACCGGTGTACATCCTCTGGTCTAGCCAGACTTGCAAGGTATAATTCGAGTCATGGTAGTGGGAGCGGGGAGGAAACATTTAGGAACTAGAGGAAAGTTGTATTTTCCATCATTGCTACATCACACCCTGACTGGCTCGTCTCCTCCCTAAGACCCCTCTGCAAGAGGATCTCCAGTGGCCTACTAATGGGCTTTGGGTCTCCACTCTGCACTCCCCCCATCATTCACTATGGTAAGATTTTTTGTTCTGATGATGCCTTATACCTGATCCCTTCGACACCTCGTGGTTGCATAGGCTGGTGTGTTTCTTCCATGTGGGCTTTGTTGCTTCTGAGCTAGATGGCCGCTTGTTTACTATTTATTATTTTTTAATATAATTTATATAGAAGCAGATTTGGTTTGGGTTAGTTCGTTGAATGCAAACCAAGGCATATTGGTGACACGATGGGTTAAGTGTTGGGCGGCTAACCGAAAGGTTGACAGTTTGAAAGGTAAGGCAGCCTGCTGCCATCCAAATTCACAACTCTGATACCCTGGGAGAGGTTCTTCTATGTCCTGTAGGGTCAATATGAGTTGGAATTGACTCCACAGCAATGGGTTGAACGCCAACCCTTTGTGTCACTTGAGGACCTTCACCAAAAACCCAAACCAAACAAGTGGCTGTAGAGTCGATTCTGACTCAAGGCAACCCTGTGTGTGTAGAGTAGGACTACATTCCACTGGGCTGTCAAGGTTGTGACCTTTGGGGAATGAATCGCCAGGCATTTCTTCCAATGGTTTTGAACAGTCAACCTTTCAGTTAGTAGTTGAGCACTAAATCATTTCTCCTGCCCAGGAATTTACCTGGCTTTTGTTGTTTGTTGTTTTGTGCTGTCAATTCTGACTCATATGGACACACTGTAATTTACTTACACAATCCCTGATACCTCATTATTGGCATTTAGGTAGTTTCCTTTTTGTTCTTCTGTTTGGGTATCAATTCTAGACACGTTATTGGACATTTGTGTATACCCATCTTCTCAAACTTGCCCAACTATCTGTAGGATGGAATTGTGTCCACAGAAGACAGGTAGCAATTCACAGTCCCACTTCATAAAATCTAGCTTTCTCTTGTTAAATTCATGATGATAAAATGCAAACGGATACTAAACGCTGTGATCCTAACATATATTCCTATATAATTTGCTTTTCTATTCATCAAGATAACTTTTCTAGATCCTCTTCTTAACATTTCCAAACCTTTTCTCCTTTGCACATACTTAGCTGATGTCCTGGCCTTATATTTCTTTGAAAACAAACAGAAACCTGAATTCACCAGACAGGAATGCCCTTCTCCATTCTTCCCCAGGTCAACACACTGCCTTCTCCCCAGAGCCCATTCTCTCTGCTGGCTGCTCACCTTCGCTGGAACCATGCCTCGGGAACTGCTCAAGAACTTCTCTTCTGCAATCCCCCACCCTATTTCTACTGGATCATTCTCAATAGCATCAAACAAACTGCCATCTCTCATCATAAAAAACAGACCATTTTAAAAAGTAACATTAAAAACTTTCTCTACAGACCGTATTTACTCTTGTCTTCACTCAGTTTCCCCTTCCAGAAAAACTTCTCTAATAAGTTTTCTACACTCTCTGCCTCCAGTCCCTTACTTGATGTCCATCACCCACTCTCTACCTATTCTGAGTTCTCATCACTCCACTCCAACTCTTCTTTTCTAGACTGTTCATTGTTACTGTGTTGTCCTATCTAGTTAATACTTATTTGTTCTCCGCTTGCTTTATTAAACTCAGAGGCACTCTCTGCAACTGACTACTCTTTATTTTAACTTCTCCCCTCCTTCTACTAAGACAATACACTTTCCAAGTTCTCTGCCTCACTTACTGGCTGTTCACACTTAGACTTATGTCCTGGCTTCTTCCTCGATGCAAGAACTTTGAATATTGGAGTGCCCAAGGGTTCAGTTCGCTACCTTTTATGTGGCCCCTTTAATTCCTCACTCATTTGCTCCTTCTTGGTAATTGGTCACAAGATCAACAGCAAAACTTGACGATGACAGTACAGGAAGGAAACAGATACAGAACAATGCCCTATCATTCATTTATTTATCAAACACCTACTATCTGCCGGCCACTAAGGGGTGAGAATGGTGAACATAGTAGCAAGGTCTCTGCTCTTGAAAACCCAGTGACAGAAACAGATATAACCTAATCAAGGGACAAAAAGATTGTGATGATGCTAGAAAGAAAACAGAGAGGGTGTTGGGTGAACCAAGAAGGGAACATAACAGATCAGCAACAGGAGCAAAACAAAGCCACAAAGCCCCTGAGGAGCCCCCAAATAGGAACTCCCAAGGACCAGTGGGGGAGTAGTCATGAAGACCAGTGGATAGGTATGCTTTTTCGGTTTTTTGCTTGTGTGTGTGTGCATGTGGTTTGTTTTTGTTTTTTTTTTCTCTTTTTCTTCGATCTTTTGTTTTCTTTGTGTTTGGTCTCTGTTTTTGTTGTTTTGCTTACCTATATAAGATAGGCACTGGAAACAAGCCCAAGGAGAAAGTAATAGGATGGATGGTTCCAGAGGGACGTGGGGGAGGAGGTGTCAGGGGAAGGGAGCAATGAGCAAGCAACACCATAGATAGGGAAACAACTAGGGAATTAAAATCAACAACAAGGAGGATGTAGTGACCCCAGTGGTTTTGGAGCAACAGCAATGTAACAGAGAGGAATTTGTAAGAGGCAGAAGCAGGGCAAGTGTGATGGTGGGGCAGGAGGAAGGTAAAAGAAAACAGAGAAAAGATCTAAAAAGCAAAGCTATGGATAGAGGTATAAACATGGATGTGTACATATGTAAACATACTAATTCATAAAAAATAGAGGTATTGGCATATGTACATATATTTCTATGACAATTCATTGAGGAAGTGAACTGACTTTGGGCCTCTGCTCAAGCCCTCCCTCAACACAAGAACACTCTGTTCTAACAACCTGGCATTCTGTGATGCTCACCCTCCCAACATGATCACCGAAGACAAAATGGGTGCATAAGCACATGTGGTGAAGAAAGTTGATGGTGCTGGGGTCTTAAAAGCTTGAAGTTAAACAAGCAGCCATCTAGCCGAGAAGCAACAAGTCCACAAGGAAGAAGCACATTAGCCTGTGCGATCATGAGGTGTTGTTGGGATCAGGTAACAGGCATCGGAAGACCCAAAAGAAACAAACAAAAAGAACCCATATTGTTGAGAATGAGGGGGGTCAGAGCAGAGAACCTAACCCCATCTGTAGACAATAGGACATCCCCTCATTGAAGGGTCACAAGGAAGAGATGAGTTAACCAGGGCGCAATATAGCACTAATGAAACACACAATATTCCTCTGGTTCTTTGAGGTTCCCTTACCCCCCACAATCGTGACTCTGGTCCTACGTTTCAGTTCTGGCTAGACTGGAGCATGTACATTGGTACAGATAAGAGCTCATGACACATGGAATCTAAGTCAGATAAACCCCTCAGGAACAGAAATGGGAGTAGCAATAGCAGGATCGTAGAGGAAGGTGGGAGTGGGGGTGTAGAAAAGGTGGAAGCAATCGCAATGATCAATGCATAAGACCCCCCCAGAAGTGCTGAGACAAGACCGACCGCTGATGTTTGAGGCACAGCAAAGAAACCAGTGTGGCAGAAGGGTAGCCAGTGATGAAGGATAGTAAGCGTCCAGATGTGTCGCCCGCAGTAAAGGAGAGAGGCACTCATTGGGAACACATTAAAGGGTTTCAGGCAATATACTTAGGATTTCTTTTTTATTTTATTTTTTTAAGATCTCTTCATCTAATGTGTGGAAATTAAATTTTATGGAGCTTGGAATAGTTGTAATATTAAATTTCACTAATACAGTGATGTCTCCATAAAAATATCTATCCCAAGGGTACCTAACATTAAGTGCAAAAATTTTGCGCTCAAGCCAGAGGTGGGTTGACTGCCAAGAGGCCTAAAGTGGTATGATTGAGGGTGACACTCTTTTAACATTTGACTTCATTCATGTTTGCTTTTTTTTTAAGAAAAAAGAAAACCCATGTTAGTGCCTCTGAAAAGCATTTTGGCATAGAACCTAAACAAACATGCTAAAGCCATCTTCTGTAATCTTCTTAGATTCATAAATGAGCTATTTCCATACTTAAGTATAATTATGGATGGCCTATTTTCTCAATTTTAAGTGGGTTTCTGAAACATATCACATGATTTAGGGGATGAGTGGAAATGAGGAGCGATGGCTGTTTTTAAAGGTCATAAGTCATATGCCATCCTGCTTTTCCTCTGTAATTTGCTGCTATGAATGTCTGAAATCTAAGACCACCACCATGGATTAATTTATAATTCAAGCAGAGTTAAAAAGGCATTACCCCACTCAGCACTGTATATAGGAGATTGTTTATAGCCTATGTGTGGCGATAAATTAGGAAACCCTTTGTGTATTTAAGATTGATTTCTCAGAACATTTGAATATTCATATAACTGTCTTTAAAAGAAAACAAGACTAGGAAGAAGTCGGTCTGAAGTGGCTTTCAGATATTTCCACTCATATTTGAACTAAATGCTGCAAAACATAACATGGTGTTATTAGGTGCCTCTAAGCCAATTGTCAACCTGAAGAGACCCAGTTTTATAGAGTCAAACTGCCCTGGAGGGTTTTCTAGACTATGAGCTTCATGGGAGCAGATGGCGAGGTTTTTCTTCTAAGGAGCTACAGCGTAATTCAACTGTCATCAACCTTTAAGTTAGCATCTGAGCACTTCACCATTGTGCCAGCAGTATATCGTGCATGGATACTTACTTCACCTCCAAACCATCATTGCTCTGAGGTTAGCCTCAGGTGAGAGATCTTTAGCCCATATCTTAAGGTAGTTCTTGTCTGTTACTGGGTTTCTGGCTTTCATTCCGCCCCCCACCCCACCCCACCTTTCAGAGTTCATGGGCCACTGTTTGGGCATCTTGACTCATGCCTTTTGTAGGCTAATTATTCCAGCAGATTTAAGTCTGCTGGCCATGGAGGCTGTGATTGGTACCCTTTTTACTCCGAGATGAATGTTCTCCCCTATTTCATGATGTTGGCTATCTAAAGAAAGTTTGTGGACTCCGAGTAATGCTTCTAGAGCCCCGAGGATGTCGAACAAGTGCTGCTTCTCCCAGTACCATAAACTCTCTGCCAAGTCTCCCTTCGAGTGAGTTGGGAGAAGCTTGCAAACAGCTAATATTGCATCTTGTTAATAACACAGCAGACATTTCTCTACTGGCAGTGCTGGAGCAGAGGTGTGGAGATACCTATGTAGAAGGTGTCATGATTGTGTAAGTGTTTGCATGGGGGACACAAAGTCAGAGATCACACCCCTTCCTCTGGGCTGGGGAAACCAGCAGTCATCCTGTTGGTTTTCATGTTCAATGCTTACTGAATCTAAAATGACCTTTCGTCCTTCTCTCTCGAACACTGTTTTGAAAGTCCTTCACAGAAACTTTTCTTAATTAAGTTAATGTGTTAGACAGTGTTCTCTAGAGAAACAAAACCAGAATGCTGATAATTCAATATATATTTATACAGCTAGATAGATATATAACATAAGAAATAAACAGTTAATTAAATTATAAAGCAGTACAAATGGCTCAGTGCAACTCATTCCTGTGAGACAGTTGTGAGACACTGGCAATCCTTCAAGTCTTGAGGTCTGCCAGGTAGTCCTCTGTAGAGCAGTTCAGGCTATCCGGGCACAGGCAGCAAACAGCAAGGCAGATGACCAACAGTCAGCCAGATGACAGGGTCCCCAGTCCCCAGCTCAAGAGATCTAAATTCCAATGGTGTGGCAAAGCAGGTCTTGAAGAAATCTCAAATTACAGCGACACAGTCCACGGGTAAGGTGTCCTACAGATAGCATAGCTTGCAAATTGAGGCACAGAACAAGCAAGGCAGCTGCACACTGGTCTGATAATCAAAGAGCAAAGACAAGAAAGGCGAGGCTCGCCAAGCCATTTATCTCTCTGCCCTTCAATTAATCCCACATGTGTTAATCGGCTAGATTGGCACAATAAACTGACTACCTCAGTTAACTTCTCCAATCCTTGTTCTTTTAATTAACTAATTCATTCAACGAATGCTAAGTGTGTAATTTTATATATATAATTTTAGGGGCTCTTGCAGCTCTTAGGACAATCACTACCTCAATTGTGTCATGCACTGAGTGTGTAAATTGTCAAGGAACTAGCTTTAAAATAGAATCTACATGTAGGCAATATGTCAGCAAGGAAACACATATACAAACAACCCACACAAGACTCCATGCTTCCAAACACAACTCTATGTCAGAGGCAACATAAACATAGATGCGCCCAAGGGTCCCCCTTGGATATAAACCCAAAACCCAACTCACTACCACCCAAGTGTCCTGACCCATAGTGACCCTATAGGGCAGAGTAGATCCGTCCCTTTGAGTATCTGAGGTTTCCCTTGGATGTAGAGTGGGAGCAGTGATATATTCATGAGAGAGATTGTACACTGGTAGAGGCCTGGGCCAAGCACAACTAAAAAACTTAACAACAACAACAACAAAATGTTTATGGAGTTTTAATAAACCTCACAATCACTGTGAGTTGAGCACTACTTGCAAAATTCTCTGACAAGAGGTTGCCCAGATGGCCGTAAGCCTGACTAAGAAAGTGACGGGGGTCCATCTTATCAAACTAGCCTAGACCACCATTTGCTGTTGTAGTGAGCCTTTGAGTCCACTGTGAGTCAATACGACCCCTTAGGACAGGGCAGAACTGTTCCTTATGCAGCAGATGGACAGGCCTCTTCTCTCTGGAGCGTGGCGGGTAGATTTGAACTGCCAAGTGCTTAAATGTAGTGCCTCAAGGGCTCCTATAGCAACCTTGACTCACCATCAAAATGCATAGCAGGGAGTGTTGTTGTTGTTGTTATTGTTGTTGTTAGGGGCCATTGAGTTGGTTCTGACTCATAGTGACCCGATGCACAATGGACTAACTACTCTCTGGTCCTGTTGGGCCATCCTCAAAATTGTTCCGATGCTTGAGCCATCATAGCAGCCATGGTGTCAGTCCAGCCCCTTGAAGGTCTTCCTCTTGTTCACTGCCCCTCTACTTTACCAAGAATGGTGTCCTTCTCCAGGGACTGGTCTCTCCTAACAGCATGTCCGAAGTATGTACGACGAAGTCTCGCCATCCTTGCCTCTAAGGAGCACTCTGTCTGTACTTCTTCCAAAACAGAATTGTTGGTTCTTTTGCTAAACATTCTTCTCCAGCACCACAATTCAAATGCCTGGATTCTTCTTTGGTCTTTATTCAATGTCCAACTTTCACAGGCACAGGAGGTTGCTTTTCACTACTCTAAAAAGGTCGTTTGCAGCAGATTTACCTAATACAATATGCCTTTCATCTCTTGCTTGCCACTTCCAGGAGCGTTGATTATGGATCAATGCAAGACAAAGTCTTAGACAATTTCAACCTTTTCTCCATTTATCATGTTACTTATTGGTCTGAAGAATCAATAAGTTCATTTCCTCTAGAACCCACAGCACATGCTTCTGGGACCTTAAACAGCACCCCAAACCCATACTCCCTCAACCACCTGCCTAACCTGGCTGTCTTGGGGGCCGGTGATGCTCACTTCAGGCGGTGAATTTCGATCCTAACCCAGAACATGTTCTTGTCTCACTGTGATGAAACCCACAACTCCAGCAATTATATTGAATGTGTAGCCAGTGCTGGGGAGGGGGGAAAGAAGAGGGAGAAGCTGAGCTGTAGCGGTGAGCAGGGTCCTGCCTTCCAGGCCCTAGGGTCTAATGGAGCAGAAATGTATTGAATATGAAACCGAAAGTAATGTGAGCCAGAATGAAGTCAACAGAATAATATTGCACCGTACTCAAGGGAACCCAGCGAGATTGAGGTGGGGGGTGGGGGAGCAATTTGTTCTGTAATGGAGAGGGAGGAGGGAAAGGAAGAACATTTTAATAACAAAGGGAGGGGACACCATTTGTCTAAGAGAGTAGCCTAGGAAGTAGATTTATTGAGAGACCATTGATGCGTCTGGCATGACTGGGAAGGTGGGGGGTGGGGGGCCGGGATTGATGGGAAATGAGACAGACACAAACCCTACCATTTGGAAGCCTTGCTTCCACCTTACTTTGCATGAGTTGGGTCAATATATGTATTTTGTTAAGAATAGTTTTAAAAGAATAGCTGACCCTTCAAGCCAGGAACTGAGCCCATCCTTGGGGGTCACCTTGCAGCCAAACAGCAGACATTGACTAATCACATGTGGGAGGAATGCCTCCCTCTTCAGGACAACCAACCAGAGACTAGAGGGCAACAAGGTCCATCCCCAATAAAAGCGCAGGCAGGTTGGAAAAGGTGTGAAAGAAGGACTGATGGCAATGACGGGACTCCTGAGCAATTGCCAAGAGGAATTGCATCCCCCAGGGGAATGCAACCAATGTCAGAAAACAAAATGCGGAGACAACGTTGTTTGGAAACTAATTTGCTCGGCAAACTTTCACCCACAGGACAAACAACAACAAAGATCAAAGTGAGGAAATAAACAATAAATAGACGAATGATATCCTGTAAGACAGTGGGGAGCCAAAGAGGCCTGGTAGAGCGGCAGTTAACAGCTCAGCTGTTAGATAAAGGGCGGCTGCTAGAACCCCCCCACAAAGAAGTGACAGTGTGCTTCCATGAAGGTTCTCCCTTCGTCGAGTCCATTCTGACCCATAGGGACCCGACAGCACGGGTGGAACTGGCCCCCATGGGTTACGAAGACCGCAACTCTTTACAGGAATCGAAAGCCTCCTCTTT
>NW_022103907.1:11852061-11853141 GCF_000313985.2 Echinops telfairi | reverse complement strand
GGACCCAAACCCAGACAGTGGAGGGCGCCTAGCCAGCCCCTGGCCTGCTGACGCTCTCTCAGAAATCAATCGCTTTCACGAGAGGGCTGAAACACCAGACAGGACAGCGAGTGTGGTAACTCAAAGCCAAGAGCCCTGCTTTCTCCAGTCACGACCCGGGCGGGGCATGGGGTGGGGGGTTCTGTTCTGCCTCAGCTGTCACCCAGCCTGACCGAGCACAAGCTCCCAGGCCGGGGTTCGCTTCGTGTGCTTCTCAAGGGCTTAGCTGCAATGTGGTTTCAATTAGACATTTCTTGCCTGAGTAGAACAAATCACTTAGGTTAGACGCTGACACAAAAAGGAACAGTCTGCATGCTTGCAAAGCTTAGCGGGAATTAAATTATGAGCTGTCACTTCAAAGCTGTTCCCCTGTCCTCTGCTCCACCACCTCGCAATTGCCTGCAGGAGGCCCGGAGACTTGCGTGCAAGTCTTGTCATAACCCAAGGCTTAACATAAACTGTGGGCTCTCCGGTCATTGGGAAATAACAGGTATATCCGGTTGGACCTTGTGTGTTTGTCTGCACGCAAAGTAGAAGCTCTTGCAAAGCTGAGCTCCTGGGAGCCTCCTTGGTACGGGAGAAGGAAGGACACACGCACTGAAAGGGAATTCTCGCACAATCTCCTGGTTTGTTTATTTATTTTCAAGTGATAAGAGTTGGTGCATTTTCAAGTGGTAAGAGTTGGTGCATGGGATGTTCACAGTCCTGGGAAGCTGAGTTCAGAAGGATGTGGGGTGACCCGGGACAGTTCCCTCTGGCTGGAGCCAAGAATGCCAAGGCATCACAGTGGTTGCTAGTGGAAGGAGCAGAGCTGGGTGGGAATGGATGTGGGAAGGGGCCTGAAACCAGAGCCCCTGGGCTCCCCACGCCTCCTGTGGTGAGATTCTCAGGACACCTCAGCTCGAGAGTCTCCAGGAGGCTGTGTGGAGGGAGCACAGGACCCCATGCTTCTTCCCACAGGAAGCTGCCATGTCCCCTGGCATGTCCCCCGTCCAGGCCTTCCCCCAAAACATAGGAACCTCTGTCAGGAGTTTGCCCACC
>NW_022103907.1:11823254-11824300 GCF_000313985.2 Echinops telfairi | reverse complement strand
GCTGTTTGTGTGGTTGGAAAATGTATGTGTAATGAAGAAATCCTTGGTTTTGCAAAATTCTTTCACGAGCTCTCCCTCTTTGTTTCCACACCAACGCCATATTTTCCAACTACTGTTCCTTCGTCTTATTTTCCAACTGTTGTATTCGCTTGCTGATAATTACCGATGCATCTTGACCGAATGTTTGATCAATTTCAGACAGAAGAGGTTGGTGGAATTCTTTGATTTCTTCATTACTAGCATTTGTGGTTGGTATTTAAATTTGAATATTAATTGTATTAACTCAATTTCCTTATATGTGTATAAATATTCTCTTGCCACAAATTGTGTTGTACGTCAAGGAAGATCTTGACATGTCCTTTTTGATAATGAATGTGATACCGTTCCTCTTGAATTCATCACTCCTGGCATAATAAACCATACGATTGCTTAATTTAAAATGGCTAGGGTATTCATTTTTGACCACTTCCAATGTTCCTGGAGTCATATTTTGTATATTTCACACTCCAATTATTCATAGATGTTTACAGCTTTCCATCTCATTGTAAGTCATGCCCAATCAACAAGTACAGGTCCTGACAGCGTTACTTCATCCCTGTCATTATGATTATGGTTTGCTCTTCTTTGAGAAGGATTCTCTTCCTCCGTTGTATTTTGAGTGACTTTGGAGCTGAGGGGCTCAACGTCCAGCACCGTGCCTGAGAACGTTCTGTTGCTCTTCATAGGTTTTCAGTGCGTGCCTAATCCCTCTGAAGCGGACAGCTTCGTCCTTTCCGTCCACAGTTTATAATCTGGAAGCTCTACTGAAACCCATTCACCTTGGGTGACCTTGCCCGTATTTTAAATACCCAGGGAAATACCCATGACACCATTTTCCACATCACAGCATCAAGCAAGCCACCATAGTTGGGCAAACTGGCAAGGAAATGGTGGGAGAGCTCTGTAGCTGGCAGGAAATTCACTGTGTGTGGTTTTGTTTGGTTGGTCTGTTTTAAACTGGTTCTGCACCTGTGCGTTACGAGGAGGAAGGAAGAAGCGGTGCGGTA
>NW_022103907.1:11820293-11821459 GCF_000313985.2 Echinops telfairi | reverse complement strand
TCTATGCACAACAGAATGAAAGTGCTTGATCCTGTGACATCTCTGAATTGTTCCTATGCTTGCGCCCACTGTTGCAACTACTGTGTTAATCCATCTCACAGAGGACCATCCTCTGCTTTACCCAGTGCGATGTCTTCTAGGGACTGATCTCCTGTGCACAGTGTCCAAAGCATGTAAGATGAAGTCTTGCCAGCCTTGCCTTCGAGGAGCACTCTGGTCATGCGTCTCTCAAGACAGATTGGTTTGTCCTTTTACAAGTCCATGGTGCTCTGAATATTCTTCACCAGCAACACAATTTAAATGAATCATTCTTTATTCAATGTCCAACTTTCACATGCATAGGAGACCACTGAAAAGACCATCCCTTAGGTCAGGTGCATTTTAGTCCTCAAAGTAACATCCTTGCTTTTCAATACTCCAGGCCCGCGGTTCTCAACCTATGGGTCGCGACCCCTTTAGGGGCCACCTGATTCCTAACAGTAGCAAAATTAGAGTTATGAGGTAGCAATAAAATTTTTATGGTTTGGGGCACCACAACATGAGGAACTGTATTAAAGGGTCACAGCATTAGGAAGATTGAGAACCACTGCTCTAGGCCAACATAAGCTCTGAGAAACCAGTGCTTACTTAACCAAACAAAAACAAACAAACAAAAAGCCTCTACCAACTCATTACCGTTAAGTTGATTTTGAATCAAAGTGACTGGTAAAACAGGGGAGAACTTTGAACATGAATTTTCCCGATTGGAATGGAAGCAGATTGCCATCTTTTCCTCTGAGGACCATAGGATGGTGGGGGTTGAGCCAGCCAAGGGCTTTAACAGCGGTTTCACCTGAGCTCCTTATTTACCCAGTTGCTAAAAAACAAAGCAAAACAAAACCCCCTAACTGATCTAAGTACTCTTTTATGGGGGTAGGAAATAATTTCCAGAGAATCTCTCAAAAGCTACTGAACAGAGATGTTTACCATGAAAGTAATGTCTAATCAGGTCAAATATTTTATAGTTGGTTTAAAAAATTCAGTCGCAAGGAGCCAGTCTCTATTCAAGATTCCCGCCCCCCACCCCCTACCCCCGCCTCACCCCACCCGCCTTTCTTTTTTTATCAATGACTTATGAGGCACATTCCACAACCCTCCTTCATTCAAGAGCAATTTGATTGGGGAAG
>NW_022103907.1:11817134-11818762 GCF_000313985.2 Echinops telfairi | reverse complement strand
ACCCACTCTCCTCCCCCCGCTCCCTCCCTTAAAACCAGGAGAAGGGGGATTGGCGCGATTGGATTCTGGAGAGACTGTGCAAAGGGGCCCCATCTGTGCGACGCCAGCTGGGAGCGTCGCGCGGGGTCGGGGAGTGGGTGGCGGGGGCTGGGGATTGACGCCACGCTTGGCCTTCTCAGGCTCCCTCCCACGCTGTGAAGGAAACGTCGACCTTGCTCGGACCCCAGGTGCATAGGGGTTCGGGCCAAGGAGGCACCTTTTCGATCCCAACCCTGACTCTTTGGCCCCTAGCTCGGAGGACGGGCAGGAGCCCCCGGAGGGCGTGCTTTGAACATCTAGAGTGGGGCAGGAGGGGTCTGGGGCACGCCGGGGGTCCTGAGACCCTCGGCTGACTTGTCCTCTGCAAAGGCCTCAGCCCCTTCTCTGAGTCGGCCGGGATCCCGCGCTGCTGGAGCCTCGCCTTCGCGCAGGTCAGTCTCCTGGGGTCCACCTTCCCTGGCCCGCTTCTGATGGGGCCTCGCCTGGAGGGTGTTAGTGGGGCTCGGGGACCCAGAGAGTAGGCACCGCCTCCCAGCCCGACTGTGCAGGAACCGTTATGCGGCTACAGGCGGGGGAACTGAGTCACCAAGAAGAACACGCCCCTTCCCTGCTGGGCTGGGGACTGGGTTGGGGGAAGCTAAGGGACAGCTTCAGGCACTTCCCCCGAGTTGCAATCTTGCCCTGTCCCTCGCAGGACTTCGCTCCACTGAGTGACCCCGCGGTCACGGCCTTCGGACGTCCGTGCTGCTTCTCTTGCATCCCTGAGACTAACGCCCTCGCCCGCCCTTCTGTCCCCAGCATGGCCACCAGCCTCAGCGCAGAAGATCCGCCGTCGCCGACCCCGCTGTCCACGCAGCAGACCACGCTGCTTCTCTTCGTGGCTGTGCTGGGCGCTGTGCACGCGGGCCTGTGGCTGCTGAGGCAGCGGCGGCGGCAGCCCTTGTCCGCACCCCCGGGACCGTTCCCGTGGCCGCTGATTGGCAACGTGGCCGCGGTGGGCCAGGCGCCGCACCTCTCCTTCTCGCGCCTGGCGCGGCGCTACGGCGACGTCTTCAAGATCCACCTGGGCAGCTGCCCCATCGTGGTGCTGAACGGCGAGCGCGCCATCCACCAGGCCCTGGTGCAGCAGGGCGCCGCCTTCGCCGACCGGCCGTCCTTCCCCTCTTTCCGCGTGGTGTCGGGGGGCCGGAGCACGGCCTTCGGCAAGTACTCGGCGAGCTTGGTTTCAACTCCCAGGTCACCTCTCCAGAGCTGTGTGATCTTAAGTTAATCACATAACCTCTCCCACCAGTGAGATCTGCAGCGCACACAATGTACAAAGCACACGGTCGGCCAGCGGTCAACGAGGCGCAGCTTTGATGTTCACTCTTGAGGACCCCGGAAACCCGGGGGGCGTCATTCCTGCCTGGTTACCATACATCCCACCGACTCCCATCTCCTGGGTTCACCCCCTTCCCCCCCAACCTGGCAGGGAAATCCTAGCTCTCCCCGTGCCTTGTGCGCCTCTCCCGGGAAGGAACCCGGCCGGCCGAGCGCCTCCAGCAGCGCGTTTGCACTGGGTCGGAGCGGCGGACGCGCAGCGGGGCGGG
>NW_022103907.1:11807153-11817034 GCF_000313985.2 Echinops telfairi | reverse complement strand
CGGATCCTCCAGGGCCACCTGCTCGCCGAGGTGCGCGAGCTGGTGGCGCTGATGGTCCGCGGCTGCGCGGGCGGCGGCTTCATCGACCCGAGGCCCCTGACCTTGGTGACCGTGGCCAATGTCATGAGCGCCGTGTGCTTCGGCTGCCGCTACAGCCACGACGACGCCGAGTTCCAGGGGCTGCTCAGCCAGAACGAGGAGTTCGGGCGCACGGTGGGGGCGGGCAGCCTGGTGGACGTGCTGCCCTGGCTGCAGCGCTTCCCCAACCCCGTGCGCACTGCTTTCCGCCAGTTCGAGCAGCTCAACCGCAACTTCCTCCATTTCATCCTCGATAAGTTCCTGCAGCACCAAGAAACCCTTCGGCCGGGCACTGGCCCCCGGGACATGATGGACGCGTTCATCCTTTTGGCAGGGAAGGAGGCGACCAAGGACTCCGAGGACGGCGGCGCGCGCCTGGACTTGGAAGACGTGCCGGCCGTCATCACGGACATCTTCGGCGCCAGCCAGGACACCCTCTCCACCGCGCTGCAGTGGCTGCTCATCCTCTTCACCAGGTAACGAACGCTTCCCGGGGCGGCGAGCGGCGCACCTGCCGGCCGTTTCTTCTTTCTGTTAAGGGCCCATGAGACCGGAATTGGCTGAGGTCGCCACCGGAGCTCGAGGTTTGGCATTTCGCTCAAGGTCCCCACCCCTCGAAACTGAGACCTCGCCCCAAAATCGGAGCCTGGGAAAGCTTGGTGCCGGCCGAGACGCGCGCGCGCGCACGCCCTCCTGGCATCTCTGCTTTGGTCTCCCGCTTTCCAACCTTACCCAGGTTAAAGAGTGGGGACAAATTTAGGAGGAACCCCCTTAGAAAAATAAGACTTAACAAAGCGCCGGGCAGCTCTGCCCTCCCTCCTCCCTTCCGGCTCGGGCAAAGCCAACTGAGATGGTAACGTGGTGAATACATTTTTAAAGAGCCTCAGCCTAAGCCAATGCCTAAGCCGATGCCGCGCCGCTTTGGCTCCGAGCGCGCGCCGCCGGCCAGGAGGAAAGGCCGTGCTCTGAGGCCGGGCCCGGCCCGCGAACGGTCAGCGGGCACGGAAACCCTGGGACCGTGGCCAGCAAGCAGCAGGCGGCCCTGGACAGGCGGCGTCGAGGTAGGCTCACTGACCCAGGGCCGAGCTTCTAGAAAGACAAATGGGGGCGACAGGAGAAGCCTGCAGACCGCGCCGTCCCTAGCCTTCTGCATAGCGCGCTGGGCCGAAGCACTCTCGTTCTTGAAGAGCACCCATCTGTCCGATGCTCCCTGCACACACGAATTAAACTGGACTCCGCGGTAGGGTGGTCAGATTTAGCACAGGGGGGAAAAAAGCCACCGTTTTTTTCGGGACATGCTCATACTGAAAGAAGAGAATTGTTTATCTGAAATTCAAATTGTATGAAGCACCCTATCTATGATCTGGCAACTCTACCTCAAGGACCAGATGTACATCTTGATTGCTTTGCGGGGGAGAGAGGCCCCCTTCCTTAGCCTTCTAGGGAGTAGTTGTTAATTGAATCACCGTGTGCCACTCTTCCAACGCCTAGCGACCCTTAAGGATGAAGTAGAACTGACCCATAGGAATTCTGAGACTCTGCTCTTTTTAGAAGTCCACTGCCACAGCGTTCCCCCCGGCTGCTGATTTCTGCCCTCCCACCGTTCAGTTAACCACCCCGTGCTTAAGGCACTGCCACTTAGGCTCCTTCAGGAAACTGGGAATGGGGTTTAGGGTGCTAAATCAAATCCACTGTCAGAAGTATTGGGAAGGCATGGGCATTTTTTCTAGCCACCTATGTTCTGCTAGGGACTCTACTTTCACACCTTTTATACTTTTAGTATGCTGTACTTCAAACCACATTGCAGCATTAAGATCACAGAGAAACATGGAAGGGTCAGGGGTCCAACATCAGGTAACACTAATAGTAGACACTGAAAAAAAGAAAGAAAAGACACGAGTTTGTGGTCCGCATTAAAATCAATCGAACCAAACCCATTGCCTCCGTGGAGTCATTTCTGACTGAGTGGATTTGCTCCACAGAATTTCTGAAGCTCCGAATCTGAAATTGACCCGTTTCATTTTTCTCCCCGGGAACCGCTGGTGGGTTTAAAAAGCCTACCTTGCGGTCAGTGACTCCATCCTTCTTCCTTTTAGGAAAAGATCTTGGGACAGCTCTGCAAATTACACCACTTGTTTTGCTTACCTTTTATTGAAAGGCAATTTGTTTTTGCGTTGTCTGACTGCTTACATGCCACAGCACAGGCGGAGTTAGTTGGTTGCCACAGAGCTGTCCCCAAAGCCTAAACTATTTACCACATGGCCCTTTGTTCCACCACCTACGTTCATTCCCCACCCCCCACCCCCCAAGTTGTAGTAGTTAGGTACTTTTTTCAAACTTCCTTTACTGTTGTGGATCATTCCCCACATTTTCACACGCATTAAGTAATTTTTGGCAGCACATGTCTTACCGTAGTCCAAACCAAAACCCACATCTTGATGATTGATCAGGTCTGCAATAATAAGTGTATCTGACATTTTGATGATTTCCTGAAACCTGTTAAATCAGTTCTCGAAAGTGCTGTAGTCACGAGTTATTGTGCTTAAAAGGGGACTGGGTGGGTTGTCTCTTGTAATGAGATCTTGTTTCTCAAAAGGATTTTACCAGTTTAGTTAGGCAAGCATGAATAAGTCTTAAAATTTGTCTCTCAATCTCACCAACACAAGAATTTGCTTTTTGTCCTTTTTATTGTGAAAATGTACACAATGATCATTTGCCTATGATTATTATCCTTCCGGCAACATGAATTTAAATTTACAAAACACTCAGCCCTTTATTTATCAATATAAGAATGCTCTTTGTTTACAGGCGAGAACAGTCACCTGGAAATGTTCATCCGTTCACTGGCTCAGATAAAGAAGCTGGAATTAAGATAACTTGTGATGTGCTTTTCTGGATGAAGGGTTAATTTCTCTTGCTTCTTCATTCCCTCTTTTAACAACTGAACAGGTACCCTGAAGTGCAGGCTCGAGTGCAGGCAGAACTGGACCAAGTGGTGGGTCGAGATCGCCTCCCCTGCATGGATGATCAGCCTAACCTGCCCTACATTATGGCCTTTATGTACGAAGCCATGCGCTTCTCCAGCTTCGTGCCTGTCACCATCCCTCACGCCACCACCACCGATGCCTCTGTCTTGGGCTACCACATTCCCAAGGACACTGTGGTTTTTGTCAACCAGTGGTCAGTGAATCATGACCCAGTGAAATGGCCTAACCCGGAAGACTTCAACCCAGCCCGATTCTTAGACCAGGACGGCCGTATGGACAAGAACCTGGCCAGCAACGTGATGCTTTTTTCCTTGGGCAAACGGCGGTGCCTTGGGGAAGAGCTCTCTAAGGTGCAGATGTTTCTTTTCATCTCCATCCTAGCTCACCAGTGCAATTTCAAGGCCAACCCAGAGGAGTCCTCCAAGGTGGACTTCACTTATGGCCTGGCCCTTAAACCCAAGTCATTTAAGATCAACGTTACTCTCAGGGAATCCATGGAGCTCCTTGACCATGCTGTCCAAAAGTTACAAGCCGAGGAAGATCGCTTGTAAGAAGCCAGAGGCTAGCTAAAATCGTAGAAGAGCACAAGCCTTAGGGAATGAGAGTACCGTTCTCTTTTTCCTCCCCAGCTTCTCTGTATCTCCCCTCTGAGGTGTGCATAACCCAACTGACCTGCAGAGGGGTGTGCGCCACCCGAGGAGTGAGCAGCTGGAGTGGAGTGGCTCCTTATGAGCACTGAGCAGTGTAGAAGCTCCTGGAAGATTTTTGTGTGTCAAGCAATTAAAAGGACTCAAGGAATTATATATACTGGATCCTGATCATTATAATTTCTTGCGAGACCATTAATTGGAGTTACACACACACACAAAGATATTTCATTAACCTAATCTTCTTGAGGAAGATCTGAGATTTATCATCCATGAAATGAAATATGCTCCATAGAAAATTATATTATAAACAGATCAGAATAGATTGGTGATTATGCAAAGGTAAATAATTTCTGTGCACGATATGTGATTGAGGGCAACTGGGAAAATGGTAAACATCAGCTATTCCATCTCCATCTTTCGTAGGAGAAAACTAAGAGAGGTTGTAGTGCTTATGGATAGGTTGACCTTTCTGCCTACTGATGTACTTTGTAGAATAAGTCATAAAATTGATTGCTCAAAAAAAAAATTAATCATTGGCGTGACTACAATGGGTTTCAGTGATTTTTGTGAGTATTAAAGTATCAAATTTTATACTGAAGCCCTTTCTCCATTGCCAAAATTGTAATATTCCAAATAGGAGGAAAAATCACCTACCTAACAAAACTTTAAATTCTGTGATTTTGCTACACTGATTACAGTTAGTCTCCCAGGTATAAATGAAAAAATCATCAAATAGTATTAAATATATACAGTGATAATCACATACGTATTCATAAATGTTAGTATTATTTTGTTAGGAAAGGTTAATTCATATAGTATGTTTCTAAAAATTTCATTGCAGATCAAAAGTTACAACAAATTCACCCAATTTTGCTTAAATACATGAAATGAGCCTTATTAAATTAAATATAACTGATGTTTCATTATATATCACAAAACCAAGCTAGAGAAGTCTCTCTTCTCAACCCAAACTTGGATGAGAGTAGACAAATCTCAAATTAAATTCATTCCATACCATAAAAGTTATGTTCATAATAGAGAATTTCCTTTTGAGACATCACAAATAGATCTGGTTATGTCAAAATGCCAAACTCTTAGCATGTGTACATTTTACCTTAGTTCTAAAACCACCTAATTATAGAGCATTGAGTCGAAGTAAGTGGAGTGCTGGTCATTTGCTGGGGAACCAAAGAAATTTGGCCCTTTTCTCTCTGATTCATAGTGGAAAATACAACAAACTGCGTTTATTAGGTTAACCTTATTAAATGGCCTTTACTAGGTTGTCAAGCCAACTGCTCTCAAGTGGATTTCCACTCGTAGCCCGCCTACAGGGCAGAGGAGAACTGAGCCAGAGAGTTTTAGAGGCTGTAAGTAACCAGGAGGAAGAAGTGTTATTATAACTGACTTAGAAACGGAAAACAGACAGTTCTGTTTTGTTTCATCTCTCTCTTAGATTAATTGTTTTAAAGGCAGTGAATGCCTACTTTTTTCAAAGTCTGAATATTGTCTTACCAGCTGTTTTGTTTCATTGCAGTGTATCTGATCCAATTAGTTGTGCTCTTTAGCATGGCCAATCCAGTGAGCAAACCCTTGGGTGGCCGTGCAAACCTAAACCTTGAATGAAATGTGTATGTCCAGTTGATGTCATATCCTAAAAAGTTGTTCGAAAAGCGATGGAAGATTTCAAAAAATACAAAGGGAATGTGGGCTGGGTTAACATGCATTGGGTATGAACTTCAAAAAGGAAGTTCTACAGTGTCCCAAAGGCATAGGGCTTTGTACGTTTTTATTCAGTGTTTTTGGTATCTTTGTTTTATCAGACTTACAAAGGGTAGATTGTATGATGGTTAGTTTAGGGTAGTCGGAGGAAAAATAGATGAGAAGGAAAATTATTAAACATTTCCCCATCTGCTCCAAATTACTTCATTGGAAACCCAAAATTCAAAGCAAAATTTGGTGTGAAAACGTCAACTCACAAATAGACCTTTTTTGGGTAACTGTACACAGTCCCCAAATGATGAAGGAGTCCTGTGCCTAAAGCTGTCTTTAAGTAGAACAGTGAGGTACGTCAGTTAGTCAAATGCTTGTCTTAATATTCATATATAGTGTACTTTTCTGTGTATAAGAAAGCATGAGTGTTTCCAGATACACTAAAACATCTTTAACATATTAATGCAGTAATAATAAGGCTTTAATATTCATGACAAAGCGAGCATTAGTTATTGTGAACCATCGTGTGTACCTCGGATTTTTAATATGAAGGGCTTTACCTTGGGTGGTCCATTAGCGGGGTGAAGCTAACCCGTGGACTGCTTGTAAGACATCGGCCCTGCGGTGGGGCAAATGGTCTGAGTTGGCTCGCAGTCCAAAAGCTGGCACTTTGAAGCCACCCAGTGACACCATGAGAAGAGTTGTGGGACAGTCTGCTTGCTGCTTTAAAGGTTCCAGCCAAGAAAACCCTAAGAAGCAGTTCTACTCTGAGCTCTCCGGGAGTCCCAGTCGACTCACAGCACAGAACACAAAAGGCACAGTTGAGCTACTTTGTGATTTGGAATTTTCTAGAAACAGGAATCACATTCAATTTTGGATTAGCACTTTCATGGCTGTGTTTCTTGAATATGAAAAAGCATGTCAGTATTTTTATGAGGGCATTTAAGTGAGTAATGGAAATCGGGCTTGCCCAATGCCTTGTCGTTCTGGGGGCACTAGTCAGGCCAAAATGTTAGCTGGGTCTGACACGATGAGACACTGGGTTTGGGCTGCCTTAGTCTGTTTACTCCGGTTTAGAGGCAGTGGCAGCAAAAAAATAATCTGGTACCTGTCTGGATGGTTCCTTAAACCGGCCTGGCCCCGGTTGTGCCAGAACCTCTTAGGCTATAGCCATCATCTGGGGGTGGGGGTGGGGTGAGAAAGCTCTGCTTCTATCAATAGGCTTCAACAGGTTCGTGGAACAATGGAATTCAAAGATAATGGAACTATCCCACAAACCTTGGGAAGCCGCCTTGTAGTGAAGAAAGCAGACAAATGTTGAGGAAGTTCACCTGATTGATATGTCATCTGTTTATAGCCTAGTTAAAGGAAAGAAACCCAAGTCAATAAAAAGCGAAGCTTGTTGGTTACAGTAAGCAAACGACTGGCTTTACCAGAAAACCTGATTTGACTCCTGCCAGAGGGCCAAGCATCACTAACGCCAGGAGAGCTGTGGCTGCAGCCGTTCAACTGCAGCTGCTGGTGAAATGCATGTCTGGTTTGTACATAAAAAGCTACTTGGGTTTCTAGAAGAAAACAGTTCGCTCCCCGCAAACAGAAGATGTCTCAGGTCTGTTTTGTGGGTGATCCGAAAGCTTTCATGTTCCAGAACTTAGCCTCTACCTGTGAAATGTTATGACAGCCTTAGAATTTACATGTGTCATTTTTAACAGATCAGAGAGTTGCATAGCAAATGCCTTCATTTTGTATGTTAGCTGGACACCGTCATGTGAATAAGAAGGAACCTCTAGTAGTTGATTACTAGAACTCAAGGAAGACTTGTTGTTTTAACCTTTTCCTAATTTTGTAGCCTCGTGAAATGCTTTTTATAGGCACAGAGCAAGAATAGTACACACTTGTAGATTCAGGGGATGCAGCAATAATATTTGGTTTTTACTGCTCCATATTCTGTCTTAGGAGAATTTATATCTGTAATTATGATAGGGCATTATTACCAAAATAATAAAAACTGCCTCCATAATCTTGCTCTGCCATTTTGTTTTATGTTGTTGCAAACGCAATTTAGTGCATCTATTTGCTTCTACTGTTTATATATGCTTGAATTAAAATGTTAAATTGGAAATGTTGTATTTGGCGCTTCAACATTGCTAGGTGCATGATTCTGCTTCCTCCCCCTCCCCCGTGGGTCTTCAGTATCCAGTAACCTACCAAACTCCTGATCTCCATGTTTTTGAGTTTATAAGAACAATCTCTGGAGTTAAATTCTAATAATGAGCAACATAGCAAAATTTCACTGCTGCACCAGGTGATTCTGAATTGATTCTTTGAAGCACTGAATGGGTCTTCTTGGAGAAGGTGACCCTTTGTGTTAGGCCCCGTTGACTAGTGAAACAAATCTAGTGACACTCATATGTGTAAGAAAGAGCTTTATATCAAGGAGGAATTATGTATTAAGAAAACATCCCAGCCCAGTCCAACTCAAGCCCATACATCCGATACTAGTCCATAAATCCTTCTTCAGACTCATGCAGCCACATGCAATGATGCAGAATGCAGGAAATCACTGGCTGGTGGGTGCAAAGTCTTATGGATCCAATAGCGGTAGGAATGTCTCCAGTGCTTTGGCAGCAACCAGGATCAGTTGGCGGGAATATGTAAGCAAAGAGAGAAGGGGAGGTTCCAAGGGCCTCCTCATGAGAAGGCCACGCCCACAAGGAGGCAGCGAAAGACAGTGGACCTCATTGATGGGCTCAATACCACCCTACACTTTTTTATATCTTCAAGTTCACATGAAGTTATGTAACTACCACACCCTTGAATCAAAGTATCCATATCAGACACAAAAAATTTCCTTGATCTCATGAAAAAATTGTAATTTTGAAACTTGAATAAATTGAGATTTGTAAGGCCCCGCATCTCTGCTTCATCTGCCCAAAGCAGGCCAAGTTCTGTTTTACTGTCTCAGCAGCACCCTAATCCACAAGTTTATTTTTAAGGTATGTATGAGTTAATTAATGCAAAGTGTCTGACAGAGGAGATGGGTGAGAGCATACTATAATGTACCCTGTGGAAATATGTTTCTGCTGATCTTTTGACCTGGCTCAAGACTCTTCAACCTTCATGACCCCACCCTCATCCACAGCAGGGCTGTGCCAGGCCAGGGGCCTTTACAGTTCCCCAGCCCCCAGCTCCTGTTGCTCTGCGAACAGGAAAACAATCATGAAGTCAAAGGTGCTTCAGCCCCCACCACTCACTGGAGGCTTGTGTGTTGCTGTGGTTTTTGGACATCCCTTTAGCACCCAAGAGAAATGATTCTGAACTGGCTTAAGAGACTGCTCACTTGTTTCCAGATGTGCTAGGGTAGGATCTTAGAAAAGGCCATAAAGGTTCAGGATAAGTAAATATTTTCCCGTGAAGAGAATTCCTTAAATGCCTGTAACAGGTCAGATTTGTGCAAAACTATCAAGCGAAGTTGCATTCTGTTTCGGCGATCCTAGAAGGGATACCGGTGAGTGGGATTATGGGAAAGGCATGCAGCTTTGAGCGTGAGGCAAGCTGTTGCCAATTCGTAGTTTGCGTCTAGAGCCCTAGCACCAGTCCCTTATTCTGTACAAGCGCTGCAGGAATTTGGACTGCTGCATTTCTCGTGTCTGGTTGGCTCAGTGAATCCCATATTCTCTTGTGTCCACTTTTGGCCTATTCGTTCTAATTCTGGAGAAAGGAAGGGAAAGAAGAAAAACGAGATGAAACCTATTCAGAACTAGTTCACTTGAGCCTGAACAAACAGATGACAGTAGTTTGAATAGGCATGAGCAAGTCTGGGTGGCCAACAGCTGTGCTTGCCGCAGCTTTATCCACTTACACACGTGTTAGAGGAAGAATGCTTTGGTCTGCATTGATATTTGTAGGACGGTCAACGGACCTCCTGCACAGCCACCACCCTCTGGCAGTGGAAGATGCTGAACAGGTTTCAGCAGAGCTTCCCGACTAAGATTAGGAAGAAAGGCCTGGTGACCTTTCTCTGAAAATCAGCCACTGAAAACCATGTGCATCACAATGGTTTGTTCTGCAACTGATCATGAGGATGATACAGGACCAGACAGCATTTTCTTTTGCGGCACGTAGAGTCGCCCGGAGTTGAAGACATAATAGTTGCTAACCACCAGAAGACCTGTCAAGTTCAGGGAAAGAAATAGGAAAATCATATGCTGCCCAATCATTACTTTTGCATCACTTTCACTCCATAACAGTCTCATAAGGGAAACATTTTATGTGCCCCCAGCCATACATTGAAAAGTGGCCATGTCCAAATAGAGCAGCCAGTCCACAGAGAGGACCACATGGCCAACCCCACTATGAGACGAGATGCTCCTCACTGGCCCATGGCCCTGCGGGGGACAACACCAGGAACACAGTGTGGGAATTGCGCCTGATCTGACCCTGCCATGCCGAGGCA
>NW_022103907.1:11803515-11804842 GCF_000313985.2 Echinops telfairi | reverse complement strand
AAGACTTGCCGAGAGAAGAGATGGCTCTTGGAGTTAGCATACTTGACAAGGAGGCTTTTACAATGACCATGGACCTCTCATGGTATGTGCGCTGAAGGACGCCCAATAGAGTCTTCGCAGCCTTTAATGGACCTTCTCCTGGGATGTTTCCTGGATTCTAATTCTGGCCTTGAATCAAACTTGAGTCAAACCCTGGTCTCGGTGGGGAGCGGGCAGCTTACTGATGCCAGTTTTCCCTACCTCCTGCCCCTTGGTGGGGGTCCTGCATGGGCAGGACTGCTTTCCTTGCGTGGCTTGCCTTGGTAAAGCAAAGCAGCAAAGTGATCGCTGTTTCCCGACAGCTCTTGTTCTCTTGCAGGCCTGGGACAGCAGGAATCAGATTACCTCCAGGCTGGAGAGCACCGCACTTCTGTCTCCACGTTTTCGTGGAAACTGCTTGTGTTCACTGAGATTTGCTGCGTAGACTCTGGGCCAGCCCTCTCTGGCCTCTCCTGTTACCTACCCTCTCTCCTCACAGTTCTCTGCTGACAACCTTCAGAGACACAAAGGGAAACTCTGCTCTCTTGCTGCCCTGCTCAACAATCATCACTTAAATTCAAGGCTCTGTGTCTGCAGTTTTCTGTGTGTGTGTGTGTGTGTGTGTGTGTAAACAGGTCGGATAAAGCAAGAGCAAAATAAGATTGATCGTTTATATTATTATGTCTCCCACCAGGTTTTCCAGGAACCTGCTGCAGTAAGAGTACCTTACTCAGGTAGCTCAGGGGTTAGAGCACTTGGAGGTCTGTCAGTGGTTGGAATCCGCCCACTCTGTGGTAGGAGGAAGGTGTGGCAGCCGGCTTCTCTACAGATGGACGGCTTTAGAACTTCTATTCCCTACCCTGCCCTTCAGGGTCCCTATGAGTCAGAATCAACTTTAATGCCATGGTTTGTTGTTTTAACTGCAGTAAAAAGCAGAAGGAGCCTTCCTGCTACCTACTTAAATTTCTACCTTCAGGATATGGTTCTGTAAATGCCCACCTAGCATGGTTTTGCTGACAAAAACAGCACCAGGTACCCTGCCTTCTCAGTTACCCCCATCCCCTAGGGCTCATCTGCCTTCTCAGTTACCCCCATCCCCTAGGGCTCATCTGCCTTCTCAGTTACCCCCATCCCCTAGGGCTCATCTGTCTGTCACTGTGACAGTGTGACAGCGTGTTGAGGAGTGCAAGGACAGCAGTAGAGACCTGCCCACGTGGCTCTGTCTCATTTCTTTGTCCAGTATCTCTCAGTCTTCTCGTTTGGGTTCCAGTCTTTTTAATGAAACTTACTCTGACCTCCTATTTCATGA
>NW_022103907.1:11799463-11803415 GCF_000313985.2 Echinops telfairi | reverse complement strand
TATATTTGTTTTTCACAGCTCTGTCCCCTATTAATGTTACATAGCTTTAAACTCACAGAGGTGAGTTGTTTTTTATGCAACTTAAAAAGTGGAATATGCAGGTGCCTCACTACCATCAATAAACATTTTGACAAAAAATTTCATAGAAGAATCCTGCTCAAAAATGGGGGAAATACAGAACAAATTTTAAAATTCTAGACTTTGTGGGGACATAGAGGCTGGATGAACTCTTGAAGTGGTTGTCCTGAGATGTCTTTAACCAAAAATACCTTCTGGTGTCTTCTTAAAAACCGAACATTATTGTCCTTGTTAGGTGCTGTCCAATAGCCACCCTATGGGTGATTGAAAAGAAACACTGCCTGGTCTTCCACATCCTTACAATTATTGTTATGTTTGATCCCTTTGCTGGAGTCACCAGGTCAATCCACAGCGTGAGGGGAAAAAAAGAAGCCTCTTTCAGCGAGATGGAGTGACAAAACCAAATAGCGTGTAGCTAACCTAGTGAGTCAAGGTCAGCCTTGAGCATTGTACTCTTTGAAAATCTAGAGGCAATCAAATTGACAACAGCAAGGCAAAAGATTGTGTTGAACCTTCAGTGACAGTGAATTTATGGGGAAGGAGCAACTTCGAAAAGGAGGACAAGGATGGTACACAGCCAGCAGCATGTCGTCCGAGTCACTAAATTGTGCAGCTAGAGACTATTTGTGCATGTTTTGCTGTGTATAATCTCAACAACACCAAAAGCCAAAATGATATGTTAAAACATGTCCTATCCGATCTCCCTACTATCTTTTCTACAAAATGGCCAATTGGTTTGCATTATATTTTTACATTACGATTGTCTGATCAATACCTGCATGAACAATCCACTCACCAGAAGACAATCAGATAGTTGTTCTGGCCCCGATCCTGGTGTCTGTCACCCACTACAGTAACCAAAAGTACACGGAACTATATATATTCATTAAAAAATATTTTTTTACTGTATACAGTGAAGTGAGTTAAAACTGAAAATTCCGTTCCTAGTTATGACATCCAGGAGTCACCCGTGGTGAGTGGCTACCTCAGGGGGCAGCACAGAAAGAGAACTCTCTTCTTGTGGCAGAAGATTCTAATGGGTAGGTCTGCTAAAGATGAATCAATTGGTCACTTTGTTGAGTATCGGCAACTCTTAATTTAGTATCTATATTTAGGCACCCTGGTAACGAACAGGAGCTGTATAGAAAGGATTCAAAATTTGTGCCTCTTTTTAGCACATGAGTCTGCAGGTAAATATAATATGAAGATATATAATTAAGAGGCTTGAGGTGGACACCGATGAAGAGCTTCAGGAATACAAGAAGGAGCTATTTTGTGTTTTACAATTCAGGGTAGGAAAGCGGAAAAATTCTTGGAGGAGAAAGGCCTGGGAGCGATAACTAAGAAATGCAATCCCTGCGCAGTCGGGACCTAGTAGTAAAGTTACATCCAAAATAGAAGATTTAAAGTTATGGCTCCTACGGCTTTAGCATCCTGCTCTTCCTTCTCCCTCACCTGTGTGCTAGAACAAGTAGCCCCTCAAACACACAGACAAAGCTGGCTACCATCAAATCCCTTCTGACTCACAGTGACGCTGTATCAGCAGAAATGAGGATTTCTGTACCTGGTGTCCTCGGGAGCCAAACCAGGGCAGTGCACAAGGCCTGTGCTTGTGCAGAGCTCAGAGAGCCAGGTGAGAACAAACATGTTTCTCCGCCCTTTGAATTGCAATTCTTTTAATGCTGCTGTTGCTTGGAGGACAAAGCTTGAAGTCCTGAATGTGTGAAAGAGGATGGTGTTTAGGTGCCCAAGGTTTCCACCCCGGCCTCATCCACCCCTTTTTCTGAGCTTCGTGGAATTGTCTTTTATTGAGTAAAATAAACTCAAAGGTCAAAAGAACAGGCAGATGGAAAGCACAATGATTTCCAAAGGCGATTTAAAATGCAAAGCGCTGGTAGGCTGCCCAGCGCTCCCATGCTGAGCACGTTTCAGGGGTAATCTCAAGGCAGCCAGCTCGAACTGGCTCCACTGGCTTCCAGTTATCTTGGAACGTGACTGTTATACATTTTATACCACGCGTCAGCAAACTCTGGCCCATGGTTCTACTCTGTCTTGTTGGGCCTGGCGCAAAAGCTAAGAATAATTTTTACAGTTTTCAATGGTTGAAAAACAATCCAAAAGAACATTTTGTGACATGTGAGCCTTATGTGGACTTCAAATAGCGGTGCCCCTAAAAGTTACCCTGGAACACAGCCACCCTCGTTTGGTTCCTCATTGTCTATGTCTGCTTCCACACTATCATGGCAGAGTGGAGGGTGACGGGGACCACATGGCCTGAAACTCCCCCTCCCCCCAATATTTACTATCTGGCCCTTTTCAGAAAAGAATCGCTGACCCCCGATCTACATAATCAATTCTGCAAGACACCAATTCCTAATGGTAATAACTGCCTCATGCTTCTAAGCACTTCATCGTTGACAAAGCACTCCCGCATGCATGTTTGCAATCGCAGACTTGCATGGCCCTGAGCTATGCCAGCACCCTCCCCAGCTAATACTTTACAGAGAATCTTGAACCTACAAAGCTAATAAATAAAACCCCCAAATGAAGTCACGAGGGAGTACAAATTGACCTAAAGCATTTTCCATGAGAGTAATATTCCATATTATTTCAAGATATGTTTTATTATAAACTAAAGAGAGCATCAGTTAAATGGAAAGTAATATTCAGACACGTGCATCTTAATAACACCACTAAAATGTTACTAGAAGGACCGGTCTTGCTTGTTCAATTATTTTCTCCCTGAATGATGTTGCCTCTGTAATTTTCTATCACTTGAGACTGTGCCTCAGTTTCACAAACCTTACACTCTGCCTAAGAGGGTGGAACCAACCAAATAAATGTCACCATCTTGTGTAGTCCAAAGGGACACTGCAATGGGAATTTGGAGAATTCGAATCTGTTCTTACATGCAACCCCCCAAATGCAAACCTCTGGCTGTTGAGCTAATTCTGAATCATAATGTGCCCATGTGTCACAGAGAACAAAACCTCTCTGTTACTGAGTCAATTATGAGCCACAGAAACCCCTTAGGACGAGGTAGAACTGTCCCCGTGGGATTCTGAAGTTATAAATCCTGAGAAAGCCTTGTTATGCTTTTGAAGAGGGGCGGTGGGTTCCAAACTATTGACTCTGCGGTTAGCAGCCCAACTCAGAATGCACCACACTCTCCCAAGGGGGCTTCCCAAGTGTTCTGGGAAAGTGGGATTAAAAGGCAATAAAAAAATCCCCAAGTTTTTCCCTGAAGACCCTCAGATGACTGAGAACCATACAGTTTTATTGGTGGCAGCATCTCTCCAGGCCTCTCTGCAGGTTTAAGGAGATATATAGCCATCCACCGGGTCCTCATTTACCCCGCATCTTATTTATGCTCCTACCTGTTGTTAGATACTGCTATAAAATACAAAAGCAAAGACGTCATCTCCTCAGAGGGGCTCATTAGCTACATAGATGTCTTCCCAAAATTCACGGACAAATTCTTTGTCTTATAATTTAATTTTTCCACAGACTTTTTTGCATCCTTCATATTTCAGACTCAAATGTCCTTTAGCACGGTGTGATGGATGTTGTCATTTACGTGTGTGTATATATATCAGTTCTATCTATCTCTGTATATACATATCAATGGCAATAGGACACTGAAAAAGGAAGGCTGAAGAAGAATTGATGTGTTTGAATGGTTGTGCTGGTGAAAAATATCGAAAGAACCATGGACTGCCAAAAGAACTAATAACTCTGTTTTGGACAAAGTATGGCCAGAATGAGTCTCAGAGGCCAGGATGGCGAGACTTCATCTCACACACTTTGGACATGTTGTCAGGAGAGACCAGTCCCTGGAGCAAGGCATCATGCTGGGTAAAGTAGAGGGGCAGCA
>NW_022103907.1:11792603-11799363 GCF_000313985.2 Echinops telfairi | reverse complement strand
ATGGCGAGACTTCATCTCACACACTTTGGACATGTTGTCAGGAGAGACCAGTCCCTGGAGCAAGGCATCATGCTGGGTAAAGTAGAGGGGCAGCATAAAAGAGGAAGGCTCCCAATGAGATGTATGGAGACAGTGGCACAACAAGGGGCTTAAGCAGAAGAACAATTGTGAGGATAGCCAGGACTGGGCAGCGTTTTGTTATTTTGTACATAGGGTTGCTATCGGTCAGAGCAGACTGGATGGCCCCTAACAACAACAATCAGGGAAGCCGACTGCCACATCCTTCTCGAAGTAGATGAGTGGGAAAATATATATATATATTTATAAATATATATATATATATATTCAAGAAGTTCTAGAGAACATGTGGAGATAAGGGTTGGAAAGGCTCCATAAGAAAAGGGGCTCTATGAACTGGCCCTGGAAAGATGCATAGGGGTTGACCAGAGAGACGTAATCACAATCTTGGGTAAGGGGATAAGAAGATGCTGGGAAGACCCTGAGGTAGGGAAGAGCCTATTGTTCCCTGCAGGGTCCCTCGTGCATGATACAGGACTGGCAGCTCACATGGGGCCAATCGCTGTTCTGTGAATGACTTTGATGAGTGGTGGCAATCCACTTGAGGTGGGAAGTGTGTGAGCATCGTTGTGTAGAGAGGGTGCTGGCTGTCAGGGAACATAGCTGACATTGTTGGTGTTTACCACGCATTCAGCCCATTGCTGCTCAGGTGATGCTGACCCATTGTGATCCTAAAGGTCAGAGTAGCACTGCCTGTTCGCATGTTCCTAGGCTGTAATCTGGATGGAAGCAGGCTGCCACATCTTTGTCCCACAGAGCTGTTGGTGGGTCCAAACGGGTGACCTTTCAGTTAGCAACTGAATCACCAGGGCTCATTCCCATTCCTCTACTTTTTGGTTAATAGAACGTCAATTTTTCTTAGATACTTAATCTTCAAAGATGATGAGCCCAGGGCACTCAAGAGTAAGCCCTTACTTGTCTAACTTAAGTTTGGTATTCTTGTTTCCTTCCCCAATCATGGGTTGAAGCATGGACCTGTAACAGAGTCTTGCTGATGCTTTGCAAGGGGAGAACCTATTGAATGGCTTCCTGCAGACCCTGGCTGCTCTCAAAAGGATACACACATAAGAGATCATTTCTCTTCCTCTGCAAGATGCTATCGTGTCTGGATGAACTAAGGAAAGTCCCTGGGTTAACACTGGACGTATGGACATCTCCTACTTTCTCTTCAATTCAGGGCTTCAAACTGGTTTTGTTCCGCCTGACAAAGTGAACAGAAGCAGACCTAAATTTGGGTGGTTACCTTTTAAACGATTCATCATAGGACTCAGACCGGGAAAAGTATGGGACTGAGTCCTGGAATGAGAGACTTAGAGGAGGTGGGGCAAATCCTTTCAGAAGACTGATGCGTGAGATTGGATTATTGTCACAACTGTAGAGAGCCACATACCTTCTAAGTCGTACCACCTTTGAGCTTCCTTTGACATGGCTGAAGGAGGAAGAACCGGTTGGAAGCCCAACTTTGAAACAATTGAAACACTCGTATCCACAACAAATTATTCAGCTCAATCGTGTCCCCTTGCTGCAAGGGCAGCTTTTGAACCACTGAAAGGCTGCAAGCTTTTTCTTGCACTAAAGTCAGGTTAAATACACAAAGGCTTATCTGGTTGAACATCCGGAATTTCTTGGTCCCCCCACCCCAATCCTTTGTGATGAGCAGAAGGCAGAAGACACTTATTTATGGATCAAGGATGACAGTCTATATGAAGTGTGGGCTTGGTGCGAGATGATCCAGTGGGGAGATAAACACTGTTGTGAACTGGATAGTTTAATGGCTTAAGAGCTAGCTGAAAAAATGCTGGAAGCAATGTTCCTTAAGAGAGGTGGTAGGGAGATGAGGAGACAGCCCCTAACTGGGTAGATGGTCATGCTGTGGACCACAGGATGCTACAAAAGGGATCGAGAATCCAGGAGGACAGCCTGGAGCAACAAAGAGGACTGGCGGAAGAGTCCCTCGGTTGCCATGATTTGCGGGAACCTGCTGTTATACTTCAAGTGTGTAAGGGCATGTGTTAGACAGGGTTCTCTAGAGAGATAAACCAAATTGCTGATAATTTAATATATTTATTTATAAAGATAATTAGATATATAACAAGGAATGAACTGTTAAATCATATACAGTTAAATATATAATACAAGAAAGAGACAGTTAAATTATAAAGCACTACAAATGGCTCAATTCAACTCACTGCCGTGAGAGAGATGTGAGAGACTAGCAGTCCTTCCAGTCCAATCTGCTGCCAGATCTTCCTCTATTTATAGAGAGAGCTAGGCTATGTCAGCACAGCAGCCAATCAGAAGGCAGGTCACCAACTGCCAGCCAGGTCACCAACTGCCAGTGCCCAGCTCCAGCGATGTCTTAAAGGGACATCAACTTACAGCAACACAGTCCACAGGCTAGGGGTCCCACAGGTAGTGTAGCCTTTAAATTGAGGCACAGGACAAGCAAGGCACACTGGTCCGATGATCAAAGATTGAGAGACAAGAAAGGCGAGACTCACCAAGGCATTTATCTCTCTGCCCTTCAGTTAATCCCACTTGTGTTTATTGGCCAGGCTGGCACAATAAACTATCTCAGGGCAGTAGAAGGAACTTTGGTGGTGCTGTGGGTTAAATGTCAGGCTGCCAACCACAAGGTGAGTGGTTTAACTCACTAGTCATTCTGTGTGAGAAAGAAGAGGTTCTCTGTGCCCATAAAGATATAGCTTTGGAAACCTTTGGAGCAATTCTACTCTGTAAAATTCTCTCTGAGCAATACTCAATAAAAACCAAAACCACACTGCTGTTGGGTGGGTTCCAACTCATAACAATCTTAGAGGACAGTGTAGACATGCCCACAGAGAATATCCAAGATTGCAGCCTGAACGTACATATGAGCAATTGATGGTCTGTTCCACAGTCAGGCCCTGGCCTGGTTTAAGCCACGAATATTGAGTCTCTCCATCGTCCCTTCTCACAGATATAGTCCGTTTGATTTCTGTGTATTCCATCTGGAGAAGTCCAAGGCCTCAGGGAGATGGTTTGGCAGAGTGGCTACAACAATGGGTTCAAACATTAAGAACAATCGTTGAGGATGGCACAGGACCGTTCTGTTCTGGATGGGGTTGCTATGAGTCAGAACTGACCCGATGGCACCTAACAACAACAATCAGGGAAGCCGACTGCCACATCCTTCTCCCATGGTGGGGCTGGTGCATTCAGACTGCTGACCTTTCAGTTAGCAGTGGAGTGCTTAGCCACTGCACCACCAAGAGGGACTCAAAATGCTCAGTACTAAGGCTTGGATTTTACCTAACTTACAGATTGTCACTATTTCATGGGAGCACAAGAATACTGAGTCAGAGACAAGGGACTGTATTACTCAGAGTACAGCAAAAAACATGCACATCATATTTGCTCTGGCTCCTCATACTTCCCAGGTTCCTTAGTGGTGACATGGAGTGTCCCACCTGAATTTTGTACATGCAGTATATTTGTGTCAAGTCCATAAGTCTGATATTAGCCCATATGTTCGATACCAATCTATAAAGTCCTCTTCAGACTCATGAAACCCATGCAAAGATGCTGAATGCAGGAAGATCACAGGCCAGTGTGGGGGAAGTCTTGTGGATCCAGTGGTGTTATGAGTATCTCAGCACTGACAGGCTTCTCCACCTGGCTGCTCCAGCTCAGGGCACTAGCGTAGTTCCATGTGTCTTGTCAGTAGAGAGTCTCTCAGGGAGTGAGTGTGTGTCCCACCTCCAATGAGCTATTTATCTTCATAGTGCTTTCAAATGAGGTCAGCTTGATGACTGATTGACAGGATAAACTCTACCTCTTCACTCTTAAGGCTTAAGTTGACAATAGATTATGTAACTGCCAGAGATAGTTACTTAATTTTTATTGACTTTGCAAAAAAATTGACTGTGTGGATCATACCAAACTATAAAACCATATTGTGAAGAATAGGACTTCCAGAATACATGGTTGTGCTCTTGAGTTATGAATGTTTTAATATCAGGAAAGGTGTCCATCAGGGTTGTATCTGTTTACTGTATCAATTCAATATGAATGCTGAGCAAATAATCTGATAAACGACTATATGAAGAAGGGCATGGCATCAAGATGGAAGGAAGGCTTATTAACAACTTGTGATATGCAGATGTTGCAAACTTGCTCACTGAAAGCCAAGAGAATTTGAAGAATTTACTGATAAAGCTCAAAAACTCCAGCCTTCAATAAGGATTACAATGATTACAAGTCAATGTAAAGGGGGAAAATGTTCACAGTTGGATCAATAGACAAAATCATGATAAACAGAGGGGGGAAATGGAGGTGTCAAGGGTTTCACTTACACAATGTTCATAGAAGAAGTAATAATGAATGCTGATGATGTACTGAATTGTGCAAAGTGGCTGCACACGACTTCCTTAAAGTGCCAGACAGCAAAAGTATCACTGAGGATTACAATGACTGACCCAAACTATAGTATTTTCAAGCATCTCATATATATGTGAAAACTGCATAATCAATAAAGACTATAGAAGGGTTGATGCATTTGAATTATGGTGTTAATGAAGAATATTAACAGTACCATGGACTTCCAGAAGAATTAAAAAAAAATTCTATCTTGGAGGAAGTAGAGCTATCATGTTCTTTAGAAGCAAGGATGGCCAGCCTATTTTAAGTACGTTATCAGGAGAGACCTGTTCCTGGAAAAGGACATTCTAATAAAGTAGACAGGGGAAAGAAGGACCACTCTCGCTGTGATGCATTGCTATAGTGGTTGCAAAAATGGGCTCAAACAAAGCAACAATTGTAATGGTCATACAGGGCAGGGCGGTGTTCATTCTTTTGAACATCCAATCACTATGAGTCAGAACATACTTGAAGATAGCTAATGGCCATATTCATTGATCTATTTTATAGCAAGAGTAGAGTGTCGACAATTTTATGGTATTTTTTTTTTTTGTTTTTTTTGTTGTTGGTTGCCTTAGTCAGCTATGTCAGTTCCAACTCATAGCATCTAAAACACATCCTGGCCCTATGCCACCTGCACAGTTGTTCTTATGTTCATTGTTGTAACCATGGTGTCAACCAATCTCCTGGAGGACCTTCCTTTCCTTTGCTGTCCCTCTGCTTTACCAAACATCTCCAGGGAATATTTTCTCCGGACAACATGTCCAAAGTATGTGAGATGTCTTGTCATCCTTGCCTCTATTAAGCACGCTGGCTGTACCTCTCCCAAGACAGATCCACTTGTCTGTTTAGCACTGCATGGAACTTCGGATATTCTTCTCCTGAACCAAAATTCAAATGCATCAATTCTTCTTTGGTCTTCCTTATTCAATGCCCAACTTTCACATGCAAAAGAAGCGATTGAAAATACCATGACTGGGTCAGGTGCACCTTAGTCCTCAAAGTAACATCCTTGCTCTTCAATATTCTAAAGAGATCATGTGCAGCAGATTTACCTAAATGCAATATATCTTTGAATCTCTTGACTGCTACTTCCATGAGCATTGATTGTAGATCCAAGCAAGACAAGATCTTTGAAAACTTCAATCTTTCGTCTGTTTATCTTGATGCTACCAATTGGTCCAGTTGTGAGGACTTTGGTCTCTTTTGCATTGAGTTATAATCCATACTGAAGGCTGCAATCATGTATCTTCGTCAGCAAGAGCTTCAAGTCCTCCGCACTTTCAGCAACAAGGTTCTGAGTCATCTGCATATTGCAGGTTTTAATAAGCCTCCAATCCTGATGCTCCATTCTTTTTATAAGCCAGATTTTTCTGATTGCATAAATATGGTGAGCAGATACAGCCCTGTAGTGCATCTTTCCTGATTTTAAATCAGGCAGTGTTTCCCTGCTACATTCTCACAACTTCCTCTTGGTCCATGTACAAGTTTCACTTGAACACAATGAAGGGTTCTCATTCTTCTCAAGCTTACCTGTAGTTTGCCATGATCCACATAGTTGAATGCCTTCACATAGTTAATAAACACAAGTAAACATTTTCCTGGTAATTGTCTGCTTTCAGCCAAGATCCATCTGATGTCAGCAATGATTTCCCTTGCTCCACATCCTCTTCTGACTCCGTCCTGAACCTCTGGAAGCTCCTTATCAATGTATTGCTACAACCAGTTTTTGGATGGTCTTCAGCAAAATCTTACTGCATGTGATACCATTGATGTTGTTCTATAGTTTGGGCATTCTGTTGGGCACCCTTATTTGGATTGAATGCAAATATGGACCTCTTGCAGTCAGCTGGCCACGTAGCTGTCTTCCAAATGTCCTGGCACAGACATGTGAGTGCTTCCAGTGGCTTACCAGCTTTCTGAAATCTTTCAATTGGTAGTCCATAATTTCCTGGAGCTTTTTTATGGCTAATGCTTTCAGTGCAGCTTGAACTTCTTCCCTCAACACCATTGGTTCTTGCTCACAAACTACCTCCTGAAATGGTGGTGTGTGGATTAGTTCTTTTTGGTACAGTGACTTTGTGTATTCTTTCCATCTTCTTTTAATTCTTCATGCATCATTCAATATTTTTCCCATAGAATCTTTTTTTATCTTTTTAAAAAAATTTTTTAAACTTTTTATTAAAAGATGATTTTATGGGGGCTCTTACAGCTCTTATAACAATCCATACATCAATTACATCAAGCACATTTGTACATATGTTGCCATCATTATTTTTTCTTT
>NW_022103907.1:11789290-11791529 GCF_000313985.2 Echinops telfairi | reverse complement strand
AAAAAAAAATCTTTCAGTTGAAGATATGCCGAGCATGTTCTTCCATTTTGGTTTTCTAATTTGAAAATGACTTTGCACATTTTATTATAATATTTGGCTTTGTCTTCTCAAGGTGCCCTTTGAAATGTTCTCTTTAGCTCTTTGACTTCATCCTTTCTTCCATTTACTTTAGCTACTCTATGATTTAGAGAAAGGTTCACTCTCTTCTATGGCCACACTGATCTTTTCTCTCTTTGCTGTCTTTTTCACGACTTTCTGCTTTCTTCATGAATGACGTTTTTGATGTCCTTCCACAGCTCATCCGGTCTTCAGTAATTAGTGGAGAATGTGTCAAGTCTGTTCTTGAGATGTTCTCAGAATTCAGGTGAGATACATTCAAGGTCGTATTTTGGCTCTCATGGATCTGTTTTCCTTTTCTTCTGCTTTAACCTGAACTTATATATAAGCAATTGATGCTGTTCCACAGCTAGCTGCTGACCTGATTTTCATTACTGACATTGAGCTTCTCCAGTGTCCTTTCCTACAGATGTAGTCCATTTGATTTCTGTGTATTCCATCTGTAGAACTGGAAGAATTCTTCAATTTCTTCATCACAACGTTTCTGGTTGATGCACAGAGTTGAATAATAGTTGTATGGATTGAGTTTCCTTGAAGCCAGATGGATGTAATCCTATTGCAGACAGCACTGTACTTCAAGCCCGATCTTGCAATGTCCATTTTGTCAAGAAATTCAATGCCATTCCTCTTGATTGTGTCATTCCTAGCATAGTTAACCATGTGATTTTATTTGTAAGGTAGCGCATCAGTGAAGGTGATAGAACCATTAATGACCAGGTTGTTGCAATGATAAACTTGAACAGACCAACAGTCATGAAGATGGTCCAGGGGCAGGCATTGCTTAGTCTTGTTACATAAGATTGCTATGAGCCAGATCCAGCCCAAGGACAATGAATGGCAACAGCAATAGGTTTGAACGACAACAGAGCCTTGGTATCTGTGAATTGGACAGTTGGGGATTTGGTGACTGAGGAACCACACTAAGTGGGGATTTAATTAGCCATAAATTAGGATCCCATGGGTGACAAGGCCCGTGTAGGTTACTGAGTCCCATTAGCCTGTGAGCCCAACCCACTGCTCGCAAACTCTCCTCGCAAAGTTTACTTAACTGTGAGTCCTCAGATTCTAAAATTCTTGAGAACTGATGAACATTAAAACAAAACAAAACTTCTTGGGCACAAACAAAAATTCATAGAAAAGGGCCCAGAGAGAAGGGTGATTGCTAGTAACAGCGAGCAAAAGCAAAAGCAGCTGTTGGGGGAGAAGGATCTTTAGCCAGGTTCATAAATGTCCAAAAAGCATCTACACAAAATGCAAAGATCGGTAAGAATTTTCTTTTCCACTGGGCTGCTTGTTGTGTACAGAGGAGATTTTAAAATCCTCTGACCATGATGTAAGATATTAAAATAATCATCTATAATTTATCAAGGATTCATGAAGGAGGAAGAGTGGGGAAGGGAGGGGAAAATGAGGAGCTGTTATCAAGGGCTGAAGTAGAAAGAAAATGCTTTGAACATGAGGATGGCAACATATGTACTAATGTGCTTGACACAATGGAAGAATGGATGGATTGTGATAAGAGATGTAAGAGCCACCAATAAAAGTATTAAATAATAAATAAATAAAATTCTATCACCATTCACAGATACCTTCCGCCAAGTCCCAAGTAAAGATGAAGAGTCTACTTTATCTTAAGCATCCCTCCTTAATTTTATTTTCTCCATCCATTTACATGACTGTGAACTAAGATTGGCAAATCAAAGGTAAACATCAAACCAAATTCAGTCAAATTGCATAGACTCCAGGTTAATGAAGCCTGAGCTAGCGAGGTTTCATGTCTAAAGTTTCTTTTAATCCCTGTCCCTGGTGTCACTGATGTTTCTCCTGAGAGACGCTCATTGCCACCCCTGGGCACATCCAGCCACACCAAGCCAGGTTACAACTTGTTCTCTCCTCTCCACAGAGCATAGTCTGGCACTTCTCAACAGCATGCCCTGCACGGGACCTTCCAGGTCATTTCCCCAGGTGTAAGCTTCACACAAGGATTCCCCAATGCCTTCCTTGTGCCCTGCTTCCTGTCTCACACATCCCTGCCCTTACTTAGGCACCACCCATTGTGGGGTTACCCAACTTGAGTTCTAAAGTTCAATGAATCTCTCTCTGCCAGGAAACCAGATTCAGG
>NW_022103907.1:11787673-11789061 GCF_000313985.2 Echinops telfairi | reverse complement strand
CTGTCGAACAGATTCCCATGAATGGGGAGTCCATTCGCTGATTTTCTGAAGCAGACTGCCTACTGGCCTTAGTCTGGATGCTCTTTGGTAACCTGTTGGGCCTCATCGCAACATACACGCCTCCGCTCACAAAGGGAGGTGGCTGTGCATGACAGTACATCGGTAAGGGACCCAACCTAGGTCTTCCCAGAGAAGGTGAGATTTCTGCCACCGAACCATCATGGCACCATGGATGTTGTTGTTGTTAGGTGCCATCGAGTCGGCTCTGTCCCATGTCGATCTCATGAATAACAGTACAAAACACCGTGTGGTCCTGAGCCATGGTGTCATTTCATCCTGTGTCAGTTCATCTCATTGAGGACCTTCCTCTTCTCACTCTTCCTCTGTTGCATGGAACATGATGTCCTTCTCCAGGGACTGGTCTTTCCTGACATCTCCAAAGTATAGAAGACAAACCATAGATAACAACATAAGAGGAACTCAATAGTATAACACATAGTAATATTATGTTAATTCAGTTAATGAGGCAATTAAGCAATTCACTTCAGTGCCACACAGCAAAATGGTCCTTTGTTCTTACATTAAGAAATATCTATGGAAGTTAATTCAGAATTGTGTTTTCTCCAAATGCCAAGTTCTTAGTGAGGTAACTAGGAACTCTATGAGAAATTGAACCAGGAAGGATATGTAGGTAGGCTTTCTGCCCAACTGAAAGTTATATTGTATCCTTGTTGGCCTGGACTATGCCCTATGGATTTTCAATATTCCTCAAATGCCAACCCCCCCATGCTCCACCCTCAAAGTGATAAAAACAAAAACAACCCTCAAACCATTGTCGTTTGGACTATTTCTACTCATAGTGACCCTAGCGGACCCAGTAGTCCTGCCCCACCCAGTTTCCAAGGCTGTCCATCATGACAGAAGCAAACTGTCCCGTATTTCTCCCAGAGTGTAGCTGGTGGCTTTGAACTGCCAGCCTTTTTGGTTTGTCTAGCACTGTACAACCTGGACTCCTCAAGGCTTTCCAAGACTCTACTAAAATGTCTGAAACCTGAACAAATGTAATGGACTGATCACATTGCTATCTGTTCAGAGGGGAGTCAGAGATATTGGAACCATTTATGGGGACATGTGTAAGGCATTAAAACAAAACTAATATTAAGACACCAATAGCAAATGATTGTCTGACAAGAACATCAAAGATGTTCCAAAGGAGAACAATATTCTACAGATTATTACATTCAAGCTTATTCGTAGTAATTATATATTGCCGTGGATACGGGCCAGAATATGTTCACATGATAACTTGTGCACATGCAGGATGCCATGTACTGTTCTCTTGAAGAACTATTCAAAGAATTGCTGTTTTTAATCTGACCTTGGGAGAT
>NW_022103907.1:11785893-11786983 GCF_000313985.2 Echinops telfairi | reverse complement strand
AATGGAACTCAAGTCCACCAGCTCATGGCTTTGTCTTCTCCCCGAATCCTTCCTTGCAATGAGCTCAGTGTTAATAAAGACCCTCTTTACCATTACACCCAGGTAGACTGCGAAGGGTGCTTTCCAGAAATCCTTGGAACTCTTTTGCTTTGCAGGCGAGCCCTCTCCCCACCCTCAGACAGCAGGTTTCCTGGGGAGGATTTGTGACTGCCCGCCCAGGCCTTTGCTAGTTAGATCCCCGTCCAACTCCAAGCCATTATCTTTCTTTGGACAATTGAGCAGTTGAAGCCCGGTCCCAGGCTGTGAGGGTCTGCTAGGCACCAGGCAGGACCAGTGCGCACAGCAGGAACTTTCTGGGAATGTTCCCTTGTGCCTCCCTTTGGAAAATCAGGGCACAGGAGGCCTGTGCCTCTCCGGCACCCTGGATGCTGCTCTTAATTCTTCTTCAGGGATCTTGGAAGAGATGAAGAGAGGAGGGAACAAGAAAAGCTGCTTGGGGTGGGGGGGGCGGGGGGAAACAATCCTTTCAGCAAGACCTGCTCATTTCCTCGGCCCAGACCCTAGACCTGTGGTTGGTTGGTTTTGACCACCTGCTTATACATTAATATCACAGTGAATCCAATAGTTTTACTCTCCTTCTTGGCATCAGAAGGAAAACATAAGGAAAACCAGGACATACAAAGTCTCCAGCAAGGAGGACGGAAGCAAAGCTCCCTGACCTTCATCTTTCTCCCTTGCAGCAGTTGGTGGATTTGAACCACTGGCCTCACGGTTCGCAGGCCCACGCCGACTTGACAAGTCTCTGAATTCATTGATTCCTTGCTGCTTGCCCACTGGGTGCCAGAAGGACGGTGGCCTCAGAAGTCCTAGTCACAAACGCGCTCTGCCTACCTCTCACACTATGCGTAATCAGCTCCTTCCATTCTGATCTGCTGTGTCAGGCTTTCTTCCAGAGGGCGTGGACACAAAGATGGAAGTGGCCTGGTTCCTGTCTGGCTGCACCAGAGCCAGGATGTTCCAGGGAGAAGACCCGAAGGCCTCCAAATGTGAAGGCTCCGAGGGGGGCGGGCGGAGAGCGGTCACCAGCCCT
>NW_022103907.1:11777698-11783006 GCF_000313985.2 Echinops telfairi | reverse complement strand
TAGATCTAAACTGATTGTTTAACACGTTTACAAACTACTCTAGCTCCCTCACCCTGTTTTTCCTACCATCACTCTGTCTCACACTGAGAAAAGGAGACTAACTAAACTAAGAATCTGAGTGGCTCTTCATGAAATCTCGTACAATACAAATGCAGTCATACCTATACATGTGTAATTTCCTTTTCTCAACAGTGCTTTAAATCATTTGCTAAAGCTATACCGTTAGCCAAACTAATATTTTCAACAGAATCACCTTATGCCCTATAAGGTTGATTTATAGTGTTCTCCAATAAAATGATAATGATGTCTTAAAGTGAACCAGAGATATATAGAGACCATAGATAAATGAATGGGTTTGGGGCTCACACTTAAATTGTAGCCAGAATCTAAGAGCAATTAGCTCATGACATGGCCCTATTCGGTACTTCCATCATGAAGAGATCACTGAAGATATGAGTGCTATTGCAAAGTGTGGTGAAGAAATCAGATGGTGCTTGCTGTCAGAAAGAATCGCTTCTGGGGTCTTCAAGGCCTGTCTTCAACAAGCAGCCATCTAAGTGAGGCATCACCTAAGTCTGCATGGAAGAAGCACACCAGTCTGTGTGATTCAAGGACTGTAAATAATAAAATTAAATCTGGAGGAAGGAATGGTATTAGTTCTTAAATCTTGAACACCTGGTTTGCAGAAGGCTATGAATGACAGTGGAAGCCCAACATCCATTTGCAGGGTGCTCACGTGGATTAAGCTTCTGATGAATTCTCTCTGACCACAGTCCTGGGATGTGTATAACCTTGAAGAGTTGATTATGACAGATGTACTTAGGTTAAAATGTAACAGCACTTTGTCATTGGAGCTCTCTTTTGACCCATTTAAAAGTCCCAGTTTGTAATATTTTTCTGCCTTCTTTCCAATTGTTTTTCTGCTTTAGTTTGTCCTCGCTGTTGGGTTTTCCTTATTTCTTCTTTGTGTTTTGTATGGATTTCTGTATATGAAATCTAGGCTAGGCAGATCTGTAGAGACAGTAACTGAGTTAATAATTATCTAAAGGGGTAGCATGGAGCCAGAACATGGTGGTGGAGTAGTTGTCAGTTGGGCTGCGATCCACATGATTGGCAGTTCAATACCACTAGCTTGCTCCACGAGAGCAAAACTGGATTCTGTACTCCTGTAAACAGTTACAGTCTTGGAAATTCACAGCAAGGGAGACATGGCGGGCTAACAACAAGTATGAAAAAGAAGAAAATGTGCTACAATTGATTGTGGTGATGATTGTGCCACTCTCCTGAATATGCTTGAACTATTGAATTGTGTGATATGTGAACTACATGCCAATAAAACTATTTAAAAATGCAGCCACAAAGCCAGATGGTTTAAGAAATGGGGGTAATGGTTGGACTTGGCTGCTGCCTCTAATCCCCTAAAATCCTTATCCAGCCATAGGGGCAATGGGATCCAAGGTACTACTGTCTTACAGGCTGCCTGTGGCTCCCTATTTTCTACTGAAGAAAGGATGAACTCATGGTTCCAGAAGTTTCCACCCCTTGTAACTTGTGGTCAGGACACAGGAAACACTTTACCATTCTCCGGATTCATTTTCCAAGACTGTGCATAAACTGTCCTCGGCCTGGGTTTCTTTTACTGCGAAGGCAAACAACTCATCATCCGAGATTCAGTTCCAGTACATCCTTCCTGGGAAGGTACCGAAGCCTCACCTCTTGGGGCTGAGCCGGTGTCTCCCTCCTGCATACCCCTAGAGCTGGCTGCATGACATCTCTTTCCTCTCAATCTGAGGTCACTGGAGCCAGTGCCTGAGGGTCATCATCTGCAATTTCCCCAGTATTTTTCTAAGGGGTTGTATTTTCATGAAGAGGAGAAGCTGAAAACCACATTCATAAAACAAAGGAAGATCTGGCAGATTCCCTTATAAATAAGTATGGCTGTGAGATTTCAATAAACCAAGCAGCAACCGCATTCACCATTGCAAACCAACGTGAAAAGCAGAAGATTGCATGAAGCAAAGTGGCACCAGATCAGGTGGTAGTCGAGTAATGCTCCCCACCCCCACCCCCCACCCCTCCAAGATTCCCATGTTCATTGCAGCTGTAATCAAGATGAAGTACTTTGAAGTGAGGCAGATTACCCTGGATTACCAGGGCAGGCCCTGCTTTTTGGCCTTTAAAGGTAAGAGAAGGCAGAAGAATTGGCCAGAGAAAAGCAAGCAGGAGAGATTCTAACCATGAAAGGGATGCTACCCACTGTTAGTGTTTTAAGGTGAGGAAGGGGGTCATGAGGCAAGGTATGCAGATGGTCACTAGCTAGCATCCCTCTTCAGCGAACAACCATTGGGCAGATGGAGACGTCAGCCCCAACCCCTGAATGAGGAAGGGGTTGATTTTTCCAGAAAGCTTCCAGAAAGGAGCCCCGCCCTTGAGTGTGGCCCAACGGGGGCCACGTCCGACTTCTGGCCTCCAGAGCGGTTGATACTGGGAAGCAGGAAAGCACCTCCCACATTACTGAGCCCTGCGTCTTAGAGCCCTGGGTAATGACTCTGGTGACCCAAGGCCTGTTTCTTTCTTTCTTTAAAAGCATTTTATGAGGGGCTCATACAACTCTTATCACAATCCATACATACATCAATTGTGTAAAGCGCATTTGTACATTCATTGCCCTCATCATTCTCAAAACATTTCCTCTCCACTTAAGCCCCTGGCATTAGGTCCTCATTTCCCCCTCCCTTTCTGCTCCCCCCTCCCTCATGAGCCCTTGATAATTTATAAATTATTATTTTGTCATATCTTGCCCTGTCCGACGTCTCCCTTCACCCACTTTTCGGTTGTCTGTCCCCCAGGGAGGAGGTCACATATAGTTCCTTGTAATCGGTTCCCTCTTTCCAACCCACTCTCCCTCTACCCTCCCAGTATTGCCACTCACACCTGTAGGGATCATCCACCCTGGACTCCCTGTATTTCCAGTTCCTATCTGTACCACTGGTCTAGCCAGACTTGCAAGGTAGATTTCGGATCATGATAGTGGGGGCGGGGAGGAAGCATTTAGGAACTAGAGGAAAGTTGTATTTTTCATCGTTGTTACATCGTACCCTGTCTGGCTCGTCTCCTCTCCGAGACCCCTCTGCAAGGGAATCTCCAGTACAAGGCCTGTTTCTGAAGATGATGGGATGCTACTAGAATGACCAGAGAGAGAACTCTCCTTTTCTTACAGGGTCCTCCAGCAGTGGTGGCCCATCCAGCAGAGCCAGAGGGTGAGAGAGTGGCGGACACTGGGATTTATTTTGGGGGGGTCACTTCTAAACCTATGCCACCTCTTCAAAGACTTCCTGAGCCCAGGTCCTAGGGTGACTCAGAATCACGTGGCTTTGATATGCTCAAGAACTCTCAGACCTCTGTGGAATCGTAGGTCTTCATCCTGAGTGGTGCTGTCCTTGCCGAGCTATTTAAATCGTTGGCTCCTGACTGGCTGTTTTGAAAAGACAGACTCCATGGGAATATCTCAGAAATTCTGACTCATTAGGTCTAGAGAGAGGTCCAGGAAAATATTTTAGAAAAGCTTCGTAGGATGTTCTGATGATCAGTCTTGGTTGTTGAGTCACAGTCAGTTTTTAAGGGTGGCTTCTATCTGCCTTAAACCCAGAATTTAGCTACTGTGAGGCTAAGTCCCTCTACATCTCTTTGCCAATTAGAGATGAGCCATAGCATCTGTGGCAGTTTCATAATCTACTGTCAACTTGAGCGAAGGGGTGGACTCTAACTTGTCAATCAAGTCATAGCCAATGAGACCTCTGTTCAGGCATGGCCTTCTCCTGAGGGTTCTGGGAATTCCTATCTTCTTCCTGGGAGGCAGGGACACACACTCTCTCTGCTTTGTATTCCTGTTGACAAGCCACATAGAGCTACATAGATGGAGCCAGAGCCCCGGATCTGGAGGAGCCTCATGGAGACTCACACCAGCGATGAGATGCTCCCACCACCACTGGATCCACAAGACTTTCCACCCACTGGCTTGTGATCTTCCATTGCATGTGTTGCGTGAGTCTGAAGAGGAACTTATGAACTGATATCAAACATATGGGCTAATATAGGACTTATGGACTTGATCTGGACTAGGCTAGGATGTTTTCTCAATATACAATTGCTCTTTTATATAAAGCTCTTTCTTTTACATATGTGAGTGTCTGAATTTGTTTCTCTAGTTAGCCCAGACTACCACAGCATTTCAGTGGAATTTAAACTGGCATATTTCCATGGTAGGTTTTTTTTTAAAAGAGAATAACCATTGCCATCAGTGGATTCCAACTCATGTTGACCCCAGATGTAGCAGAGTAGAACCATCTATAGGATTTTATTGGTTGTCATCTTTGCAAAAATATATCTCACCAGATCTTTTTCCTGCAGCCCTGCTGGGTGGGTTTGAACCACCAACCTTTAGGCTGGTCAAGGGCAAACTGTGAGTACCACCTAAGTATAATTTGGTATATTTCAGAACCATTCATGCTTTTTCCTGTAAACTCTCTCTTCATGTACTTTGCCTGTTTCTAAAAGATTGGCGTTGATCTTTTTCTTATTGACTTGTAAGGCAACTTTAGTAGGAAGATTCATCATTTTCTGTGATATAAATTGCAAATGACTTTCCAGGGTTGTCTTTCAACTTTGCTTAAATACATTTGCCATGTAGATGCTTTCTTTGTTGCATTTTCATGTCATAAAGATTTTAATCTTTTTATGTCTTCTGGATGTTGAGCTGTAGTAAGCAATGGTCATTCACATATAAATGAATTCTCTCCTTTTCCCCAAGAACTTTTATGGCTTCCTTTTTATTTATTTCTTCGGGAATTTATCTGACTGTATGTATTTGCATGATTTATGTTGGTATTTGTTCCACAAGGCCTGATGACGTTACTGAAATAATCCATTTTACATATGCCACCTTTATCACATATTGAATTTCAAAGTGGACTTGGCTGGACTTGTGAGAGTTCTATACTATTTCATGCATTTGTTTGTCTGTTCATGCACATACTGCTTTAATTATTGTGGGCTTTCTTGTATCTACTTCATGTGATTGTTCCGCATCACTCTACCTTTGCAGAAGTTTCACAATTGTTCTCCTTTATTTGTTTTTCCATTTGTAACCTTAGAGCACAAACTGATCTTGGATTTGTATTCAAATTATGTTGAATTTGGAGCTGGTCTTTTTCTTAACTGAGGAATACAATGCTAAATCTAGGATGCTTTTTTTCTTTGTTGTTACAGTGTATCTTTCTATTTGTTCAAACCTGAGGAGTGTCCTTGG
>NW_022103907.1:11770480-11776779 GCF_000313985.2 Echinops telfairi | reverse complement strand
AGACCCTGCAGGATCTTGAATGCTCTAGGATTATCCTTATGGACACTGTTGTCTTATCAGCTGGTGGAAGTTGGTTAACAGAGAATCAATCCTGGGAAAGCCCGAGTTCTCTGGGAAAGCCTGATTGGGATATTTCTCTACACTGGACAGTTGTGGCAGAGCAGTGAGAAGCAATGTGCGGGGCTGCCTGCCGTCTTGACCTCTGGAGTGGAGACATTGCTATAGGTCCAAAGCAAGGGCTCAGGGCGAGCCTGTCTAGACCCGGCCTCTCTGGATCACACCTCACACACATAAAGAGTCACGATGGAAAGATACTCTCTTTGGCAGAGACAGGCTGGGAGCTGACCTAACAGTGGGCGGACAAGTCAAAGGGGGAGGAGCCAGATCTCAAGAAGACCCTCTCCCTCCCCTCAGCGCAGTGGTGACTTGCAGTCGGAGCCACAGTTAGACGTCTTCCCGAGTGGATGATTCGAAAGGAAGGCAACACCCGTAATGAGAAAGGTAGCCGGAGGGGTAAATATCTTAAATAGCAAAGTCTTTTCATGGGATGCCTGGCTTTCTGCAAATTTTTACTGAACCGAGATGTGTTCTTTATAAATCAATGCATGTAGTGCAAAAATGCCAAACAATGTGCTGATTTATTCCATAAAAGAGAATTCTAGGTTCAGTGTGGTTTTTGTTTGACATTGTCAGCGAGAAGAGACGGGAAAAGGATTGCAGTAAGTTCTGGGGAGGAGAAGTTTGGGTTCACATGAAATGACTTCTCTGAAGTCGATAGCAAACTCAGTCACAGCCACTCTCGGTCTCTTCCTAAATACAGTCCCCCAAACCGAAACCCGACTCATTGTCACCAGGTCGAGACTGTCTCCCACAGAGCTCCTGCTGGGCGTAAACTGTCAGTCGTGCAGTTAGCAGCCCAAAGTCACAAAAAGTGCCATGTTAATTCAACTTTAAAAGTGTTTACTGAGCACCGTGGGACCACAAGTGTCCCTCCATGGAGCAAACAGCAGGCATGGTGTCTAAGTGAAAAGATGGGGGTGAAAGTCTACTAGCAGGTACCTCAGAAGAAAGTCTGAACTTTTCCCAGTAAATCAGCTGTTGAAAACTTTCTGGAGCATCTGCCTACCCTGACACATCAAAACAGCCCCAGGAGCAACTGCTGTTTTGGATGGGAACACTGAAGCAAGATTCAGTGGGTGTCTTTGACCTTGTTTAGGAATGAATGTGTGCATGCATGTAAACAGTAGATAATTCAAAGACTGAGTAACAAAAAGACAAGCACAGGCTGGTTTTCGAGTTAAAAAAACTCATGGCTCCTTGTCCAGATGATGTCAATAGAGGTCATGTATGTATGGCATGATAAGAAGGACTGACTCCCACTCTCCTCTCAAAGCCCTCATGGCACAGGCTCAATTGACTGACTTAACCTCCTCTTCTGGGGATTTGGGAACTCCCTTTTGATGCGCTCACTCTTGAGTGGGAGGGAAAGGAGAGCTACTGTTAATTTGCCTCTGTACTGCCAGTGTGAAGGCAAGTAGCAACTTGTTAGCAACTTCTTAAATTTAGTGCTACTGGGCTAGTCAGACCAACTAGATCAAGGGTGAAGATAGGGGGTGAAAACATGGGAGAATGTTCTTCTTGAACACTTTGTTCTATTAAACTGGCATTCCATGATGGTCACCTTCCCAACATGATCACTGAAGACAAAGCAGGTGCATAAGCAAATGTGGTGAAGAACGCTTATGGTGCCTGACTATCAAAATATATAGTGTCTGGGGTCTTAAAGGCTTGAAGATAAACAAGCGGCCATCTAGCTCAGAAGTAACAAAGCTCACATGGAAGAAGCACACCAACCTGTGTAATCACAAGGTGTTGAAGGGATCAGGTATCAGGCATCATCAGAACAAAAAATCATATCATTGTGAATGAGAAGGAGCAAAGAGTGGGGACCAAAAGCCCATCTGTAGGCAACTGGACATCCCCTTGCAGAAGGGTTGTGGGGAGGAGACAAGCCAGTCAGGGTGCAGTATAGCAATGATGAAACATACAACTTCCCTCTAGTTCTTAAATGCTTCCTCACCCCCACTATCATGATCCCAATTCTACCTTACAAATCTGGCTAGACCAGAGGATGTATAGTGGTACAGATAGGAACTGGAAACACAGGGAATCCAGGACAGATGAACCCCTCAGGCCCACTGGTGAGAGTGGCAATACTGGGAGGTTGAAGGGAAGGTGGGGTGCAAAGGGGGAACTGATTACAATGATCTACATATAACCTCCTCCCTGGGGGATGTACAAAAGAAAAGTGGGTGAAGGGAGACATTGGACAGTTTAAGACATGACAAAATAATAATAATTTATAAATTATCAAGAGTTTGTGAGGGAGGGGGGAGCAGGAAGGGTGGGGGGAAATGAGGAGCTGATACCAAGGGCTCAAGTAGAAAGGAAATGTTTCGAGAATGATGATGGCAACAAATGTACAATGTGCTTGACACAATGGATGTATGCCTGGATTGTGATAAGAGTTGTGTGAGCTCCCAATAAAATGATTTTTAAAAGTAAAGAAAGAATGTTCTTCTTGATGGAAAGAATGTTCCATCAAAAAATTCAAATTAAGATCACTATGAGTTGGTACCATACGCCCATTAGAATGGTTAAAATGAAAGATTGAGCTTGACCATACCAAGTAGCTGTAAGGATGGGGAGCAGCTAGAATGCTCATACATTTCTGGTAGAAATAAAAAAGGGTACAACCAATTTTGCAATTTCCCTACCTCCCTACCCACCCTTACCCTTCATTAGGGAAGTTGACAAGTTAACATATAATTCAGGATTAGCAATACTCAGGACACAGATAGACTCTTCCCAGGCATGCTCAGAAACAGACCTCTTTCCGATCCTCGGCTATGAGGCTTTCATTACAAAGTTCTCTAGCGCTGCTGATAATGGCAGCACTTATCAATGGGCATGCCACTTAACCCTAAACTTCAGCCTGAAAGAACTCAGCTCTAGCTCCATGGATCAATAAACCCCGTGTCCCCAATGAAATGCCTGGAAGCATCCTACTCCGCCAGCAAGCTTCCTGCCAGACAGCATTCTGCTTTAGGCACTCAACACCCTGCGCCAGGAAGCCCACTGCTCTGTCTTGTGCTCTTGATTCTGTTGCTGACATTCTTCTTCCATTCCTCCCCTTCCCTCTCGTACCACAGTGCTGTCTGTTGGATCATGAAAGTTCAATGAACAGGGTTATCAGTGTCCAAAGGAAGAGCTTCACCTCTCTTTTCTCCTGCTGGTAACAAAATTTACCCTTCCTGCTTCTGAGATGGCTCATTTCATACCCAGCAGAATGGCAAAATTGACCGATGCTCAGGTTATCCTTTTATATTTTTACAGTACAGTCATCCCTGCTAACAATCATGAAAAGTGGAATCGTATCACCCTAAGGAAAAAGTCATTTGGTGGGAGTTACAAAGACTATGCCTCACAGAGATATAGCCAGTGATTTACTGCAACCTGGTGGTCTTGGGGGTGCACAGAAATGTCACTTGGATCGTCTCTAGCTTGGTCCTGCACGACGGCAGCCCTGACCAGTCCTCAATTTATAAAATTTAATATACCCTTACCATATTACTTAACAATTATACTTCTAGGTTTCTGCCTTGAAAAAAACAAAATCACATCCAAACAAAGACGTGTGCATGAATGTTTGTTGAAGGTTTATTCATAATAGCCCTCAATATATACGTATAAGCATATATATGTATACACACATCTATACATATATATCTACAAATTCAGCTTTAAGTTACATTGATATTTATTATATCCTAATCTCTAGACAGTAAGATATATATTCAAAATCCAAACCAAATTTCTACTCATAGTGACTCTGCAGGGTTTCTGAGACTGTAAATCTTTATGGAAGCAGACAACCTCAGCTTTCTCCTGAGGAGTGGCTGGTGGGTTTGAACCACCAACCTTGTGGTTAGCAATCTAATGCCTAGCACACAGCACCACCAGTGCTCTTTAACATATATATATATATATCACATAAATATAGGTAAAGCTTGCTCAGCAATAAAACGAATGAGCTGTTAAATACACAGCATAGATGAACCTCAAGAACATGCTGACCAAAACCAGTCAGGCCTGGAAGAGTATATAACTGCACAGTCCCATTCATATGGTATTCTAGCAAAAATAATTCTCATCTCTAGTGACAGACAGCAGACCTGTGGTTGCCTGGGGCCAAGGGTAGGGGAAGAAAATTGATTGAGAAAGGGCATCAGGGAACTCATTTTTTTTCTCTTTTTAACATTAGGAGCTCTTACAGATATTATTAAAATCCAAAGTTCCATTAGATCAAGCATCATTGTACAATTTCTGGTATCATCATTTTCAATAAACTTTCTTTCTTCTTGAATTCCTTGATACCAGCTCCCCTTTATCCCCTCCCTCCCCCACCCTACCACCCCCAGAACCCTTAATATATTTTATATTATTATTATTTTGCCATAACTTATGCTATCCCATGTATCCATTTGTCTAAAATTCTGATGTTCATTCCTGAGTAGGATTATACAGTCATCATTGCTATCAGTTTCCCCTTCCACCTTCTCCCCATCTATCTACCTGTATCTTCAGGGAACCATTACTACCCTTACTGTTTCGGGGGGGGTGGTATTTATCTTGAATTATATATAGATATCGCTATAGATATATTAGGATAGTATAAGGGAACTTTTTAAGATGATGCACATGCTCTGTTTCTTGATTATGGTGGACCTTACACAAGTATATAGATTTGTCAAACCCATCAAATTGTACCCTTTTATCATGGGTGCATGTTGTTGCTTGTAAATTATACTTTAATAAAGTTTATTTTGAAAAGAAGAGGCATGCTTTTATAATTAAGGGGCTTTGATGTGATTATTACTGTATGCCATCAAGTTGATTCTGACTCATAGCAGTCCTGTATGGTGACCCTATGTGATAGGGCGGAACTGCTCCATTGGGGTTGCTAGACTGTGATCTTTGTGGGAGTAGATCTTTCTTCCATGGTGTGGCTAGGAGGGTCCGTACATCCAACCACCTTTCTGTTAGCAGTTGAGCTCTTAACCGTTGGTCACCACGTTTCCTCGAATGGGCTTTGGGGACAGGTAAACCGGTGAGAAAGAAGCATCTGCTTCTGAGAGAACACCTTGAGGGTGATAGACTTGAAAATAACTCATCTCCAAACTTGAAAATTATTGAGTCATAGTTATAGATTAAGAAATTATGTGGCATAATATTCTTTTTGGATGATTTCGTTTGAAATCTGGGCTCATCACATGGGGAAGCAAGTTCATTGGCATCTACCTTTGACTCATTTGGTCTTCAGGAGAGTCAGATCTAGGTATTTCTCATGTCCCCTTTGACCCCTGCTGGGAGAATATGCTGAACTTTTAGACCAAGGTGGGAGGTAGGGAAGACATATTACCTCTGCATTACTTCTGTATGCCCAGCAAATTGTCTTCTTTGTAAAGACACCAGATACTCATAGTACCTGAGTTGATTTGGGCAAATGTTGTCCACATTCTTAAACTTTTCTAACTAGCTCAGGGAGTCAAATGGAATAGTCCAGAATTAAGGGGATTCAGTAAAGTACGCTTTGAAACATAAACTGCACTCCTGTTACAGTGAAGTTGGCATATTTTCATCACAGTAGAATGATCAAAGTAGAACGATGGGAAACAGCTTGCAGAGAAATCTGCACTATCATGTGTCCACTCACCAACTCCCAATCAGTTCAGTTAGTTGGTGTCCATGTTTCTCTACTCATTCACTATGATGGCGCTGGCTCCAGATGCTGCCTATGTAACTTGTGTTGATGGGTCTGTTTAAAGAGACATGTTATTAGTGTTTTATAGAAGAGTTGCATACAAGTAAGAGCTTGGAAGCCAGATAGATAATGCTTAATATGAATACACACTGCTGATTCCATGATGCATTCTTTTCTATACAAATTCACCTTTATTTATTTATGAATCATTTTATTGGGGGCTCTTGCAGCTCTTATAACAATCCATACAGCCATCCATTGTGTCAAGCACATTTGTTCATCTGTTGCCATTATCATTTTTGAAACATATTCTATTTGAGCCCTTAGTATCCGCTCCTCATTTTTCCCTCTTCCCCCAACCTCCCACCCTCATAAACCCTTGATAATTTATAAATTATTATTATTTTTTGTCTTGCACCGGCCGCTGTCTCCCTTCACCCCCTTTTCTGTTTTTCATCCCCCTGGGGTGGGGTGT
>NW_022103907.1:11763275-11769151 GCF_000313985.2 Echinops telfairi | reverse complement strand
CTAACTAACTCAGAGCCTTCAACTGCTGGGATACAAACCACCCATACTAATTTCATGAAAGGACCTCATAACAACATCTAAACTCATATTTACCCAACAAACTGGGTGCCATAGGTGAGCCAGGTTGACGCATAAAAGTATCCAGGATACCCCACATTCTCCTCGGTCAGTTTCATATTGTAAAGTGTGTGGCTAATGGAAATATTGAGAAAACATTTCTAATGGGAAAATAAGGCCAAAAGATGGCTGCCAACTTGACATTAGGTCATTTCCTAGTAAGATTGTCTAATGCTTATTTAATATCCTAAAGAGATGTAGCTCTCATGAATCATGCCCAGTGGAGCAATTCTGTGTCATTGCTGGCTAAATGTTGGGTTGCTGACCACAAAGCTCATGGTTCAAATCCACAAGCCACACTTCACAGGAGAAACTCTATGGAGTGTTCTACCCTATGGAGTGTTCTAGTCTGTCCTATAGGGTCATTAGGAGTTGAAACTGATTAGAGGCAGATTTTTGTTTTGTTTCTCATGTAGATATTGTAAACTTGATACTCACGTATAGGAAATCGACAAATTGCAAATTATTTGCAGGTCGAGCTTGTTCTTTTTCTTATCTCTTGTCCCTGCATGACAGAGAACATGATCTGGAGCAGGATGGCTTTATTGCTCTGTTTCACTTGTAATTCAGAAATTGTAGCCCATCATTCTCTCTCTTCTTTTTTCAATCACCCCATATACATTCTCACTGTCTTTTTTTGAGAACTACATTTGTAACAGTTGGGAAAGTATACTTTAACAGAGCAGGGCCATCTTCCATCACATGGAGGTGATTTGGCTTTCATTTAATAGCCACCCAGATTTAAACACTTTGTGGGCAACATTTTTACTATTTAAGTAATAATTCCTATTGTCCTTTAAACCAGGGCTTTAAGGTTTTTGTTTTGTTTTGTTTACAAAAGAACATGAGCTGGCTTTAAGTCATACAATATTTGGCTCATTGCTAATGGTACGCTATAGTCTGTAAATTTTCTCTTAACGGCTGTTCTTCATATAAATCACTTTCCAATGTTTCTGGCAGGTTTCTGGCCAGATTTCTTAACACACACACACATGAGCTGTTTTCTTCTTAAATTTCATATAATTGCTAACCACTGAAAACATGCAAATTCTTCCACGGAGTGGGCATGGAGGGGTGGGGAGTTTCATTGGAAAAGAGAACAGAGTAATTTATTTACTTAATCCTTTCCTTTGCCACAGGGGGGAAAGAAGTGGTTTCACACCACAGGACTTCAAACAATTTGCATTAAGCTGTTGTCTGCCTTCTGGCCCTCTCTTCCATCCAGGTTTTCATGCAAACATTGAGTTGGGAACCGAAACGTCAATAGTTTGAAACTATCAGCTGCTCGAGAGGAGAAAGATGAGGCTTTCTGTTCTTGTAGAGATTGACAGTCTCGGAAACCCACTGGGGCAGTGCTACTCGGTGCTCTAGGGTCACTGTCTCAGATTCACCCCAGTGGCTGTGAGTTTGCTTTGGTCTCCTGAGGCACACGGCATGGAGCAGGAATAACAGTTCCATGGGAGTTGATTTCTACTTCGGGAAACCTCCTGTGTGTCTGAGTCAAGCTACACTCCATAGCATTTCCAGTAGAAGTGTAGGCGAAGTAGATCACCAGGCCTGCCTTCTAAGCACCTCTGGGTGGGCTTGCGTTTCCAATATTGCAGTTAGCAGATGAGCACATGAATGCAAGCACCAAACAGGAGCGAGAAAGTGGCCTCATTCCCCCTGGTGCTTGGGACCAGGATCACCCGGCATAGCCTTCTTGAAATGGCTTTGGCCCCATGTGGAGGGAAGTTCTGGTGGTTAGCCGACTTTTGGCCAGAGAGGCTGCAGTCAACATTTGCTCATCTACTTACTCAAAGGAGAAGGCTCTTCTCCATCACTGTAGCCTTTATTTCAACACACACACACACACACACACACACACACACACACACACACACCCCGAAGTAGAATAAAGAGTCTTTCCAGGTCATTCCCAAGCGTTTATCTTCCATGGACACTAAACTGCTTATCCAGAGCCCATCTGTTTTCAGTTCCAAACAGTCATTTTTTCTCTGTGGGAGATATGTTTTTAGCTAAGTTAACAACCAAATTTCAAGATGCCTCTCTGTCTTTAACAACATCCCTCTTAGATGCCTTAAGCACTTTGTTTAAAAAAAATATTTTTTTAAGCAAACAAAGGAAAAGCGTTAGTCCTTAGGGATACTGAAATCTAAGAAGATTTAATTCTGTTCCATGTCACACCACACAGGGCAAGCTGGAAGTCAGGCAGCCTGGGTCTAGCCCCTCTCTTCATTAACTAGGCATGTGACCTTCGCCCCAGCACCTACTTTCTAGAATGAGGATTATTTCACTTTCTGAATCTACTGCTGCAAGTTCAGTAGGTTAAGAAACAGACCTAGGGCTACTGAATCCTGACTCACAGCAGCTTTGTACGATAGAGTGGAGCTATGCCCTGGGTTTCCAAGGCCGGTGGATTCAAATCGCTGACCGTCTGATTAGCAGACCAGGGATGATCCACTATGTCACCAGGGATTCTTTAATATAAGTATACAGCAGAGTTGATGTTGGGTTTTACTTTGCTCTTAGGAAAAAAAATCCTGAAGTGTTATTATATGTGTGTTCTCTGGGTCTCTAACGTCAAAAACAAAACAAAAAGCTTGCCGTCATTTTCTTTTTCCAGTCTGCTAGCCATGGGCACGAGGGAGAGCGGGCCCCCAAAGGAGCACTCATTCTTACTAGGTTGTCCAGGATAAAATCCCACCCCACCTGACTCAGCTAAATCTTTTTTAAGCTTCACATTGGGACAGGACTGAAGTTACTCTATTACAAAAACAACAAACTGAAAGTTGAAGCCTAAGTATGGAGTGAAAATTATAATTGTGAGACAAAAGAAAGCATTTGGGTTTTAGGAATCTCACCAAAGTGAATGCTGGAATGTGCTTTGTTCACCATTTCATGTAAAAAAATAAAAAATAGAATGTAACTATTTTTTGCATTGCTTTCAGGGAGTGAGAGGCATATTAATTATATGCTGAGTAACCATCAGCCACTCAGAGGGAGAAAGGCTCGGGCTTTGTGCAGCGACAGTCTTGAAGCCCCCAGGGGATGCTATGAGTCAACATGGAACCCAATTCCATTTGGGTTCCACTCCCTTAAAGGTTCACAGTCTCAGAACCCCAAGGGGCAGTTCTACCTTGTCCTACAAGGTCACTATGCGTCGGAATCGGCTCTATGGCAATGAGAGAGAGGACAGGACCATGTATTGTCTCTTCTCTACTCTCTGATGTGTGGGGTTCCCCAACCCCCTTCCTTCCACACTCCATCTCTCTGTACCTCCTTTCCTTTGTCCTGTTATATCCGAGGGCATCTGTGGTTTGCTCAGTGGTCCATTTAGAAATGTTAGGAATAGGTGAAATGTTTGTTTGTTTGTTTGTTTTAGTTCAAAGAGCACTGACTAGGCATATCTGCTAGGTCCTTGCTCTTACCTGGCTGAAGATCTAAGGTAGCTTAGGCTAAAATGGGACACACACACACACACACACACACACACACACACACAAGTCTAGCATTTTCAGAAGAAGGGCTTTGTGGTGGAACTTCCATCACTTGAGCCAGGCGTTGAGCAGGGACAGAGAATGCCGAGTGGACACGAGGAAGATAGTCTCATAGGCAGAAACAGTCACACAGCAGAACCCTGAGCACGTTGAGCAAAGAGCCAGCCAGTCTGTCTACAGTGCGTGGTGCTCGGTGAGAAGAGGATGGGTCTGCTGAAAGGCAGTCTGGGCGGGAGGGAGCATGATGCTCTTTGGAAGCCTGCAGAGGACCTTGGGCTATATGCTGTTGGCCACGTGGGGAAGGCATGACGTTAGTCTGCTTTCTGTTTCTCCATCATAAGTCACCTGGAGGCACAGACTCCACAGTATACTTCCAGCATCACTCAAAGCACTTGTGTGGCTCTAGAGTCTTAATGCAGCTTGAGACCCGAGGGACCTCACAGGATGCATAGCCCTGTACCCAGGAAGAAGGCTTGGAAGCTGGAAGATCGGCCCCAGCCTGAGGGTTCCTTCATCTCTTACCAGTGGATGTGGAGGAGGGCTGAGCAGTACTTTAATTCTAACCTCTGCTTTGTCAGGCCCCATTTGTTGGCTCAATGCTGAGCTTCAGACCCTGACTTTGGCCCCAGGGAGAAGGGTCAGAACAAAGTGCTGTTTGGTTCCCTGCTCAGGTCCCCTACAAGCCCTGCACTCATGCTTTCCGTGATGAGCCCAGGCTTCAGTTGAGATGGGTGCAAACCACTGATGCCAAGAATGGGCGAAACTGGACCAGCAGCTGCAAGAAATGTTACCTTCTCCTCCAGGGTGCTCAAAGGACCAAAGTTCTCTGAGGATTCACCCTGGGAAAGAAGTGCTGCTGAGAAAGTCACCCTGTCAAAGTTGGGTTTTCTGTGACAGCATGGCTCCCCGTAGGTACCTGTGGGTGGAGTTTAGCCTGTCAATCAGGTTGCAGCTTGATTGGAGGGCAACCGAGATAAATGGCTCTCTGGAGGCTGGCCTCCCTCTCTCTGCTTCACTTTCCTGTTGACTAGCCATTTGGAGCCACATGGATGGCATCCACCACCATTGGATCTACAAGTCTTTGCACCCACCGATCTGTGATCTTCCTGCATTCTGCATCATTGTGTGTGGATGTGTGAGTCTGAAGAGGGATTCATGAACTAGTATTGGGCTTAAGGGCTAATATCGGACTTATGGACTTGATTTGGACTGGGCTGGGATTTTTTTAAATATACAATTATTCTTTGATATAAAGCTCTTTCTTATATATATATGAGTGTCCCTGGATTTGTTTCTCTAGTGATTCTGATGTAACACACCCCCCATGCCATTGGCCAACAGGGAGTAAGGCAAACTGCAAGGAGGATTTCTGAACCCTTGGTAACACACAACCAATTCAATCAGTCATAGTACAATCTGACCTCTTTCTTCTCTATAGAAAAAAAATGGCATGAAAAAATTGAGGTCATGGGATGAAATGAACAAAAGGGATGTGGCAAAATAAAGGGGGGAAAGGGAAAGTATCCTAGAGCTATGTCATACAGTTTAAAAATAATGAAATATTACATTATTTTACTGGATTTTGTGTTGTCAGTTTTTTAAAAAATTATAATTTGTGGTGATGTCTGTCTTTCTTTCTTTCTTTCATCCTAAATAAAGTCACCAACATGCCTCATTTTGTATTTGTAATTCTGCGTTCTTTTCCTGAAAGGTTTTCCAAGTTGTGTAAGCTTCAGGCCTCATGAAACTTGAGTCAGTTCCTGGCTGGTCTCATACTGTTAGCTCAGTGACTGCTTGATTAATTACAATGGCAAAGAACACAGAGATCCTGAGACTGAAGAATGCTGGGGAAGGAAAATTCATTTCAAGTACAATGACAGAGTAAATAGCTGAATTAATGGCTTGGCTGGAAAAGCTCTACCTTCATGACTGGGATCTCTTAAAACTCAGCACAGTTAATTTCAGACTCCAGATGAGTTCCACACCCAACACGCCAGTCTGCGTGACAGGAAAGGCCTACTCAGGATCTGTGAGCTAGAATTATGGAACATAATAATTTCTAATGTCGTTTTCACATGTAATTTTCTTTTTTTTCCTTTTTTAAAAATTTATTTTATTTTATTTTATTTTTCGCCTTTGATTTTTTTAAGTCATTTTATTAGGGGCTCATACAACTCTTATCCCAATCCATACATACATCAATTGTGTAAAGCACATTTGTACATTCATTGCCCTCATCATTCTCAAAACATTTCCTCT
>NW_022103907.1:11760588-11762623 GCF_000313985.2 Echinops telfairi | reverse complement strand
GGGCTTTGTTGCTTCTGAGCTTGATGGCCGCTTGATTACCTTCAAGCCTTTAAGACCCCAGATGTTATACTTTTTGATAGCCGGGCACCATCAATTCACATGTAATATTCATTACACGATTTTCCCAATAAAATTTTACCACATAAAGTTAATTGGGTTGTGTGAACATAGAGTACACAGGAAGGAAGAGAATGATCATTAAACTTTTCACATATAAATGATCTGACTGAGCTTAAGGATACTTGTTATGCATTTAAATAATTACTTTGGAGGAACTTTCAAAATTCAATTGAATAATTTCATAGCGCAATTAGCTTAACTTTTTCTGTTTTATGGAGTGAGTGCATTTTCAATATAAAAATGTTTAAAAATAAATTTAATAATTTGAGTTTGGTATCCATACAAAGGAGCCCTTGTGGCATGGTACTTACGTGGTGGGCTGCTAACTGGAAGGTCAGCAGTTCAAAACCACCAGCCACTCCTTGGGAGAAAGACAAGGTTTCCTACTTCTGTAGAGTTACAGTCTCAGAAACCCACAGGGGCAATTCTACCTTACCCTGTGAATCGGAATGAACTCAATGGCAGTGAGTTGAGATCTGTCAAATAATGGTTTCTAGAACTGGAAAGAGTGGGAGGCAGTAGATTTTTAAAAATGCATTAAAATGCTGTAGAGATGCAGCTTTCCTGTTATAACAGCTTGAAAAACTAGAAACATGGACAATGTATGAAGCAATGGTTTCCAAAGCATTGGGCAGGATGAAAGGAAGGATAGGGATCCTTAAGAGAGAAATAATAAACAAGGAAAACCCAGCATTTGCCCAAGTCTCATGCTTTGCAAGTTTCTGGGCTGTGGAGCGCAGAGAGGAAAACCAAGTGGAGTCCAGGAGGTGCCTCATGTTGAGTGGACAGACCTCAGACTGGGAAGACCACAGTGTGTAGAATATTGGATAGAAAAGAGCTGCACCAATGAGAAACTGGTGCTTCTCAGAGAAGAGCCTGGAATATTAAGCTTGTCAGCACCAGACTTAGAATAGTTCTTGCTGCCTACCAGCAAGATTGGAACACCTCATGATTTGTGCAGGATGGATAAGAACAAGATGATCTTGCCTCCATCATGAATAATTAGCGCTAGCATGTTGTTTCTGCTTAACAAATAATATCAAACGATCTCCAAGTAATTTTACGGTGTCCCCACTCACTGGTCAATCATATTTAAGTTGTTGTTAGGTGCCATCAAGTTGATTCCACCTCATAATGACCATGCGCACAACAGAACAAACAGTGGACAGTCCTAGGCCATCCTCGTGATGGTTTCTATGTTTGAGACCATTGTTGCAGCTGCTGTGTCAATCCATTTCGTCAAGGGTCTTCCTCTTTTTCAATGCCCTGCTACTTTACCAAGCATGGTGTGCTTTTCCAGGCATTAGTCTCACCTATAACAAGTCCAAAGTACTTGAGACCAAGTCTCGCCACCCTTGGGTCTAAGGAGCATTCTGGTTATATTTCTTTAAAGAAAGCTGTGTTGGTTTTTTTTTTTTGCAGTCTGTGGTACTTTCCATATTCTTCGCCAGCACTACAATATAAATGAATCCATTCTTCTGCAGTCTTCTTTATTCAATGTTCAACTTTCACATGCACATGAGATGACTAGGTCAGGCAAACCACAGTCCCCCAAGTAACCCCCTTGCTTGTTCACACTATGAGGGGGTCCCCCCCCCAAAAAAACCACCCTAGATATTTTTCTAAGCTATGTACCTAACTTTTTTTTAACAAAACAAACTTAACACCTTCAAATTAACACTCCATTACACTAAATACATTCATCAAATCTGCGATTCCATTCTTAAAAACATTCTTCAAACTCATCTGCTTGGATGGCCAGCAGCATCTCCCTCATTTTTTTTCTTCACCTCTTCTATTTCATCAAATCACTGTCCTTTCACGTCCATCTGTATTTACAGAAACAAAAAGAAGCCACGTGAAGCAAGGTTAGGTGAGTAAGGTGCGTGGGGCAAGAGAGGCATGCTGTTTTTTT
>NW_022103907.1:11757633-11759388 GCF_000313985.2 Echinops telfairi | reverse complement strand
TGCCTCTGTCTCGGCTAGAGCGGGACCATTTGGAGCTGGCTCTGGGGCTTAATCTCAATACAGCCACAGCTTGCCACCGTGTTAAGGCAGGGTTTAAACCTTTGCAGGCCCATGGCCAGGGATTGGGGCTCAGCTATATTGTTACTTTTGTTTCCCTCTCTTCGCTCTATCCCCCCACAGCCTCAGCGGGCTTAGTTGTTGGTTTGGTTTTTTACCCCCTCCTCTTTGTCTGTTCCCTGTTCTCTCACACACCACTTCCTACCTCCAGACCACTCCCCTTAGCCTAGGACATTTACGCCTGTCCCACACTGAGTTAGGTGAGCCCCACCCTGTGGAGCTAGCTCACAGCTGGGGAAAGCCCGGCTAACCTCTACCAAGGGATACTCCAACCAACTTCTTACCAGGAAATACCTGCTTGTGTGGCCGGGGGAGTTCCTATTTTTCCTCTGTGGGCCCACGTGACTGAGGTAACTTCATTCCACCTACCTTAGTGCCTCACACAGCCTAAGGCAGCTTGGCCAACACTCGCCAACATTCCACACTGCTGCAGAAATCTTTGCCCAACCTCCGCAGTGATATACCTGGGCAAGGAAATCCCGCCCACCATTAGCGGTATTCTACACCAAAGCAGGCAACCCACCAACCTCCTGGGGCACTCTGATAAAAGGGGAGCCACAGGAGGATAAAGTGGTAGGCTAATTCTGTAGTGAAATTAGCTGTGGGCAGTTCGAAGAATTCCTACAAGTCTCCTAGAGAGAGTCAGTGCTCTTTGACTCCCTGGAAAATGGCACCTGACTCCTCTAAAACAACGCAATGCAAACAGCCATCAGCCCCAATGACCTCAACGAAAAAAACAGGAGAAACAAAAGGCAATGGCAAAATATGTCCTAAACATAATGACATGCATAGAGGAAGCAGACATTGAGCTGCCACAGAAAGACATTTTCAGAATGCTTCTTGGAGTCATACAGGATATGAGGGAAACAATACAGAAAAAGGATTAAATGATAGAGGAGATAAAGTCCATACACTAAAGTGAAATACAAGATCTTAGGGAGGAGATAACAAAAACCCAGTAGCTGACACACAAACCTCGAGAATCGCCTGGAGGAAGCAGAGAACCGCACAAGTGACTTGGAGGACAGCCAAGCAGACTTTAACAAACACAAACAAAAATCTAATAAGATCATCAGAGAAGCTGAAGAAAACCTAAGAGCTATGTCTGATGCTATGAAGAAGGAATAGCATTAGAATTATTGGACTACCAGAGGAAGACACAACAAAGAAGTCATCTGCAACAATTGTGAGAGAATTCTTGGAGGAAAACTTCCCCAGCTTAATGAATGAAAACCAGGCAACTATTCAGGAGGTTAAAAGAACACCAGCTCAAATGAATCCCAAGAAGAAGTCACCAAGGCAAATAATAGTTAAACTATCCAACTTTGAGGAAAAGGAGAAAATCATGAGAGCACCTAGGTCATAACAATCAATCACATATAAAGGTTCCCAAATAAGAATATGCTCAGACCTATCAGCAGAAACTATGCAGAAGATGAGAGAGTGGAGTAACATATTCCAAAAACGAAAGGAAAACAACGCAAACCCAAGAATACTCTACCCAGCCAAATTACCAATCAAGATAGATGGAAAAGTAAGAGTCTTTCCAGACAAGGAAAAACTCAAAGAATATGTTGGAAGAAACCCAGCTGTGTTAGACAGGGTTCTCTAGAGAGATAAAACCAAATTGCTGATAAT
>NW_022103907.1:11755298-11756433 GCF_000313985.2 Echinops telfairi | reverse complement strand
TATGGGACACAGTAAAGGCAGTTATCAGAGGAAGTTTCATAGCAATACATGCACACCTGAAAAAGAAAGAGAGACTTATGTTTGATGTTCTGGCACAAAATTTGCAACAACTTGAGCAAAGTCAGCAGGACAATCTTACTAATAGGAAAAGAAAATATAAAAATCAGGGCTTAGATTCAGGAGAGGGAAATAAGAAAACTATGGAAAAAATTAATGCTGCAAAAAGTTGGTTCTTTGAAAGGATCAAAAGAATCGATAGACCACTGGCAAACCTAACCAAAGAAATGAGGGAACAAATTTCAATAGCAAGAATGAGGGATGAAAGAGGGGACATTACAACAGACCCTAATGAAATCAAAAGGATAATTACACAGTGGAGATCAAAAAGGTGGTACCTTTCACAATAGTCAAACACAACTTGAAATATCTAAGGATATACCTGACTAAAAGAGCAAAAGATATATATGAGGAAAACAACAGAACACTATTTCAAGAAACCAAGAGTGACTTCAACAAATGGAAGAATATCCCATGCTTATGGATTGGAAGACTCAATATAGTAAAGATGTCAGTTCTGCCTAAGGCACTATATAAGTTTAATGCACTATATAAGTTTAATACAATGAATTCAACAACTTGGAAGACATAGACAAATTCTTGGAAAAACAATCCCTCCCTAGACTATCCTCAATGGACGTCAAGAATCTCAACAGACCCATAGCAGTAGAAGAAATAGACAAGTTTATCAAGGGATTACCAACAAAAAAATCCCCTGGACCAGATGGCTTCACTGGAGAATTTTACCAAGCATTTAGGGAAGAACTAACACCAATTCTACAAAAACTCTTTCAGAACATAGAAAAAGACAGTAAACTCCCGCACTCCTTCTATGAAGCTAGTATAACTCTGATATCAAAACTGGCAAGAATCCCACAAGAAACAAGAACTACAGACCAATATCCCTAATGAACATTGATGCAAAAATCCTTAAGAAAATACTGCCCAATAGAATACCAAAGTATATAAAACAAATAATTCACCATGACCAAGTGTGATTCATACCAGGGATGCAGGGATGGTTCAACATATGAAAGACCATTAGTATCATTCACCACATTGACATGAAAAACTATAA
>NW_022103907.1:11752502-11753789 GCF_000313985.2 Echinops telfairi | reverse complement strand
AGGTACCACCTAACACCCTCAAAGATAGCCCAATTAAAAATATCAGAAAGCAACAAGTTTTGGAGGTGCTGTTGGGAGACAAGAACTCTCATCCACTGCTTGTGGACCTGTAAGTATGAACAGCCATTATGGAAATAGATCTGGCGATATCTAAAACAGATGGAAATCGAGCTACCATATGACTTAGGAATCGCCCTACTAGGCATCTACCCAGAAGAGGCAAGAAACAAACCATGGCCAGACATCTGTGCTCCAATGTTCATTGTGGCATAGTTCACAATTGCAAGGAGTTGGAAGCAATCCTAATTACCATCAATTCACGAGTGGATTAAAAAACTGTGGTACATAAATACAATGGAGTACTACACATCACTAAAAAGCAGTGATGAACGTATGAAGCACATTGCTGCATGGGAAGAACTGGAGTAAATAATGCTAAGTGAAAGTAAGCCAAGCACAAAAGGACAAGTATAACATGAATCCACTAAGGTAAGGTTAAAGGTGGACACCTGCCCCTCTCCCCCAGAAGGGGGGCAAAGGATGGCACTGAATCTGAGGGACATATTTGATCAGAGCACATGGGAGCAGATGAAGGGGAAGTAGGAGAGAATGGAGCACATCCTGGCCAACCAGGCCTTGAGGAACATGACTCCATTTAGAGCAGTCAGTCCACAGAGAGGACCACATGGCCAGCCCCACTATGAGACATGACTCCCCTCCCTGACCCATGGCCCTGCGGGAGACAACACTGGAGACACAGTGTGGGAATTGCGCCCGATCTGATCCCCGAGGCAAAGCACTGGGGAGTGGGGGAGTGCAGTGGAACAGCAAGGGAATAGAGCAGCAAAGTCCCCAGGGAATGCTGAAGGTGGACTTTGGGGCCAGGGTATGGTGCCCCAACAGACTGGACTGGAAAACACTCCTGAAGGCCAATAAACGATCCTTGAACAAACTACAAGCTTTTCTTTCTTGCTGTCTTAGTTTTGTTCTTTGTCAGTGGTTTGTTGTTGTTTTGTTGTATATTGTTGTTTGGTTTTGCTCTGTCTTGTTCTTGTGCATGTTATTATCTTCACAGGTCTGTCTAAAAAAGAGGCTAGAAGAACAATCTGGAGGAGAAAACAACGGGACAGACAGTGCCGGGGGGACATGGGATAGGGGGATATGGGGGGAAAGGTAGTGTTGTTAACAAGCCCAGGGACAAGGGAACAAAAAGTGATCCAAATTGGTGGTGAGGTGGGGGTGGGAACCCTGGTAGGTCATGATCAAGGGTAATGTAACCAAGAGGAA
>NW_022103907.1:11749078-11750795 GCF_000313985.2 Echinops telfairi | reverse complement strand
CAAATGTGCTTTACACAATTGATGTATGTATGGATTGGGATAAGAGTTGTATGAGCCCCTAATAAAATGATTTTAAAAAAAGAGATATAGCACCTGGGGTCTTAAAGGCTTGTAGTTAAACAAGCAACCATCTAGCAGGGAAGCAACAAAGCCCCACATGGAAGAAGCCTATCAGCCTGTGTGATCATGAGGTGTGATGGGAATAGGTATCAGTTAAAAATTAGCAATCAAATTGTTGTGAAAGAGTGTAAACAAAGTGGAGACCCAAAAGCTACCTATAAGATAATTGGATGGTCCCTCACAGAAGTGCCACATGGAAGGGAAGACATATCCAGGGTGCAGTATGGCACTGATGAAACATATAACTATCCTCTAGTTCTTTAATATTTTCTACCCTTCCTATTATGGTCCGTTTTACCCATTAAGCTTGTTAAATCTGTGAATATTCATTTGTTTAATGAAGATCGCTAGATAAACTCATCATAAATAGTAATGGGAGCAACCATTCCCTGAGGGTACAGGAAGAGAAGGCGCAGGAGAAAGAGAGAAAGGGGGAATTGATATCAGAGATGACTGTACAACCTCACTTGAGGGGAACAAATAGCAGAATTGTAGGGAAATGGATACAGTGGATGGTATAAGATATGGCAAAATAATAATGATAACTATTTCTACTATAAGAATATGGGATACTGGGGTGTAGGGTGGGGGAGGGAGGTGATAAAGGGCAGCTGATATTAAAGAGTTCACAAAGGAAGCAAATGTTTTAAAAATAATGGTGGCAGTAATTGTACAATTGTTTGATTTAATTGAATTATGGATTGTTATATTATCTGTAAGAGCTCCCAATAAAATGATTTAAAAAGCAAAAAAAAGCAAAAGGGGAATAGGGAAAAAGCAACTGTATAAAAACATTCTTGGTGTGAGGACTAGGTAGTATGGCAGGGACCAGACCAAATCCAGGGATACATATGGTAACCAACTAAAAAGTAGGGAGGGGAAGGAAAATAAAATAAAAAAGAAATGGGTAGTGGGGGCACAGGGCACTAAGCCACCCAAGGGGAGGGTATTGTTTATATCTCCACAGGGAAAAAAGGGACCAGACTTCAACCCAGTGCTCCAAGATTGCAACATGCCGGCATGGAGTAGGGAACCAGTGGAGAGGTCTCAGGGGCCGGCCCCAACCCCAACTATGTGGACAACTGCCCCTCCCCCCAGAAGAATCTACTTCAGAGGACAGCACTGACTCTGCAGCTCTGGGACAGGGGCAGGTCTGATCAGAGCACATGGGAGCAAATGAAGCAGGAGGCAGAGAGAGTGGAGCACATCCTGGCCCACCAGCCCTTAAGGACGATATTCCTGCTCAGCACAGCCAATCCACAAAGAAGACCACATGGCCAACCCCACTATGAGACACAACATCTCTCACTGACTCATAACCCTACAGGGGACAACACTGGAGACACAGTGTGGGAATTCTACCCGATCTGATCCCACCACACAGAGGCAAAACACTAAGGGTGTGCAACAGAACAGCAAGGGGAACAGAGCAACAAAGTCCTCAGGGAATACCAAAAATAGACTTTGGGGCCAGGTCTTGGCACCCCAACAGACACAACCAGAAAACACTCTTTAAGGCCAACAAACAGTCCTTGAACAAACTACAAGCTTTTCTTTCTTGTTGCATTTTTTTTGGTCATTGGCTTGTTGTTGTTTT
>NW_022103907.1:11737317-11747602 GCF_000313985.2 Echinops telfairi | reverse complement strand
GCTTAAGTGGAGAGCAAATGTTTTGAGAATGATGAAGGCAATGAATACACAAATGTGCTCTACATAATTGATGGATGTATGGATTGTGATGAGTTGTGTGAGTCCCTAATAAAATGATATAAAAAAAGTTATATGAGCCCCCAATAAAATGAGGTGTTTTTTTTTAAGTTAAAAAAAAAGCCACACTCTGGCCAGTGCAATTCATTTTTGGAGTGGTAGCCCCTCATATGAGGAGGTCTTATGGTGCAATATACCCAATGCAATGTGTTCTTTAATGTCTTAACTGTTGCCTTCATAAGCATTGATTGTGGATCCAAGCAAAGCAAGATCTTTGACAACTTCAATCTTTTCTCTGCTTAGTTTGTTGCTACCTATTGGTCCAGTTATGAGGAGTTTGGCTTTCTTTACATTGAGTTGTAATCCATATTGAAGGCTGCAATCCTTGATCTTTATCAGCAAGTGCCTCCTCTTCCTCACTTACAGCAGGCAAGGTTGTGTCATTGGCATATCACATTGTTAATAAGCATTCCTCCAATCCTGATGCCATTAAAATATATATATATATATTCTAGCTTCTCTGATTATTCAATTAGCATACATATTGAATAAGTATGACGGGGAGATATAACCCTGATGCACACCTTTCCTGATTTTAAATCCTGCAGTATTGTTCTGTTTGCGTAATTGCCTCTTGATCCATGCACAAGTTCCGCATAAGCACAAGGAAGTGTTCAGAAATTCCCATTCTTCTCAAAGTCATACATAGTATGATCCACTCATTTGAATGCATTTGCATGTCAATAAAATACAAGTAAACATTTGTCTGACATCAGCAACAGTATCACTTATTCCAGATCCTCTTCTGAATCAGTCCTGAACCTCTGGCAGCTCCCTGACAATGTACTGCTGCAACCATTGTTGGGTGATCTTCAGCAACATTTTACTGGCATGTGATATCAATCCTGTTCTATAGCATGAGTATTCTATTGAGTTCCTTTTCTTTGGAATGAGTACAAATATGGATCTCTTCCAGTCAGTTGGCTAAAGAACTGTCTTCCAAATTTCGTGGCAAGGACCAGTAACTGCTTCCAGTTCTCCATCACCTTGTTGAAACATTTCAGTTGGTATTTCAGCAATTCCTGTTTTTGCTTAATGCTTTCAGTGCAGCTTGAAACTTCCTTCAGCACCATTCCTCAAGTGATGGAATGTTGATTAGTTCTTTTGGATATAATGACTATGTATTCGTTCCATATTCTTTTTTGGCTTCTTGCATCATTCAATATTTTGCCCATGAAATATTTTAATATTGCTACTCAAGGCCTGGCTTTTTAAAAAATTCTTTCGGTTTCAGATATTCTAAGCATGTTGTTCCTTTTTTTGATTTCTAACTCTAGGTCTTTGCACATTTCATTATAATATTCGTCTTGTCAAGATGCCCTTTGAAATTTTCTATTCAGCTCTTTGACTTCATCATTACTTCCATTTGTTTTAGCTATTCTACAATTAAGAGAAAGTTTCAGAGCTTTTTCTGACATCCACTTTGATTTTTTCGTTCTTTCCTTTCTTTTGAATAACCTTTTACTTTCTTCATGAATGATATTCTTGATGTCTTCTCACAACATATCAGGTCTTCTGTGATGTATTCAATACATCAAACCTGTTCTTGAGATGCTCTCAAAATTCAGGTGGGTAGATTCAAGGTCATATTTTGGCTCTCATGGAGTTTTAAAACATTTTTTTCAGCTTGAACCTGAACTTACACATAAGCAGTTGAGGATTTGTTCCATAGTCAGCCCCTATCCTGGTTTTAGCTTCTAATATGAAATTTCTCCATCATCTCTTCCCACAGATGTAGTAGTCAATTTTATTTCTGTGTATTCCATCTGGGGAAGTCCATGTATACAGTTACCGTTTATGTTGTTGAACAAAGATACTTGCTATGAAAAAATCATTAGTCTTGCAAACTTTTATCATGTGATCTCCACTTCATGTCTGTCGCCAACCTCATATTTTCCAATTACTGTTCTTTCCTCTTTCTTTCCAATTTTTGCATTCCAACTGCTAATAATTATCAATTACATGCTTGATCAATTTCTGCCTGGCCGTTGGTAGAAGTCTTCAATTTCTTCATCACTAATTTTGTGATTGCTGCATAAATGTGAGTAATATTTGTATTGATTGGATTTGTTTGAATGCTACAATCCTTGATCTTCATCAGCAAGTGCTTCGAGTCCTCCCCATTTTCATTTGGGGAATGGTTACACACACACAAACCCCCCACCCACCCCAAAAACAAAACAAAAACCAACTGCCATCCAGTCCCAATTCCAATTCATAACAATCCTATAGAGGGTTTTAGAGGTTGTCACCCTTTATGGGAGCAGATAATCTCATCTTTCTCTTGGGTATGTGGTGGCTTTGAGTTTTGGATCTGACTCAGTGGTACTGAATAAAACATGTATTTTATAAAATGCTTATAGGAAAATATCTTTCTGTGTGCCACCTCCTGGCATCACTGCTACCATGAGAAGCTTCCTGAAAGAAAACCCCCTTGCTAACTAAACCAAGATCTATTGTAATTTTATCTCCATTTCTCAGATCACCAGCTTCAATATTTTCCTTTTGTTCTTTCACCTTTATGAATGGATTTATACTGTCATATTTTACACTTTTTATTAGTATTGATTAAATTATTTTCCATCTCCATGAAAGCCAAAATAAAATACTCACTTCAATTCATTTCATTGGTCTGATTTATTTTATTCAAATATTCTGAAGACTATGGTTTATTGATAGTGAAAATAAAAAGCATACATGCTTATAGATCTTTTTGATAGTAAGTGGAACATGATTAGTTCTGTAGTGCTATTACTGGAATTAATTTTTCAGAATTTTGATTTTTACTTTCAAATCTGAACATATTACCCTTACATGAAAATTAAAAAGGATAAAAAAGCCCCCACAAATTTGATTAGCTTAAATTTTAGTAGACCACATCTGATTTTTTGGAGAGTAAGTTCTTTTATTTATCTCTTCAAGGAGGTGATAATATTTTCTATTGCTTTCTGTATTTCTTTATCCTAGAAAAAAAGAGAAATATGCAATGTAATGTAATGTAATTCATAATGTAATGAAATTTCACACATTCATCTTAATATTCTTTGTGCTTTGACATAATTTTTTAAAAATGAGGGCATATTTTTAGATTGCCCATTACAAAGAAATCTTGAATTTCTGAGGACATATTATAATCAAGATCTTTGAGACTGTGGGTAATGAGAGTGTTAATTCCAAACTCTTTCTTCACTAGTTTAGGAACACTGGGACACGGGGAAGACAGACTTTCCTTGTAAGCTGACATACTGGATTCTCCCAATACATAACATCATGATAAACAGAAGAGACTGAAGTTGTCAAGGATTTCATTTTACTTGGATCCAAAAACAAAGCTCATGGAAGCAGCAGTCAAGATATCAAATGAGGGGAGCAGATAATTTCAACTTTCTCCTGCATAGCTGCTGGTGGTCTTAAAATGATGCCTGTGTGGTTACCAGTTAAACACTTACCCAACTCTGACCGACTCCTGGTCACACTCCTTGGAATGTATTGTTATTATTATTTTTTTTTAATGTCTTTGAGGTCTGGGTCACACTCTCTCCCCACACCAAGTTCTACTATTGCTGTTGGAGACTTCACCATCCCCACAGACGGTGTATATAAAATCCTGGCCTTGTAGAACCTGGCCTCCTCATCTCCATTCTCCACCATTCCATGAGCATGCCTTGGTTGAGCCAGGAGCCAACACAGTTCTTCCCCTAAAAGATGCATCCTCTTCTCTTGACAAGGAGTCCAGGTGGTGCAATAGTTAAAGCGCTCCACGGCTAACAGAAGAAATGACCCACTCTTCCATTAGTAGGCCACTGGAAATCCCCTTGCAGAGGGGTCTCGGGGAGGAGATGAGCCAGTCAGGGTGCGATGCGATGTAACAATGATGAGAAATACAACCTTCCTCTAGTTCCTAAAGGTTTCCTCCCCGCTCCCACTACCATGACTCGAATTCTATCTTGCAAGACTGGCTAGACCAGAGGAGGTACACTGGTACAGATAGGAACTGAAAATACAGGGAATCCAGGATGGATGAGCCCTATAGGACCAGTGGTGTGAGTGGCAAAACAGGGAGGGTAAAGGGAGAATGGGTAGGAAAGAGGGAACCGATTACATGGAACTGTGTGTGACCTCCTCCCTGGGGGACAGACAACCGAAAAGTGGATGAAGGGAGACGTTGGACAGGGCAAGATATGACAAAATACCCATTTATAAACTATCAAGGGCTCATGTGGGAGGGGGGAGCGGGGAGGGAGGGGAAAAATGAGGACCTAATGTCGGGGGTTTAAATGGAGAGAAAATGTTTTGAGAAATGATGTACAAATACGCTTTACACAATTGATGTGTGTATGGATTGGGATAACAGTTGTATGAGCCCCTAATAAAATGTTTAAAAAAAAAAAAAAAGAAATGACCCACTCTTTTGGGTCATTTATTCAATTACTCTCAATAATGATACCAACTTTTCAACGTCAACAGGTTCTTTTAAGGGGTATTTTTCTCTGACGTAATTTGCTCTATCAGTCAGCTCTTATTTTGACTTATTTTCTATCTACTTAAAGTTCTCTCAGAAAAAGTCTAAACCTCTTACTCCCTCCCTGATACTCACCCTGGGTCACAACAAATCTAAAAACTTGTGTGCTCCTCCTTAGTCTGTGACACAGAGGCCCCAATGTGCTCTGTGTTCCTTTTTCTCTGATCCTTTTCCACAAGATCTTATCCCTTTCTCTGGACAATCTATCTTTGTAGTCCTTTCCCATTACTGTTTTAATATGCTCCCATGTTTCTCATCTCAAATACTCACTCAATGATTCCCTTAACATCTTCCTACATCCCTCCTTCTCTCCCCATCAAAGTATTTGGAAGGGTGTCTATACATAGTGGTTGCATTTTCTCATCTCTGGCCACTCTGCACACTTGTCTCCCCTCTACCATCCTCTTAAAAAGTCTGGGTCAAGGTCAGCAATGTCCAACACAACAGGGCACTGAGCAATGTCATTTCAGTCCTTTGCTTCTTGACTTCTTGATAGTATCTGACATCGTTGACCACTTTTACACCCTTTGGCTCCTAACACAACTTTTCTCTCTTCTTCTCAGTTTTACTTGCAGATTCCTCTTCCCTCACCCATTTACTTAGGTGGGTGCTTCTCAGCAATTGACCTTCATTCAGTCCTCTGTTTTTCACAAACTACGTAAGCTCAACTAATCCTAGAAGATGGACTATGGGAAAAAGAATCAGGCATCAGGATGGGAGGAAGGCTTATTAACAATTATGATACCGATGACACAACCCTTCTAGTTAAAAGAGAGGAGGCCTTGAAGCACTTGCTGATGAAGAGTAAGGGTTGCAGCCTTCAGTATGATTACAACTCAATGTAAAGAAGACCAAAATCCTCACACCTGGACCAATAGGAAACATCATGATAAGTGGAGAAAAGATTGAAGTTGTATAGGATTTCATCTTGCTTGAATCCACAATCAATGCTCATGGGAGCAGGAGTCAAGAGATCAATGATACACTGCATTAGGTAAATGTTTTTTAAAAAAATTTAAAGAGGTCTTTTGAAGATGATTTGCCCAATGGAATATGATATCTTTTCTTTTTTTAAATCATTTTATTAGGGGCTCATACAACTCTTTTCACAATGCATACATACATCAACTGTGTAAAGCACATTTGTACATTCATTGTCCTCATCATTCTCAAAACATTTGCCCTCCACTTAAGCCCCTGGCATCAGGTCCTCATTTTCCCCTCCCTCCCCGCTCCCCCCTCCCTCATGAACCCTTGATAATTTATAAATTATTATTTTGTCCTATCTTGCAGAATATGATTTCTTGACAGCGGCTTTCATGAGCATTGATTGTGGATCTAAACAAAATGGAACCCTTGACAACTTCCGCCGCTCCCCCATTTGTCACGATGGTGTCTACTGTTCTGGTTGTGCGTGTTTTGTTTTCTTTGTAGTAGGCTCGTGGGGGGCTTTGACTTTCATAAGCAAGTGCTTACCTTCAAGGCCTCCTCACTTACAGCAGGCAAGCTCATGTCATCTGCTTATCACAGTTATTAATATGCCTTCCTCCAATCTTGGGTGCTGTATCATTCTTCATACAGTCAAGTTCTTAGGATTAGTTGTTCAGCATATAGATTTTGTTGTTCAGCATATAGATTGTTTTAAGTGTGGCAAGAGGATACAATTGTGATACACAGGGATCCGGTATTTACTGCCCTAGGAACGTCTATTTTTATTAGAAGGGTAATTAAATGTCACAACCCAGTATCATCATTTTAAAATGCAGTTTTTGCCAGAGTCGTACCTGGCCACGGTAAAGCTAAATGCTTTAAGTTTATACCTTTTTCGTTTATACCTTCTCAGTACACTCTAAGTCAATGGGCTTTCATGCTGCAGCCAGGCAAGTAACTTTCAGGCTGATGATGAAGTCATCACTTCATTCAGCAATCATTCTCATGCTGCTTTAGACATGGGAATCCCTTGTACTGTGAATAAGGAGTGTTTCTCAGGACCTGAGGTTACCTCTGCAGAGTAAAGCACTTCCAAAATCTGGGGCGGGGGGAGGGAGTGGGGATCTGCTTACAAGCATGAATCTTGGATCTAGAACCCAAATGGCTGACATTCCCAATGTCAAATAGCAACGTGATGAGCTTAGCGTTCCCTGATAGGGAATGAAAATAGAAGACGCTACAAATGCTCCGAGAAAGCTGTTAAATCTATGCAAATTCACATGAGGTGGGGCAACTAATGGCTCGGTAGTCATCCGTAGACGTAGTGGCACTGAAAGACTTTTATTTTGGAAATGAATAAACCAGCCAGCCAAACCAATAATGGGATATACAGTATGTACTCTTTACCTGACAACTATCTCATTTCCAACATTTTACATCTATAATAACAGTAAAATGTTTACTATCTATTTTGCACATGTGTCTGGAAGGAACAAGAGATGTGAAGAGAGTGCAACTCTGGTTGTGATGGAATTTACACCAACTTGGTTAGGCCATGATTCTCGGTGGCTTGGCAGTTTTGTACTGATGGATTTGGCAGTTATATAGTGATATAGTCTTCCTCTATTTTGCGATAGAAAGTGATCACCCTCCAGTTTTGGATAATGCTAATTTGGCATAATAACCTAGTCTTTAGAACTTGACCATGTTGGTCAGTGAGGAGTGAGTGTATTTTACCTAGCAAAACTCGATAGAGATAGGGAGTACAACATATATCTCACCTCATCCTATTTTCTCATTGAAAAAAGAAATTGAGGACATGTACAGTTACTTGCAAAGACATTCCTAAGAATATCAAGCAGAGACATCATCAAAGAAAATAAAAAATGTCATACAGGAAATATTTACTAATGCGGTTTTGCTTATTAGTATGCACCGTAATTGACTCAATGGCACTGAACGTTTTGCTTCTTGTAGAAATACTTCCAGAATGTCTAGTTTTCTCGGTTAAGTTATCATCAGGTCTATTTTATCATCATCATCACTGTTACTTTTTTGTACAATATGTAGTAGTCTTTTGATCCCTTCTACCAATATTATTGAGTGTTTATTATGTACCAGGCTCAATACTTGACACCGGGGATAAAGTGCGAACAAAAATAGACATAGTTACTACTTTCATGGGACTGACTGTTTAGCATGGTGGATGGACATTACATAAACAATGGTATAGATCAATATAAAATCCCAACTGTGCTAAGTGATATGATAAGTACAGGGTGTTGTCTTGACTGGGAGCACCAAGGAATTCGTTCCTGAAGAAATTACTCTTCCACCGAGGCTTGAGAGGTGAGTAGAAATAAGGCTGATGAAAGGAGTGGAGGGTTGGGTGGGAGTGTTTCCAGAAGAAGTGATCGTAGGTACAAAGGGTGCACAGCAGGGAAGACCCTGACGCAGGACAACACCCATACTCCTGGAAGGAGAGGGAGAGGGGGACAAGTGAAGTTTGAGCTATTGTATTGGGAGCTGGACCACAGTATAAAAGGATATACTAAAACTTAGACGTCACCCTAGAAGCAAAGGGTTTTATGTAGCGAAGTGACAGATTGAAGCTTATGCTTTGAATGCCGCCTTGGCTGCTCTACTGAGCCAACAATGATCTGGCTGGTGCCCTGAGTTGGGAGGCTACTATAAGGCCCAGTGTATGTGAATGAAAGCAGGGTCCCGACCCGAGTCAAGCAGTGTGATGGTTCAAGGCATGTTCTATAAGACAAATTCAAGACCTTGGTGACTGGGTAGATGTCTGGATTGGATATGCTGAGGGAGAAGAAGGTGTCCATGAAGATTCCCAGCTAGGAGAATGGAGCTGCCATTTATTATGAGGGGATTTTGTCTTTTTAGGAAGAGTTTCAACAATTGGTGATGGATGTACTTTACCAAGGGCAACTGAAGCACTGTAACACCATAATTACATTTGCTTTTTTAGTAGTAGCAGGTATCTAAAGGCCAATAAAATGTGAATCTTCATTTCTAATGTTCTTCTAGCCTGGGCAGCCATACTCTGATGAGTGGACCCACCTGGGGTCTGATGATGGCAATCCTTTGTACACTCATCCTATAGCTCTAATCTGGACAGTCTCTCTTGTTAGCTTTCTGTTGTAGTTTAACCCCCAGTTCCCCAGCATCACCTTGCCCCATTTCCTGATTTCTGACCCCCAACAACAAGCACTGAGTATGTTTTAACTGCTAGCTTCATCTCAATACAAGAGATCTTCTAGTGACTGGTTAGTTATCTAAGGGGAGAGAGCAACTTAAAAAATCATTTTTGTACTTCATGCTCTTGTTACTATTTGCTATGAAGTCAATTCTGACACATGGTGACCTCGTGGGGTCAGAGTGGAACTGCTCTAAGGGATTTCCAAGGTGATGGCACTTTAGGAGATGGTCAGACCTGCTTTCTGAGTGGGTTGACACTGGGCTAGAGCTTAACCCAGGGACTCCTTCACAGTAGACATCAAATTCAAGTAGAAATGATTTAGCATAAAAGAAAACATGAAATGCATCTAATTCAGTTGTCCATACTTTAAGCTTGGAATGGGATCCGGATGTTCACAGCCTTCATTGTCACCGTTGGGACTTACCTCTTTGGTAACTGAAGAAAGTGATAATCCCAATTTACAGAACTCCAAAGCATCCTTCTTCTTATTAAGATCTAGACAGCACTGGAGAGGAAAGATAATATGAGAGGCAACCACACTTTCAAGGACATGGGCTCTAAGTAATCTTAAAACCATGGTCTTCATTACCTTCGCCAAATAGAAGTAATTGGACTTGGAATACCCAGGATGCAGTTCTTCAGCCTGATTTTAAGATAAAACACACAAGAGAAGAACAAGGCAGTATTAAAATGACAACAATAACAACAAATGAAAAAAATTCAATAAGTGAACCAAGTTGCCCTATACGCTTCATTTGGCTGGCTCCCATGTGATTACGTCAACCCAAGTGTCCTCTGGGTGGAAACAGAAAGAGCTCTTAAATGTACCCGGCAAAGGGAAGTTCATTACTACGGTCGTAAAGCTTAGAAAGCAATGCTATCCTTGCTTCTCTGCTCTTTTGGGGTTTTTTTGAAAAGTAAAAACAACTGGTGACACTTTCTCAAGGACAAAATCTACATACTTCAAGTCTCTCTAGGGAGTGATAGTAGAATGTGACCAGTACCCAATAGCAAGTATCTTCCACTGGATTAATAGTCTATTTCTCATAATTTCAGCATCTTCCATAAAGGTTAAGTCATATCTGAGGTTCATCATTTCAAGCACTTCGGAAGGAAAGACAGATCCTTGAAAGAACCCCAATCGCTCTTTAAAAGACCAGTAGCGTGTAAGACATGAAAAAATAATAATAATTTATAAATTATCAAGGGTTCCTGAGGGAGGTGGGGTGGGTGGGGGGAGGAGCTGATGCCAAGGGCTCAAGTGGAAAGCAAATGTTTTGAGAATGATGATGGCAACAAATATACAAATGTGCTTGGCACAATGGATGGATGGATGGATTGTGATAAGAGTTGTACAAGCCCCCAACAAAATGTTTAAAAATAAGAATAATGAAAACAAGTTGAACTCTTTAAAAACAAACAAACAAATCAATAAAAGACCTGTCGCTGGCTCAACTACTAGCCGGAAGGCCGGTCTTCTGAACCCACACAGAAATGCC
>NW_022103907.1:11718289-11736844 GCF_000313985.2 Echinops telfairi | reverse complement strand
TTACTGTGGCAAAGCTTCCCCTGGCCCCCAACCCAGAAGGATGCAGAGCCCAATAGAACAGGAATTCTTCTAAGATTTTACCCCCTCCCCCAAAAGCTTCCGCTATGAAACACTAACAAAAGAGGAATTTTTCAAATTTAAAAGGTGAAAGTTTCTGCTTTTTCACTTTATCCTCAACTTTAATCTCATTTCCAAGGGTAACCACTGCCAACATGCAAGCGAGCTGACCTCACCAAGCATATGGAAACAAAACAATAGATAACTTTTCTTTTTCTAATTAAAATGCAATTATTTCCACATTTTTTGGGCGATGGATTTTTAATGAATAAGTATCGCAGATATTCTTCAGGCATAAAGTGTATGAATTTATTTATCTCAAATTTTAAATTGTGCAAAACTAATCTATAGCGACAGGAAGCACCTCAGTCTGCAGTTGCCCAAAGCAGGCATTGGGGGAACTGACTGCAAAGGGGTTTAAAGGTAACTCCCTGAGACCATGACAATGAACTCTATCTTGAAATGTTGCTAGTTTCATGGCATGTCCGTTGTCACACTCACTGAACTGTATACTTCAAATAGGTATATCTTACTGTATGTAAATTATACCCCAATCAGGAAACAAAATACAAATCCTGGGGTCAGACTCCTAGAGATTCTTAACTAATTAGTCGGGCTGTGGTCTAGACTGATTTCTTTTAAAGCTTCCTGGATGATTCTAATGTTTAGCTGAGGATGAGAAACATGGTCCAAGGCAACTGTGCTCAAATTCTGGATAAAGTGGGAAGCATGTATAGTTAGAAAAAGTTCCCACAGAGGACCAGAAATGACCGCTGGCCTCAAACCACATCCTGAGATGCTCATTTTCTCCAGATTTCACCCACTGGGAAAGGAAAATGAATAGTCGTTAACATTCCTTTTCTATTAGGGCACTTAATGTGCTAGACCAGGGGCCAAAATAAAATGTTTAAAAATAAGAATGAATATCCTGTCATGCAATCTTCACAGAAAGCAACCAAATTAGGTGTACTATCCCCACTCACAGATAAGTAATTTCAGAAGTGGAGAAACTAAAAAATTTAACCAACGAAGAAGATCAGACAAGGTCGGATCCCAACCCTCCACCGTTTGACTCTAAAACCAGGCACGAGACCTTTAATCTCATCCCAAGAGTTACCATTATCAACATGCAAGACACCCGACCTTCCCCCAGAATAAGCAAACAAACAACCAAAAAATAGATACGTTTTTCTAATTAAAATGCGATTATTTCCACATATTTTTCAGCAACTTTTAAAAATTTATTATTTAATAGTAATACGGATACTTTTTCTGGCAGAAGTGGTATGAGCTCAACTAGCTGAGATTTTAAACGTGGTAAAACTACTCTGTAGGACCAGAAAGCAGATCATTGGACTCAACTGGATGGCTCTGGACATTGCCTCTCAGCGCTTTGCCTTTCTTTGGAGGTTGGAGTGGGAAGTAGGGGACTGCAATCCGGCTCCCACACTCTCCCTGATCGTGGAATTTGAGGCTCATGGGAGATTTTCTTTCTTCCCTCCAACCTCCCTGAATTCCTAGTTCTTCCAGGGTGTCCACCCTCAGTAATTGTAGACATTATGGGGAGGTGAATCCCGATACCTCCAGCTCTAGCACGAAACACATTCTCCAATGGAATGGGGGTCATGAGCCAACGGGATAGGGTCCCCAAGGTTTGCCAGGGTGTTTACATTTTAATGAAGCAAAAATTCTGTTACTTTTCTTGAGCACTTACTACATGCTAAGCACTCTCTAACTTATTTGTTCTTCACAAAAAGAGTATAAGACAGGCACTACAATGATTCCCATATTGTTGGTGACCTTGAGAGAGTCTAAGCAACATGTACACGCTTAGTCAGCTGGAAAGTGTCAGAGCGAGCGTCGGCCAGGTAGCTTGGTTCCAGAGTTTGTTTCCCTTATTACCTCCCCATTCTCATACCTACTGCTACTTTTCATTTTCATCGTGTACTATTCCTGGTTCACGAAGTCCCTTAAGACATTTTGTGCAGTGCCTTGGGAATCTATTCCTCAGTTATCACGTTCAGACTATGAGGAAACGAGTTTCAGGCACAAAGGGTACTTTGGTTAAACATGCTGTCATTCGATCTCAACTCGTGCCCATTCTCTGTGTGCAAATTAGAACCTTCCAGAGGGGTAGTGGGGAGATGAGTCACTTAGGGTACAGTATAGCAATAATGAAACCCACAACCTTCCTCTGGTTCTTAAACGCTTCCTCCCCGCAACTACCAGGACCCCAATATTGCCTTGCAGACCTGGTTAGACCAGATGATGCACAGCGGGACAGATGGGAATCAGAAACGCAGGGAATCTAGGACAGATGAACCTCTCAGGACCAGGGGTGACAGTGGCGATACCAGGAGGGAAAGGGGATGAAGAAAGGGGGAATGGATCACAGGGAGCTACATATAACCTACTCTCTGGGGGACGGGCAGCAGAAGGGTGGGTGAAGGGAGACGGCGGACAGTGTAATATAAGATACAATAATAATTTATAAATTATTAAGGGTGCATGGGGGAGAGGGGAGGAGGAAGGGAAGGGGAGGGGGGAAAAATGGAAAATGAGCTGATTCCGGGAACACAAGAGGCAAGCGAATTTTGGGAATAATGAGGGCAACAAATGTATAGATGTGTTTTATACAATTGATCTATGTATTGTGATGAATTGTATGAGCCCCAATAAATTGATTAAAAATAAATTTAAAAAAATATCATGGCTCTAAAAAAAGAACTGCTCCATGGGGTTTTCAACGCTGTGGGGTCTTTGGGACGCTAGTGGCAGCCCTGTCTCCCAAGGCACCCTGGGGTCAGTTGAATGACTGACCTTTCAGCTGGAATTTGTAGCATGGTCCTTATGTTTCCCAATTTAAAATGGAAGAACTAATGTTCAGTGGTTGAAAAACGGTGAAGGGATAATGCAGTCATGGAACTAATCTGGTTTTTCTTTTTTGAAGGAATTTTTTAAAATTATTATCTTGGATAAATTATCCTTACTGGGACAATGGTGTGGAGTTGATGCTCAAAAAGCACTGAATGCCAAATAGACTCGAAGTGGTTTAAAATTTCCATTAGTGCTTGAGGAACAAGAAGTTTCTCTTTTTTTAGTAACAATTTAAAACAATTATAAATTAGATGTGGGTTTACATTTCAGAGAATCAATTTTGTATTCAATAGTTTAGAGTACTATCATTTCAAACCCCACAGTAGTTGACCCTTCCCCTGCTCCTTGATTTCTGTTCTTCTTGTGGACGACTAACTTCTTTTACTCCCAAGTTCATGCCCATCAATAACCTAGCTCATTTCTTTTGTGTATGTGTGTGTGTTTCATTGGTGCCCCTAGACACCTTTTATTTTATTTTTATTTTATTTTCTAATCATTTTATTAGGGGCTCACACAACTCCCATCACAATCATGGAATTAACTTGTATGTTAGTTGCATCTCTTTGGTTTATCATTGTGCGACCGTAAACATATCAAGTCCCTCAAATCTTGATTTCCTTCTTTAAAATCAGACAAAGACGCCTTTAAATCAGAAACATGTGACTTTATGCCCTGTACTCTCTTCTGTTGGGCTCTGCTTGCATTCAGAACACTTATGTTTCCACAAACCACTCAGGCAGCCACTGGCAGTTGCTCAGAGATGAACAGTGAGGTGAAACTTATTGTCCACATTAGGAAATATAATCGCTAAGTTTCCAATCTGCTCTAAAGAAGTCAATTTAAGACTACAATAAAAATATCAGCAAGATTTGTACAGTATAGTGTACAGTCTGATTTTCTCTATAAGGTTAAAAGCCCATATGGGTAGTTGGGGAAAGAAGACATTTTCATAACCACAGGCCCCAGAGCAAGGTGAAGAGATTAACCCAACAGGAAATAGACTAGGTAGAAATAGTACAACGTCGTCATATGTGCCACAAACACATATTGCTTTTGAGAGTTTCATTAGCATGTTGTCGCTAGGTGCCATCAACTTGGTTTCGATCAATAGCAACCCTACGCCAAGCACAACACACCGCTGTTCAGAAAGGTGCAATCCACACAATTGTTCTTAAGTTTGAGCCCATTGTTGCACCCACTATGTCAATCCATGTTGTCAAAGGTCGTCCTCTTTTTCAATGCCCCTCTCCTTTGCCAAGCATGACGTCCCTCTCCAAGGACTGTTTGCTCCGAACAGTATGTCCAAAGTACTTGAACCAAAGACATGCCATCCTTGTCTCTAAGACAATTTGTTTGCTCTTTTCACAGTCCGTGGTACTTTCAATATTATTAGCCAGTGTCATCAATCAAATGGATCCATTCTTCTTTGGATGGTCAACTTACTGCATATCCTTCTTCTTCAATATCCTACTTTCACGTGAGGCAATGGAAAATGCCACGGCTTGGGTCAGGCGCACCTTTGTCCTCAAAGTAACATCTTTGTTTTTCAATACTCTAAAGCGGTCTTCGGAAAAAGAGCGGGTTTTCTACTCCCATAAAGAGTTACAGTCTCAGAAACTCACAGGGGCAGTTCCTTGCTAAGAGTTGTAATCAATTCCATGACAGAGGGTTTTTGAGACTTTTTTATTAAGTGTAAAGTTTCTGAATCTCTTCTGACATCCACTTTTGATCTGTTCTTTCTTTCTTTCTTTCTTTCTTTTCTTTTCTTCTTTTTATGGGGGTGGGTGGGGATCAAAAAGGAGATTCAATGATAAGTTGTTAACTCTAGCATCCATCATTTACTTTACAATGTCCTCTGTCTGATAGCAAGGTTATTCACATCGCTGGGCTATGATCAGAGGGGTTCAATAGAGGCTTAATCCATGTGGGGACCCTGCAAATGGATTTTTAGCTTCCACTGCCATCCATAACCTTCTGTAAACTGGAGATTCAGAATTTAAACTCTAATACTGTTCCCTCCAGATTTGGATTTCATTATTCACAATCCTTGGATCACACAGGTTGGTGTGGTTCTTCCACACAGACTTAGTTAATACCTCACTTAGATTGGCTGCTTGTTGGAAGACAAGACTTTAAGACCTCAAACAATATTTTTGCCGATAGCCATGCACCATTTGATTTCTGCACCAAAGCACTTAGCTACAGCACCATGTCTTCAGTAATTTCTTTGTGTGCGCAAATCCCGAGTTGGGCCATATTATAAAAACAAATTGTTGTTAGGTTAGGGTTATGATGAAATGGAAGCCCAAACCCATTCATATATTTAAGGTTTATATGTCTCTTGCTCATGTTAGAATTATCATTCTATAATAGTGAACATTATAAATTATCCTCATAGAGCAAAAGGTGATCTTATTAATAGTATCATCAATATAGCCATTGGTATAGATTTTAAGACATTGTTGAGAGAAATAAATTATCTATGTATAAGCTGACTTTTCAGACAGCAATACATGAATTATTGGTCTGTACAGATTAAAAGCTTAAGTGACTGGGCACTATTTACATGAACTGTGAGTGTTGGGGACAGGGCAAAACTTTCAATAACACCAATTCACAAATTCAGAACCAGGCCTGGCAGACTAAGTTGTGTTATCAAAAAAACAGAAGAGCATTAAAATAGTAAATATATGATAGACCTGAGACCAGTGGTTCTCAACCTTCCTGATGTTGCAACACTTTAATACTGTTCCTCATGTTGTGACCCCCCCAACCATAAAATTATTTTCGTTGCTACTTCATAACTTTAATTTTGCTACTGTTATGGGTGACCCCTGTGAAAGGGACGTTCCACCCCCAAAGGGGTTGCGACTCATAGGTTGAGAACCATTCTTCGGGACCATCCATTAGGCAACCTCAAAGTCCAATGACCACCGATTATAAAAGACGTAGTCTTTTGCAAAAAAGAAGACTATAATTTAATTCCTAAAATATAAAATTGTCATACTAATACCAAGGCATGTGCATACCTTGTTATAGCAATTCTGTATTTTTAGACAATAATGAAAATACTGGTTGACCTCATGTACCAAGAATTTAAAAAAAACAGTCTCCAACTTGTCTCCAACTTGTCAAATAACTTTTCCTTTTGGGTAAGAGGAAACTGACTTGAGTTGGCAGATGGAATCCACCAACCGGCCCATGGGAGAAAGCTGGGCCATCTGTAGCTATAGGGATTCTCCGTCTGGGACACAGTGAGGGCAGTTCTACCCAGTCTTGTCGGGTTGCTATGAGTTGGAATTGACTTGACAGCAGTGTTTTGGATTTGGTTTAGATGATAAACTTCCATCCATTTGCTGTTTGTTGCACTCTGGTGGTTTATGTGTTACTGTAATGTTGGAAGTTATGCCAACGATCATTCATATGCCGTCAAGATGCCCTGTGGCAGACGGCATCCAGTGGAGCTCCAAAACTCACATGGGCTATGAAAAAAGGCTTGGCATCTACTTCTACAAGTTAGCCGTGAGGACCCTGTGGATCACAACAAAGTACTGCCCTTATACACTGCTGGGGAAAGAGCCCCGTGGGCTGTAAGGCACTCAAAATACACAGTGAAATGCACAGTCATGAACTCAAGCATGAAGATGGCACCGAACTGGGGAAGGTTTCGTTCTGTTATACATGGGGTCGCTGTGTCACGATGAAGCAGGCCTGACCCGGTCTCAGACAACAGCAATACAGTAAGTTAACCAGGAGCATTTGGCACCAAGTCTACTAACCAGGGCACGGCTTTTATACACACGCGCATGTCTTGGAAGGCTGTTCCTAGAGATTGGTAGTGGGGGTTGTGATAACTAAAACCTTCATTTAGACCCCTGGCTTAGTAGTTGTAAAGCAGATTCTTATGTACGGGACATACAGCATCATAACTAGGTGCTCCTAGTGGTTTCCATTTAAGGCATTACTCACATTACAAAAGGCTTACAACCGAACACACCAGGACTAGAATATAAACTGGGGCTTCCGTCAGAGATCGACGTGGAGAAGAGGAAGACTTCCTGGCAACAAGGGTATCAAGGGCTGGTGCAGTTGCGTAGCCATTTCGATATTTGAATAGAGATACGCAAAGTATACCTTAAGGAAATTGTATAAAGCTTCTCCAATGGTTGATGTTGGTACTCTTCCAAACAGAGTAATAGCCATTTTTTTCTCAATCCAGTTCAGTTTTGAGACCTGAAAATAAAAAGCAACATAATCCTTAAAAGCTTGGTGATATTTGACTGAAATATATGTATATATATATATTTAAAACTGTATGAAAGAGCTTCAAAATGCTCATGTGAAAATGCCACTATCTTTTACTTCCATATTTCTATGAACTTTTGAAGCCCCCTCAAATGTACAGGAGAGCAAGTTGAAAAGTATTGTTATTAGAGCTCCACTTCATATAAGCAATGGTTTATTACAAAGAACACGAGTTTAAACATGTGTCTCTGATCAGCGGATGGCTGCAGACAAGTTAGCTCAGTTGCATGTCTATTTCAGTGTTCTTAGGGTGTCTTTAAAAAAAAGGTCCAATCAGAAGAACGGCTTCCAAAGGGACCTGCTGGGTCAGTTCAACTTAAGGCAGAGGTCAGCTCAGAAAATGACGGTGGCTGTTTGCTGTGGCTTCTCAAGAGGTGATATGGATACATTTTCTCAAAGGGCAAAACACTCTTCATGTAACCATGGGGTGAGCCTTTTCTTTTGAAAAAGATGCCTGTCCTTATCACGTAGAACAAATACTGGACTGCTATATGCCTGGAAGAGCTGTTTTATGTGACTGTAAAAAGAAATGTGAAAATAAACTTCCTTCTGAAGGTGTGAAAATTACAGAATGAATTTAAACATCCTCAGCCTATGTAACTTGGCTATATATTAAGGTGATTATCCTTGCTCAATTACATACTTTCTCATAGCTAAAGGAATTAAAATTGCCAGTTGTGTGGAATTATACTTGTTTTATTAAACATAGTAATAATCAAAATATTACTAATCAGAAACTTTAAAGTTATAGTTGGACTTGCATTGATGTACCCCTGAGGAGCCCTGCTGGTGTAATGGTTACAAGTTGGGCTGTGATTCCCATGATCGGCAGTTCAAAACTACCAGCAGCTCCGCAGGAGAAAGACTGGGCTTTCTACTCCTGTGAACAGTTAGACTCAGACACCCACAGGGGGTTGCTCTGAGTCTGCCTTGATGGCAGCCAGTGCCCCGTTTCAGCTAATCCTTTCTTCTATCTTATTATTTCCTTTGGGATCATTTTTTCTCTGAACTGCCCCTCCTCGTGATAGTTCCTTTACTGAGAGTCTGTCAACTGTCTATTCCATCTTGATCACACTTTTAAAAGATCATTTCGCTAGATATAAAATTCTATATTCTTACAACTACTTTCCCCAGTACTGGGAAGACAGAATTCCTCAAGGCTTCTGTTGTTGCCAGGGAGAGATCAGCTTGCAGTCTCATTTTTGTTACTGCATAGGTATTGTTTTCCTCTAATTGCTATTAATATTTTGTCTTTGCACTCTGCATTTTCACTTGGAGGTGGCTGGGTATGGCCTAACTAGATATTTAGGTTCATGGGATTGATTTTATTTACAGCACAGCTGCTAGGAAACAAGACACACTGAGTGGAAGTAGCCATCTGGCTCAGAAACTCAATATCACTTTAAATGTGTCACATCATCACAGTATGTTCACGTAAGGTTGATAAAGGCATTCAGCTTACAGTATAGCAGTATCTTCCTTTGAGGTAATACAAATGAGGTTCTTCAGGTAGTAATTGGATTGCTTTTTCAAGATGTTCCTGGAAAAAAATGTCCAAAGGAAATGACATCTTCCAAGTTCCAGATGTTGCTGAATGTACACACCCAAACCCCATAAGCTCTCAGTGGGCTTTCCGATGTTGTCTCCTTTCCTCCTTTAATCTCTACCACGTTAAAATTAATTCATATCAATCATTCAATTATCAAAAAGGACTGCATGCAGCCAGAGCTAGAGCTACGACTTAATACGGTTATATATAATTTAAAGTCAAAATGTCACTCTAACAATAGGAAACATGCAAGTCAAAATGTGTCTACCTACAATTAACCTAGCTCAGTAATTCAGAGGTGCACTTACAGCTACCAGGTGACGTGCAATAGGATGTGATGCAGGAGGAAGATCAAGGGGAGAGGAATCCAATCCCCTGGCATTGTCAAGATGGTCAAAGGAATTTGGAAAGCGAGGAAGAATTGTTTGCCTTTCAGAGAGTTAGTGACACTGAGAGGGTCTTTTTTAGCTGTTCTAAATAGAGACAGATTATAAATGATGTGCATGTGGATTGCTTAGTCCATTCATCTCTCACGGTAGATTAATTGTTAGCTTGGCTCCTACTTTCCCGCACCAAGTCGTTAAGCAGAGAGTGTTCACTAGTGACTCACACTCGTGTTTATCATTTATGGTGTTGGTGAGTTCATGACCAGAAGACTGAAGTTCTAATTCTCTAGCTTTGAAAATTGAAACTCATCTACTACGGGGCTTCCTTCAGGCTAGAAAAAGTTCATCTTTAAGGGTCCAAATTGATTCTTTTTGTCAAAGGCTGAATTTTATTTTTTCATTGTTTAAATGGAAAAGTCGAATCCCTATAGTTCAATGTATTGAATAATTAAGACTTACATCTGTTAATGAAGCATATAGCTATAATACGGCATTTCAACATCAAAATATACCTTAAAGCGATGGCCGTAGTTGACTTTGTTTTGTAGACCCTCAAACTCGGATACATAGCCGCACAAAATTGCAAGCCTGGAAAGGACAGACACAGCAGATAGTGCACACTTTTTAACCACACCGTACCGAGGACACATTTAAAATTCTCTACAGCACAGCTTCTTAAACTCAGGTTCAGGGCCCTTGTAACTGAACATGGGGGAGGGGGTCTTGAAGAACTTGTCAGCAGTAAAAGGCTTCGGAATGGGCAACAACCAAAAATGAAGTCAAAATGAAAGGCATATGAATCCAAGGTGTTCCTGGCAGCGCACGACGGTTTCAAATTCTTGGTGAGAGGGGTCGAGAGTGGAAAAAAGTTTAAGCAGCTTTGCTAAAGCATCCATTAGTCTTTAGCAAAAGTACTTAGAGTATCAGTGTCCTAAACACAGCTGGGATTTGACATCAACTTGAGGCCAGAGTTCTTACAATAACCAGGGATACGAAAACCTCCTATTGCATGTCTGTTGTGAGAGTAAATGAGCTGACACACATCAGGTGAGGAGACCAGTGCCGAGCGAGTTTCAATAAAGGTGAGCAGTCACCCTCAGCATCAGCATGAACATCAGTCACAAAGAAGCTCTGGGCAGAAGGCGGGAAACCACGTCACCTAAGCATGCAATTGGAAAACGTTCTGTAGCTATGGATTTATAAATCTTAAAATGTTAAAGATTCCCAACCTTTAAAAATATTCCCCTTTAATAAAAAAGTAAAAATCCATGCTCAATTTTACTATCATTTGAAAACTAAAACCAGTACCATGACTAAACAAAATGTCCAAGCAATTTTTTTTCTTTTCAAAAACCTCACTGTCTTCCTCACCCCTTCATGAAATTGCTGCAATACTTAAGTGGACCATCCTAGACTATTTAACTTTTTTTCCTCTCTGGGAATGCAAATTTTACATATAATTATTTGACTATAATGTGGGTATAATATTCATTCAGTAATTAGCTTATTTACTCTAAAATTGGGAATGTTACTTTTCTCATGCAAACTGTTTCTGTCTGTGCAAATGGCTTATGAATAACGCAGCGTTTCTTTCTTTTTGAGGCAAAATAGCCACTAGGTTAATATTCAAAATGTGTCATTTTTACTTGCATTCTCAAAATAACTGCGATAAAATGTAATGTTGGATGTTATTTTTCTTGATCATTTCTGTGGATAAGCATAACTTCTAAGTACACAAATGAAATAAGCAGTTTTCTTATTTAGCAGCAATGCCATTTCTGGACACACACTCACCACATTCAAACTCACTGCTATCGAGTCCATGTTGACTCAGTGACCTTCTAGGGCAGGACAGAACTGACCCTATGGGTTTCTGAGACTGTAACTCTTTTGAGCCAGTTATCAGAGAAGATCAATTGTTCGAGCCTACCCCAATATTCTGGCCTCTATAGCCCACTGGCCTCTTGATAGCTTGCTATGTCAAGCTGTCCTAGAAATTTCCAGCCTAAGTTTGTAGCCTTCAGATAACTCTCTACCGCCACCCTGTTCCAAGATGTTATTGTAAATCTCATTCCTAGTGGCTATGGATGTGCCCCACCCTGATCCAGGATGTTACTGTGGAGACTAATACTTCTTTCAGCTTTTGCAATCATCTAGGTGAACCCGAGTGGAAACACGGAAGGCAGCTGGAGTCTTGTACTTTGCAGTTTGAAAAGTAGGATAGGGTTTTTGCCTTTATATACCCTAACTGCTTGCTATTCAGGGCTGCGAGGTTTTAAGACATGCTTAAAAATAGTCTCCTAATTTGAATTTATTCTCTTGTGGCATATAACACAGTTCTATAAAAGGGCATCTTGTTTGGTAGAGAAGACCGCCAATGAAAATGGGGGACCCCCTCACCGAGACAGATTGACATGTAGTTGCAATTATAGGCTCAAATGCAGTAGTAATCATGAAGATAGAATATGTCTGGGAATATTTCTTGCTGATATATATATATATACATATATATATGAATGTCACTGTGTTGGAATGAATTGTCTCTCAAAATCCGTGTTGTAAAGCCTAACCTTTATGTGGTTACCATCTCACTTGGGAGTGCGTTTGTATTTGTTATACTAATGAGGTGTGATCAGTGCAGACCGTTTCTTGAATCAATCTCTTTGGGGAATAAAGAAAGATGTAGGCGGAGATGGGCTAAAACAGATACTGAGACTCTGGAGATGGCTAAGGAATCAAGAAGTAGAAGCTAAGGAGAATGGAAACTCCTCCAGAGCCAACAGATGATGAAAGGAGACAAGGACCTTCCCCAGAGCTAAAAGACTTACCCTAGAGCTAGTGCGCTGAACTTGGACTTAACAACTGTCAAAGTCCTTCATGGTGATAGTTCTGTTTCAGCAGCACTAGATAACTAGAACTGCCACCAGGATTGGGAATTGTCTCAATGACAACTAAACAACAACACTAACAATTTCACTCAACTTCTTAAACCAGATCGACTTTCACATTTGTTTCCACACCCACTGCTAGTCCATCCAGCGGTTGAGCACCTCCGAAAATCAGATATTGGGAAAACAGGCACTGTCCCCCAAGAGTGCCAGATTTTGGAAGCAAGTACAGTGCTCCCCAGACCTCTAACAACCACACCCGGTCCTCATTTTTATTCTGAGCGCGATCATTTTCCGACCTCTTCAGATTTCAAACCTTAGGCTAATTACTAAATGAACTTTTAATTTTCAAATAGCTTTAGATTTACAGAAAAGTTGCAAAGATTGTACAGAGAATTCTGTTCCCTTTACTGCTGTACTTCCATTCATTTCCCCTTACTGTTAACATCTACTATTACAATAGGTCATTTACAATTGAACCAACTTCGCTGCACCAAACCCTCACCCAGCGCCACGGAGGGGACTTCTACCCATAGGAACCCTGTGTAGGATTTTGGGGGCTATAAATATTTACCAGAGATGAAAACCACATCTCCCTCAAAACAACTAGTAGCCAATGCTTATACAGGATCTTTTTCGGGTTTTTAATTCTTTGGGAAGTCTGTAACTCTTAGACTGGAGGGTTCTTGCGCATCTTTCGGGTTAGTGCGGATAATTCCAATGGGCCAGGCGCCAGCTTTGGCGAGCTGACGTCACTTAATCAGGTGGGAAGATGGGCAGAGTAAGCCTGGTAAATGGAAGAAATGTTGGCTGCTGTCCTTGGTAACAACGCTGTCACTGGACCCTTAACCAAGCGTGTGAAAATTAACAATATTGGTGCTATCACTCACAAGTAAAATTTTGCTTAAGATAATCAAAGAACAGTGAATCATTAGAGTGTGCCAGAATTAACAATATTGGTGCTATCACTCACAAGTAAAATTTTGCTTAAGATAATCAAAGAACAGTGAATCATTAGAGTGTGGCAGAAAGAAGCTGGATTCGGAAGAGAATGTGGAATGGGGGCTGTCATTGTGGATGGATCTCGTTGGAAAGGAAAGAACACCAGAAAGATATTTAACTTGAGCTTTACTGACTGTGCCAAGTCATTCAACTGGGTGCATCATAACAAATGATGTATAACAATGTAAAGAATGGGCATTCCAGACCACTAAATTGTGCCAATGGGCTCAAGTCCTGGAACAATTGTGAGGATGGCACAGGACCAGGCAGTGTTGTGCAGAAGGTCACTGTGGGTCAAAACTGCCTCAAACTTAACAAAAAGAGCAAATCGTGCTTATGTAGAACCTGTACCTAGACTAAGAGACAGCGTTCACACAGAACGAAAGGGTTACTGAATGATTTGCAATCAAGAAAGGTGTACATTAGGCTTGAATTCTTTCACCATACTTACTTAATTTGTATGTTGAAGAACACAGGATCAGAATTGGAGGAAGCCTCATTAACACCTCAAGATATGTAATTGATACCAACTTGCTTGCTGATAAAGATCAAAGATTACAGTCTACAACTTAAAGGAAACAAACATCCTCACAACTGGACCAATAAACATCATGACAAATGGAGAAAAGATGGAAGCCCTCAATGATTTCATTTTAGTTAGATTCACAATTAGCTCTCCTGGAAGTAACTGCCAAATCAAGTATGTGCTGCACTGGGCAAATCTGCTGCGAAAGACCTCTTTAAAGTGTTAAAGAGCAAAGGTGCCACTTGGACGACTAAGGTGGGTCTGACCCAAGTCATGGCATTTAAACATTTTTTTCATTAATCATTTTATTGGGGGGCTCATACAAATCTTATGGAAATCCATCATTTAATTGTATTAAGTACATTTGTACCTATGTTGCCATCAACACTTCCAAAACATTTTCTTTCTACTTGACCTTTTGGTGTCAGCTCCCCTTCCACCCCCTCCCTCTCTCACCCTCGTGAATCCGTGATCAAATATGTATTATGGTTGTTATTTCATGTCTTACACTATCTGTTGTCTCCCTTCACCCACCTTTCTGTTATTCGTCCCCCTGGGGGGCGGGCTATATGTAAATCCAACCATGTGATGGGTTCCCCCTTTCTCCCCTTTCTGCCCCCACCCACCGCCCCCACCATCCCCCTATGATATCACTACTCCCAGTACTGTTCTGAGGGTTTTATCTGTCCTGAATTCCGTGTGGCCAGGGCATTTTTAACCACCAAATATGTGGCAACTGGGCAATGCATGAAGAAGACTAGAGAAGAACAGATGCGTTTGGATGGTGGTGCTGGAGGAGAAGACTGGCTGTACCAAGGCCTGCAGAAGGAACACATCTGTCCTGGAAGAAGCTGAGCCTGTTTACTCCTGGGAAGACAGGATGAAAAGACTTCCTCTCTCATACTTTGGACATTTCAACGAGAGTCCAGTCCCTGGAGAAGGACATAAGGCTCAGTTAAGTGGAGAGTAGGTGAAAAAGATGGATCGATCACCAATGTGATGGATCGACATTTGATACCACAATGAGCCCCATCATGAAAACAATTGCGTGTGGAGCAAACGCAGCCCTTCATTCTGTTGTTCACAGGGCCTTTAGGAGCGGGAACTGAATGGTGGCAGCGAACAGTAGCAATGACATTGTGAAACAAGTGAACTGACAAATGACCCGGTCATTTTCGAACAACCCTACTGCACCATGTAGTGTCGCCCCACAGGGCTTCCACGGCTGCACATCTTTCTGGAGGTGGCCTGCCACACGTTCCTCCCACAGAGCGGCTGCTGGATTCACATCACTTACACCTAGCTGAAATTTCTATCGTCCACAAGGAATCTGACTCAAGGCCTTGTGTTAATGCAGATGCATGAAGCCACTTTCTCTATCGACCAGCAAAAGAAATCCTATTTAGAAAAATGCATGTGAGATCTAGTATTTGATCTTGTTATAGATTTACCGAATAACCCAACTAATTATTTGTTATAGCCTCAAAAGGAATAAATACTATGTTCACATTAGCTACAGTGATGATTCATCTTTTCCCCCCAATAATTCCATTGGTGTGCGGGCGCACGATTTTAAGGTCTTGTTCACTAGGTAATGATACTTAAAGTTTTCTTTAGTAAATTCTCAAACTTGGGAAAGCTAGAGTACCAATCTGAAAAGTAGTCCACTGTCTCCATCTAGCGGCCATTCTAACTGTACAGAATAAGAATTCTGTTTTCTTGGCATTAAAATGGACTATATCTTTACTAACTGTTCCAATAACTATGGAAACCACTCTGTGAATTTCCCTGCCATGCTCTTGACTCCACACTGATTCTATTTATACTGGGAGACAGTAGAGGTAGTGTAGTATTATAGCAGAAATACTGAGATCAGAATGCGAGGTCTGGACTCTAGTTTCTGTTTTTCTATTTACTTTGAGGCCCTGTGTACTAAACAACACATGCACACTGCTTGTTTACTGTAGCTATACAATGGAAGCAGGCTTCCCTGAGACCTATTTGCCATAAGGCATGGGGATATAATCAGAACAACACATTTGTAAGGCATGAATTAGTAGGGTCAGGCCTCTTTAGCAAATAAACTGCAAATCCACTGGTGTTTTTATTCTCTTAATTTCAGAAGGTTTTAGGCTGGTACAACAAAATTATTTTAATGAGAACATTTTTATTGACAGCGTGGGTCGTCTTATGTTCCAACAATGAATATGAAAAGTAAACCTCTAAAAAGAACACCTCTCAAATAGTAATCCTTTATAATTAAAAGCAAAACCAAATAAATAAATAAGATAATAAAGCCAAAACCGCACCAGCTGCTGTTGAGTCCACTGACTGCCGAGAACAGCAGCGTGCACAGCGAGAGCAGCTCCACTGGGTTTCAAGGCCGTGAGCTTGCAGAAGCAGTTGCCAAGTGATCCTTTCCAGGTGCCTCTAGGTGGACTTGAACTGCCAGCCTTCAATCGTACGAGAGTGCCTAACCTGTGCCAACAGAAGCTCCTATCCTTCACAGTAACCATTCTTAAAGATGGTATCTTTAGTTTCAAACCACAGGCTTATAAACCATCACATGACAGTACAAATCAGGAAGCTGCCATCTTTCGCTCGAGGGTCAGATAAAAAATGCTTTATGCTTTGGGGCCAGTCTTTTTTCCAACTACAGGCAATTCCCGGGTTCGAATGAGATTGTTCCTAAGTGTGTCTTTAGGTGTAATTTGTCAGGTAAGACAGAACAGGTGCACACAATTCTTATTCAACCTAGCTTTAGTCAAAGAGGAGCCCTGGTAGCATAGTGGTTATGCGTTGGACTGCTATCCAAAAGGTACAAAGTTCAAAACCACCAGTTGCTCCGCCGGAGAAACACAGGATATTCTACTTGTGTAAAGAGTCACAGGCTCGGGAATTCACCAGGGCTGTTCTACTCTATCCTGTATGATGGCCATGAGCCAGCACTAACACGATGGCAGTGAATTTAGTTTGGGTGTACCGCAAGACTCATAACTGCCCCTTAGGGTTTCTGAGGCGATAAGTCTGTATGGGAGAAGAAAGCCTCGTTCTCATGCGGAGAGGCTGGCAGATTTGAACTGCTGAAGCTGTGAGTCAGTATCGACCCAAGAGCTCTGAATAAGTTTTTAGTGCAAGAAAGTTCTTGAATCCCTTTAAACAAATTAATTACTGCAAGAAAATTCTTGAATCCCTTTAAACAATTTAAAAGCTGCCTGTGCAGCAAGTGAAGGTGGCTGTGATGTTTGTGATGCAGAATTAGTCTCTAGTAACATCACTCAAATTTTGATTTTAATTAATTATGGAAATAGCTAGCTTAAATTTTAGCCATAGTTTCTCAAGTCGCAGTTTAGAGTTCTCTTTACCATCATCCTAGACCTCTGCTATTTAATTGGATGAGGACTCTTGCATTCAGTAGCTATGACTATATGAAAGAGTACCCCCCCAAAAAACAGAATTGCGCTTTTGTGGTATGCATTTTTCCCACTCGGCGAAGATCAAGCAACCAGCTCTGAGTTAGTGCACCCAGTGGCAACGCCTGGGAAGGTTCCCTGTTCCACGAAAGCAGTTTTGCTGGAACCTCATTTTTGGTGATGGCTGATTTAAGAGAATAGTGTGCGGCTGTGAAATTTTGCATCCTGCTTGGGGAAAATGCCGCAGAAACTGTTGTGATGTTAAACACAGCTTACAAGGACAGTGTTGTGGCAAAAACTCAAGCATACATGTGATTTTATCATTTGAAAAAGGGTGAAATGTGATTGATTACATACCTCCTTCTGTTTGGGTCAACTCATAGAGTATTTGGAGTTTGTTCCACCAGGTCAGACTGTTAATCAACACGATAGCAATGAGTGTGGTTTGGGCTTACCGCCTTGTTCTCATGCAGTAAGACTCATTCTCATTCTATTTAGAGATTCTGAAACGATTGTATAACAGTGTGTATGACAAAAAAAACCTGATTTGTGGCAGATGGGGGTCTGGTATTGCCACCACGACAACGCACCTGCTCACGCAGCTAAGTGTGCCAGTTTTGGACAAAAACCAGAATGTCTCTCTTGCCCAATGAACCTTACTCACCTGAACTCGCTCCATGTGATGTCTTTTTGTTTTCATGAATGAAGAGGAACATGAAAGGACAGTGATTTGATGACATAGAATAGGTGAAGGAAAAATGAGGTAGGAGTCGGCCCCAATCCCAACTACAAGAACAGCCCCCCATCCCTGCAGAAGAATTCTCTTCAGAGGACAGCACTGAAGCTACAGCTCAGGGAGAGGGACAAGTCTGGTCAGAGCACGCAGGAGCAAAGGAAGGGGGAGGGAGAGAGAGTGGAGCACATCCTGGCCCACCAAGCCCCAAGGACGATATTCATGCTCAGAGCAGCCAATGCACAGAGAGGATCTCAGGGCCGGCCCCAGCACTAGACACAATATCCCTCACTAACCCATAGTGCTATGGAGACAACACTGGAGACACAGTGTGGGAATTGTGCCCGATCTGACCCTACCACACCAAAGCAAAACACTAAGGGTGTGCCACAGAACAGCGAGGGGAACAGAGTAACGAAATCCCCAGGGAATACCAAAAACAGACTTTGGGGTCAGGGTGGGTTACCCCATCAGATTCAACCCCAAAACACTCCTAAAGGTCAACAAACAGACCTGGAACTACTTACAGGCTTTTGTGTGTGTGTGTGTGTGTGTGTGTGTGTGTGTGTGTGTGTGTGTGTTGGGGGGTGTCGCTGCTTTTTGTTTTCTTTTGTTGCTTTGTTTTGGTTTTTTGTGCATTTTATTATCTCTGCAGGTCTATCTACATAAGATAGGCAGGATATACAATCTGGAGGAGCAAACAATGGGACTGATGGTTTCCGGGGAACTTAGGAGAGGGGGAGGCTGGGGAAAGGAAGTGGGTGTTAACAAACCCAGGGACAAGGGAACAACAAGTGATCCAAAATGGATGGCAAGGAG
>NW_022103907.1:11710575-11717113 GCF_000313985.2 Echinops telfairi | reverse complement strand
GATGGATGGATGGATTGTGATAAGAGTTGTATGAGCCCCCAATAAAACGATTTAATAAAGTAATAATAATAATAATAATAAAATAATTTTAAAGAAAAAAATGACAGAGGTGCTGTCAGCTATCCAAATAGATGAGTTTGGAAAGTTTCCAAGTATGGATTTGCAGATTTGACAAATGTATTAGTGCAATAGAGAGTACTTTGAATGTGATAAGGATGTTTTGTAAAAAAAATTTAAATACATAGTTTTTTTGGTAAAAATTCGTATTTTGGAGGCTATTCTCTCATATGTTCCAAGAATTATGATATAGTTAAACATGCAAATGTATTAACTTTTAGTCAACTGATTTTAATATTTTTAAAAATTAAAAACCAACAATGACGAAGAAATCATGGGAGACCCAATTGGATCCTTATTTTCTGTTTGTTGGTAGGATTTAACCTTAATCCCAGGGCTTTAAACAAAAAAGAGAAATAAGAGCAAAGGTGGACAAAGGTCAAGTAGTCTTTTTAGTGAAAGAGGACTGGACAGGCCAGTAAAGAACAGGTAAGCAGAGGCTATGTGCATAAAAGAGATTCGGAGGTCACTTAGGAAGCCCTTGGAGAATTGCTTCTCTGTAAGAATGTGGAAACCCACACTTCTAAATGTTCTTGAAGCAAAGGCTACCATCAAATGCACACAGAAAAAATGTGATTCTGCACAAGTGCCGATGCGCATGGGAGACAGAAAAGGACAAGAGAGGAAGAGCAACCGAGGAGGAACTTGGCCTGGGTGTTGTGCTTCCTCACGTGGCTAACCAGCTCCAAACACTTCCCACATTGCAGGAGATCATTGAGCAATCATTGCTTGCGCTTTACACATCCATTCCCACAACTAGAAGGGCAGAGGTGCCCTCACACATATATAAGTTCATTCATTAGTACATATTACAGAGTACATGTTGGCTGGCACAGATGCTTAGGCACTCAACTCTTAGCCAAAAGGTTGATGGTTCTAATCCACTCAGATGGTTCAAACCCACTCAGAAGCCTTGAAAGACAGGGCTGGCATCTGCTTCAGAAAGTGCACAGCCTTGAAAGCCATCAGAGGAGCTTGGCTATTGAAACAATAGCTAAGACCTTTTGATATCTTAACTACCTACCCAGATGCTAACTGCTAAAAAGCCTTCTTCTTCCTGGTGTTTTGGGAGAGGTGTTGAGGGCACAGAATAATACATTGCACAGAACTCTCACTGCCATCTAGACAATTCTGAGTCATAGGGACCCTGTCAGACTGTAAGGCTGCCCCTCGCTATGGGCTTTGGAGACCATAAGTCTTTACGGGAGAAAATGGCCTCAACAGTCTCCTGAGGAGCAGCTGGTGGTTTTGAACAGTTAACCTTGTGGTTAGCAGCCCAAACTGTAACCCACTATACCACTTGGGCTGTGTAATAGGGAAGTTCTTCGGTTCATAAAGCACAATAGCCTATTGTCCATGCATGACATGCTAAGGAAGTCATGCTAAGATTTTGCCGGCCGTAGCCTTTCACACATCTCCAGGATATAGGAGGCAGAGAATCCATGGGGAGGAGTTAGACATGGGGATTGAGTTTCTGTGGGCAGAACTGTGAGGGTCCTTTGGGCTCACCCTACACCTTCTCATGGGAGAAGGCACATTTCATTCAGCTGCATCTCATCATAACTACCATAACTACCAAATGGGAGCAGGTTCCAAAGCAGTGCTCCTGTTTTGGCGTGTATCGTTTGCAGCTGAAAAGATATCGATTCCAGGATCTCTGCGATCAACTTGCTGACAGGTTTTCTTCATTTGGGTTTGGTCCAGGGAAATGGTCAGAGGTGAGTTTGCGACTAGAGCTTCCCCTGCAGATGGGAGAGTAAATCCACGGCACTGCTTAAGGAAAGGGTCTTGTGGTTCAGTCTAAACCAAACCCCAACCCAATGATGGCTACTCCATTCCAGGCCCCAGTGACCCTATAGAACTCGCAGAGTGACCCCAGAGGGTTTCCACAAAGGCAGACTGCCTCAGCTTTCTCCTGAGGAGTCTCTGGCCGGTGGGTTTTTGCTCACACCTGAGTGCTTAGCCCCCGAGATCCTTTGTAAACACACAGGGGGCCGGCATGAACCACTCTCAATGTTTTCCCCAAGGGCATTCACCTGGACTCTAACTTATTAAACTCCCTTTGAGCTTTATTCTATTTCAAATCGCTCTTTTTTCAGCCAGCAGAATAATTTGTATAAATTTGTATAAATTCATTGGCTTATCAAGTTATTTTAAAAAATGGTGGATACACTTTACTCAGAAAATAAAAGATTTCGACTAAAGGTTAATTCCCAGATGTCACTCCAGAGCAGGCTCATCTTTTGAGGGGGTCTCTTGACAATCTGATATTCCGCTCAGTCTTATCTTGACCCCGCCAGGCCAGCTTCCCAAGGATTGGCCCCTGTGTCAGATCACGCTCGAAGAAGGAGCTGTTCTGTGATGATGCTGGGGGCTTGACGGCCAGGTTCTTCCTTTTGAGATTAGTTTCTCATTATCATTCTGCCCTTGGTTTCATTTCAGCTTCCTTACCTCCTGGGGCCAGTGCAGGCAGACCTTGCTTTATTGTGGCGGCCTTGCGTTCACTTGGCAGATACTGCATGTTTCACGTGTTGGAGGCTTGCGGCAACCCATCAAGCAAGTCTGCTGGCACTGGACTTCCAACAGCATATGTCTTTGTGTAACATTTTTGGTTGTTCTCACAATATTTCAGACTTTTCTATAATGGTATAGGGGACTTAATAGACTCTAGAGCAGCAGTTCTCAACCTGTGGGTTGAGACCCCTGTGGGGGTCAAATGACCCTTTCCCAGGGGTCGTCTGATTCATCACAGTAGCAAAATGACAGCGATGAAGTAGCTACGAAAATAATTTTATGGTTGGGGGTGGGGCGGTCACCACAACATGAGGAACTGTATTAAAGGGTTTCAATGAAGAAAATCTTTTGCCCACGTACAAGCTGAAGAGAATACTACTATAACCTTGCCATTTGCCCATGTACAAGCTTAGAGAATACTACTATCGTCTGGCCATTTGCCCATGTACAAGCTAAGAGAATAATACTATAGCCTCACAATTTGCTTTAAAGAAGTAATATATGGAATTCATTGATTTATTTTAGGATTCCTGACTCCATAGCCCTACTTAATACTTTCACTTTTGGCTTCTCAAACAGACTTATTTCTTGATCTTTGTGGCAAAACTAAAAAATGCAAGCTTTTGTAGCATGTTGCATAAGTGCTTATAAGTATTTGGAATTTGTAGATAAGTTAAATAAGTAAATCATATTTACTTTCTAGAATAATTGAGTGAGAAGCTTGTCAAGTCTACTCCCCAACAAGCAATGATGAAACTGGACAAAATTATCAAAAACAACCATTTAAGGACAATGGAAATTGACCAAAGGCATGCAACAAATTAAGAAGTATTTATTGAAGAAAATCTACTGAACTTTGGAACAATACGAACAATAGGGAGTCTATGATGTTTTGCCCTGATGCTACAATGCCTATTACCCTGCCTCTAGAACTTCTGCTGCAGAAATGCTGTCAGGGCAAGGCAGGACCAGTAGTCTGCTGGTGGAGACAACTAATTGGAGTCAATTCCCTGTCCTTAGAGACAATAGGATCACAGTGGTAACATAATCAAAGAAGACTACCATCAAAACCAGTCTGAGGTCTAGATAAGGGGTAGGTTCCTGGAAGAAAATGACAGCTGGAGGGGTTTTGATAAGAGCACACTCCTTCCTGGGGCTGTTACAACACAATTCTGCATTCATGCTCAGCAGAGACCAGAGGGAGCCCTCTCTCAAACTCACTGCCATTGAGTCGATTGGTGAGTCATAAAGACCCGCTGTGGGTTTCCGAGGCTCAAACTGTTCACCAGAGTAGAAAGCCCCATTTTTCTCCTGGTAAGCAGCTGATGGTTTCGAACTGCAGACCTTTGGGATGGTACTCAGCTGAACGTGTAACCACTAAACCATAAGAGTCCTAGTGACTCACTAATATTGAACTAAATTTAAGGCCTTGAAGGAAGTAAAAGATAGAATAGACTTGTAAATTGCCTGAACTTGGATGCATTCTCTAAACTACACAGAGACCCACAAAGAACAGAAGCCTTCAAAGCTCAAAGTGTTTCAGCACAATATTTGACCAATTATTGTCCGATTGCAACATTATGATGACCCAGGTGTGGTCAAAAGAAGTCAGGCTTGAAAAGAAACAAAGTAGAGGGGAGAAAAAAAGAATTATCAATGTCCATAGAGCCAGAGAGTGTGGAAGGAAATGGATCAAATAGACTTAGGCCAGGCAGTCACTAAACAAACACCTTCACCATCACCCCCAAATCTAGTAGCATTACTACACCTTGTGTGGAGTCAGAATCAAGGGTTTTATTAGGTAGGTTAGCTAGAGCTGGGAATGTCCATTAATGCGTGCCCAGAGGGCCAAGCTAGGGGAATAAAGAAGTGGCGCACTGCACTTGCCCAGAGGCTTGGATTCCCGCGGGTAGGCAGGGGTGGGTGTGAACTTGAATTGGCCCACCTAGGCCAGGTAAATTCAATTCAGCCAATGGGGTCGATCAGGGGTCTTCCACCATGCCTCCCCATGGAATCCTTGAAAAGGCAGAAGCCCGATGTCAGGGGAGGAGAGAGAACTTTGGCGCAGAGAGCTTTGGCAGGACTTCGGGACACTTGCGTGACGCCAAGCAGCTTCCAACCAGGCCGCATGTTCGGGAGGAGATCCATGGGTGCCGTGTAAACCTAAAACTTTTTCTAACGGTCATAATACTCACTTGGATCATGAGCCAGGCTTCGGCGTGAATTCCTTCTCGTGCAGAGCCAAGGACTGAGGTATATCTAGCTACAGAGAGATCTAACAGTTTCTGTAACATTACCTAAAATGCACCGTTCTCAAAAAAAAAAAAATTACACAAGCCAATAAAGAGAAAAAGGATGACCCATACATGGGGTAAGAAGAAAAATATCCAAAAAACTATAGAAACTATGTCTGAGAGGAACAAGTGGTTGAATTTAGCAGAGAACTTCAATGTAGCTATTTTAAATTCAGAGACCTGGAGGAAACCATGTTTAAAGGATCAAAAGAAACTAGAACAAGAGCTCATTAAGCAGAATTCAAAATGAAAAAGTTAGAAATCATTTTTTAAGAAAGAGCAAGAAAATTCTGGAGTTGAAAAGTGAAACGAGACATTCACTGGAGGCGCTCTAAGAAGATCGGAGCTCGCAGAAAAAAGAACTTGTAAACTGGAAAATTGGTCAACCGTCGTTCTACAATCTGGCAAGCACGGGGGTAATGAACAGCGCTACAGAGAAACGCGGGACTCCATTACACACACCCAGGAGTTCTGGACGCTCAGCGGGTGAAGCCCTGGGCTGCCAAGCCCATGGTCAAACCCACCAGCCACTCTGGGAGAAAGAGGAGGCCAAAAGATAGTGGAAAGTTCTATTTTCTATGTTGAGATAAAAAAACCAGCAGTGTCCAATAAGGTAGGAACCCTAGTGGCTTAGCGGTGATGTGTTGGGCTGCTAACCTTGGTTCAGCAGTTGGAAAGCCCCAGCCACTCTGCAGGGAAAGATGAGTTTCCTCGCCTAGAGTGACAGACAACTCAGAAACCCACAGGGCCAGTTCTAGCCTGCCCTGAAGGCTAACCAGGAGTCAGAATTGACAGTAACTTTGGGAGGGGGTGTGGTGGAGGGGGAGTGTCAAATAAGAATTCTATACAAAGCAAAACTTTCCCCTGGTATCTGTTCTACCGTCTAGCTCAATGCATAATGAATAAGGTCTTAATGGCCAGCAGGCAGGCAACTAAGGACAACAAATGATCTCCAAACCCCTGAAGCAACAGAGGAAGGTAAAGCAAACATTACAGGAGACAACTGCGTGGGTCTGGATGCTCCCAAGAGCAGCTGCCCCCTGGGTCAGGAGAACTGGATGGTAAACATTTTGATCCAAGATTCTGTAAATGAATCTCGATCCAAGATTCTGTAAAAGATTGTGTAAAAGAAAGAAAATGAAGAACAGAGCTGGGATAGTTAAAGTTTATTGTGCCAATCTGGTTGATAAACACATGTGGGATTAATTGAAGGGTGGAGAAATAAATGGCTCGGTGAGCCTCACCTTTCTAGTTCTTGGGTCTCTTGCTTACTGATGGTTAGACCAGGGTGCAATTGCCTTAGCCAGTTCCCTGCTTCAGCTGGCAAGGCTCACTTCCTGCAAGACATCCCCAAGGAGAAGCCACATGGACCAACCCCGATTCAGCCCTGGGTGCTGGAGCAGCTGTGTGGAGAACCTGGCCAGCGCTGAGATGCTTACACATTCACTGACTCAGCTTTCCTCCTGCAGTCGGCGTCATTGAGTGTGTTTTGTGAGATAGAGGACGACTTTGTGGATTGGTGTTGGATATATGGGTTGATGTTGGATTTGTGGGTTTGGGCAGCACTGGGTTGGGATGTTTTTTTTATGTGCACTTAACCTTTATATAAAACT
>NW_022103907.1:11708259-11709323 GCF_000313985.2 Echinops telfairi | reverse complement strand
AAAAAAAGAAAAATGGAATTAGAAGGTAATGGATTCTTTTTTCCATGAACTATTTGAAGACCTTCGGTGGGCACTTTATTCTTTAAAGTAGTCTTCCTACATATTATTTAGAAGCATGGCACCTTTTTAGTTTTATTTTCAAATAAAATGTTATGATAAAATATTCTTAATTTAAATTTACCATGTTCAAAGTCCTTTATCTTGGTTGATTCATTTGAGAAATTCTCACTAAACGTTTACTTTAAATGAGTTAAAAATACATTAGAATAAACAGAACAAGAATAGTTATGCCATCTAGGAAATATTTTTAAATAAATGTGATTGACAGGTGAATTGGGTCAATAATTTTTTAATCTGCTGTAATTTATGAAGAGGCATATTAAAGCGTTCAAACACTGCCTACATTATGCATACTTACCACATATGACAATATCCATTCATGGGTGCTTTATTAACAGCTTTCTCACCCAAAGTTTTTCCTGAAAAATAAATATACATATACTCAGCACCTGTATGTAAGTTGATAGGGGTGGATTCTTTAGTTAAGTAGGTAGTTATCCAAGGAGAGTCCCAGGACTGTACGCACAAGCAACGCTTGGAAATAGAACAAACTTGTTCAATAGAACAAACTTCCAACCACACAGGAGACCTATGTGTTCACAAATTCTCAAAGCAGGGAGCAGTCATCTGTGTTTTAGTGAGTCTCTATAATTCTGATGCACACTCAGATTGAAGACCCTCTGGATTAAGTGATTTAGCCAATCACAGGGAAAAGCATAATAGAGTAATCCCATCCGCCAACATTACAGAGGGCCTGCTAATTGGCACATCGTCTGAGCTTCTAAACCAAACCAAACTCACTGCTATAGGGCTGATCCTAACTCAAAGCTACCCTATAGGACTCAGTAACCCTGTGGGCTTCCGAGACTGTAGATCAGCGGTTCTCAATCTGTGGGTCGTGACCCCTTTGGGGGTTGAACGACCCTTTCACAGGGGTCACCCGATTCATACCAGTAGCAAAATGACAGTGATGAAGTAGCAACGAAAATAATGTTATGGTTGGG
>NW_022103907.1:11700092-11706204 GCF_000313985.2 Echinops telfairi | reverse complement strand
TTCCTCCTCTCTTCATTTGATTTGTTTAGTTTGTTGTCCTTAGGTGCCATCGAGTTGGCTCAGACCCACAGCGACCGATGCACAACAGAAGGAAACACTGCCTGGTCCTGCCCAGCCCCACAATTGTTCCTATCTCGGAGCCTGTTGTTGCAGCCACAGTGTCCATCCATCCTGAAGGGCCTTTTCTCTTCAGCTGCCTCACTTCTTTACCAAGCATGATGTGCTTCTCCAGGGACTGGTCTCTGCTGGCAGCATGTCCAAAGTCCTTGAGACAAAGTCTCTTGTTAGAGGCACTCTGTTAAGAGTCCTGGAAAAGGTCATTATGCTTTTAATCATCCACAGCACTTTCAATATTCTTCTCCAGCAACACAATTCAAACACATCGATTCGTCTTCAATCTTCTTTATTCAATGTGCAACTTTCACATGCATGTGAGAAATTGAGAACACCTTGGCTTTGGTCAGGCACACCTTACTCCTCCTAGCAACATCCTTGTTTTCAAATCTCTAAAGAGGCCTTGTGCGGTAGACAGACCCAATGCAATGCATCTTTTCATCTCTTGGCTGCTGCTTGCAGGAACATTGTGGATTCAAGCAAGACCAAATCCTCGACAACTTCATTCTTTCTCCATTTGTCACTTCACAGTCTGGTCCAGTTGTGGGGATTTTGGTCTTCTTTACATGGAGTTGTTGGAATTCATACAGAAATCTGAAATCTTGACCTTTATAAGAAGTAGCATTTGCATATTGAAGGTTGTTAATAAGCCTTCCTCCAAACCTTTTCTTTTTTCTTTCTCTGATTTCCCTTTTGTCTTGATTTCCTTTGTTTACTTTTTTTCTTATCCCTTCTGTCTTGGTTTTTCTTTACGGTTGTCACTTCTCCCCTCCTAGGCTTGCTGATTATTATTTTTCTTTGACTGCCCTTGTGGGGTTTGCTTTGTTTTCATTTGCTGGCAGCTTTGCTGCTTGCCTTTTTTTTTTTCTTCTTGATAGTTTTCCCCTTTGCTGCTGTTTCTGTTCTTATCTCATTTTGTTCTGATCACGGTTGACAGGAACAACAACCACGTCCACACGGCTCAGCCACACCCATTCCTCCTACAGTCCCACCCAGCTCACCCTCTGCCTCTAGATGAACTCACCCCTCTTGGCTCATTGTTCAGCCAAACAATAGGCATGCCTCTAGGGGAATGCTCATGCAATGGCATGTGTACAACTTAGAGCAACAGCCCATTTGAGCTCCAGGGGGCAGCATTTACCCAAGGTCAGACTTCAGAGGGGTTAAGAAGGAAGTAGGAGTTGCGAGATATTAAAGGATTGTATTGAAAGAGATGAAATGGGTTATGTTTGAATCATTGAATGTAAAATTGATTGGCTCTGTAAACATTCACCTAATTCACAAAAAGGGTTTTTTTAATGTCAAAAATATAGAAGACAGAAGTCAAAAGGTTGATTGGTGCATTGCACTGGGTAAATCGGCTGCACAAGATCCCTTTAAGGTGTTGAAGAGCGAGGATGTCATGTTGAGGCCTAAGGTGGGCCTGACCCAAGCCATGGTCTTCTCCATTGCCTCACATGCATGTAAAAGGTGGACATTGATTAATAGGAAGACTGAAGAGGAATTGATGCATTTGAATTATGGTGCTGGCAACGGATACTGAAAGTACCAGGGTCTGGCAAAAGAACAAATAAATCTATCATGGAAGAAGTACAGCCAGAATGGTCCTTAGCAGTGAGTGTGAGGAGACTTTGTCTCACATACTTTGACATGTTCTTAGGAGAGGGGTCCTTGGAAAAGGGCATTTTGCCTGATGAAGTTCAAGGACAGCAAAAAAGAGGAAGACCTTGACAAGATGGATTGACACCGTGGCTGCAACCGTGGACTCGAACATCCCCTCCTTTGTGAGGACGGCACGGGGCGAGGCCCTGTCTCATTCTGCGGTACATGGGGTCATTATGAGGCGGACCGACTTGACGGCACCTAACAACAACATACTGAATCAGCACGTAGTCATCACTTAGCTTAAACAATGATTAGTGCGAAGCTCAGCTTGTTTTATCAAGATGAATTTTGGGGGGGAAATAGCACAGTAACTACAGCTTGAGAGAAGCTATTCTTTGTGGTGCCGAGATTAATATGCTACAGGAAGGAAGCTGTGTTGTATTAACTGTGGTGTAGGACCACTGCTAAAACAACTATACTCTGCCTAGAACGATTTCTCAAATAGTAACACTGGAAGGCTTGTTTTTCTGTGATTCGATAAACCTGAAGTAAGAACTTGTTTTTCAGTTGCTTACGAGAAGGCAGATTTGACTTGAGTTGTTGGTTTGGTTTTTAGCTTATTCTAACCTGCAAGGAGCCCGGGGGTTCAATGTTTAGGTGCTCTGGATGATAACCAAAAAAGTTAGGGCTTGAGTCAACAAAATGATTCTGCAAGAGAAAGACCTGGCAGTCTTCCCTCATAAATATGACAGCCTATGAGACCATACGAGGCGGTTCTATTGGCATGTGAGGTCAGGATGAGTCTTAATCGACACAATGACACTGAATAATAACATTTTAACATGTTAATTGTTTAAAAGAACCACATTTTAGTTTTCCAAATAATTTTTATACATATATTCACATATATATGTATGCATGTGTATATATATACATATATATTAAACAGACTAAACTATTAACAATCTCTTTAATGGTTTACTATAGACCATAATTGCCACTCCAGGACAATCTTTAAAAAATACTTACCAATATTAGCATAATGTTTCTTTTCTTGTGTATTTGTAGATAAATCATACATGTCCGCGTAAGCACGAGTTAGCCGCCAAATAAACTCTATTTCTTCTTTAAACTGAAAAAAGAAGAGAATTGACCATTGGTTTACTAGTTGATTAACTCATTAATCAGACCACAAGGTAAATGTCTTCTAGTGCAACTTTTACAATTCAAACAGATAAATTGGTATTTACAGCTGTCTGAATCTATACTAATTGTAACTATCCAAAAGCATAGAGCACAGGTGAAAAAGTGGATTACATGCGGGGCTGTAACCACAGGGTTAGCAGTTTGAATCCACTAGCCACTCCAAGGGAGAAAAATGAGGCTGTCTGCTCCTATAAAGATCTTTAGCCTAGGAAATGCAAAGAAGCAGTTCTATTCGGTCCTGTATGGTTGTTATGAGCTGGATTCAACTTGATTGCGGTGGGGTTTTTTTTGTCCAAACCCAAAATCTAACCCACTATCTCATAGACAATTCAGCCTCCTAGTGATCTTATGTTGAGTTTCCAAGATTGTTAATCAGTCCAGGAGTATACAACCTGACCTTTATCCCATGTAGTGGCTGGTGAATTTGAACTACCAACCTTGTGATTAGTAGCCCACCACAGAGCCACTAGAGCAAGTATAAATACATACAATGTTAAATTCAAATATTCATGGTTAATCTATATGGCTTACTATCCCCACGTATGTGGAAGAAAGACTTGATAGAGCCCACCAGGCACCAAGGCTCCCTTATACTATTGTTCTCCTTGGGCTACTCCATATCCCCTACCTACCTATACATAGCTAACATGTCTACTGTCCCTATGATACCTCGATGAGTTTTTCTATAACACCTGTAAGTTGGAGCACATATACTCAAAAGTGTAGCCACAATTTTTGTTTAAATTACCAATACAGTCCAGGGTTGGTTTGTTTAAACAACTTTCAAACGAGGTATTTAGAACTGCTAACGATTCACATACAAAGGTTAGACTTAATTTGCACACGGGAAAGAAACAGTAGTATGGCATAATGAGTCATTACTCATCTATATTATAAAATACTTATTGAATATCTAAGATTAATAGACAATAAAATTAAAGTAATGATATATGATTACAGCTCAGGTTCTCATTTTTCTGACTTTAGAGCCTAATACATTCTTACATTTACATTTTAATTTTAAAATTCACTTTGCAGAAAAAATTAGATATCTTTCACTTAGCTGATATGGATTGTGAAATCGCTGTGGCCATCACATGAATGGAATATTCAATCCAAGATGAAAACTAAGCAGACTTGTTGTTACAGATCTCTCACCTTTTCTTTATGGTCACAAAGCAGTTCAAAGCTCTCCACCTTGCCAGACTCGGCCGTACGTAAGTGATCTGCCTTCTGAAGAAGGGCTTCTAAGTTCAGTTTCTCTGCGTGTGTGTTCAATGCCTGAGGGACCGGAAAACCCTGTTCTTCTGTGTCAGTATTGGCTGTAACATACCTAAAATTATAGAAATCATTGTCAACTCCTTTGAAATGTAAAATAGAGTCGCCGGAGTGCTCCTTTAAACGTGAAAGTAAAACATGCCACCCATTCTGGAGACCCTGCGATGCCAGCTCCCGCCACTCAGGAAAAGCCCCAATCTCAACAAAAGCTCACAAGGGCTTGTCTCCCAATCCTGTTACCTTGATGACCCCATTTTCTGCCTCTCTTCCTCTTACTCATTCAATTCCACGCTGGCTCCGAATGTCACTGCCATGGGTGACCCCTTTGTTGGAATGTTCTTTCCTCCAGAAGCCACTTCCCTGCGCCTCCCTCTCCTTCAAGTCTCCATTCCAATGTCTTCTATACGTGCCCTACTTAGACCACTTTATTGTACGCTGTAACCTCCTCACTCCACCCCATCCACACTACTCTACCCACATCCCTACTCTATCATACTTGACTTCCTTTTCCACAGCAAGTATCATTTTCTAACATAATATAGAACCTACTAATCTCTTACACGTGCTGCTTCTTCAACTATAAAATACGCTGCTTGATGGTAGAGTTTGTTTTTATAAAAGGTCTATCAAATGCTACATCAGCAATCACCTAGCACATAATGGATATTCAATGAAGAGTGTTGAATGGATAACACAGAATGATAGGAACTGACACAAATTCTCTTTATACATATAATAAATGGTGTTCTAACATTTGGCTTTAAAAACAAAAGCAATGCTATTCCCGACATTTCATTTCTGGTGATATCTGATGCAAACAATATTTATTTATTCCACCCACCCCCGATTCTAAAAAGATTTTAAGAAGGTATATAAATATCCAAAGCCGGCTGCTATTGAGTTGATTCTGACTCAAGGAAACCCTACATAGGGTCTCCAGGGTTGCATATCTTTATGGGAGAAGATAACCTCATCTTTCTCCATTGAGCTGCAGGTGGATTTGAACTGCCAACCTTGAAGTTAGTAGTCCAACGCTTACCAGACAGTATCACCAGAGAACACAGATTAAAATATAATAAAATCCACTAGAAGTAGAAATTAGGAAAGAATGATAAAAACAAATATGAACAAGGTTAATAAAGAATACTATGATCTGCTCTGTAAACCTTCACCTAATTCATAATAAAAAGTTTTGAAAAAATTCATATATTTTAGATATCAATAAAAATACAGTTCCTACAAGGGACAATGTGCTTCTCTATCTCCTAAAAGTCTATATATCTTCTAATACAATTAGTCAAACAACTCGTTCCTCCTCCCCCTTGCAAAACAACAAACAAACAAACAAAAAAACAATTCTGATTCACACACAGAGACCCTACAGGGCAGAGAAGAACTGCTCTTTTTTATTTTTAAGACAAAAAACTAACAAGAATAGCCAAGAGAAACAGATAAGAGTTTCCATTGAAAAGCAAGCCATAAACCATACTTCACCCCCATGTGCACTTCATGAGAACCACCTGGAAAGAGGAGACCTCGCGTGGACTGGGGTCACTCCTTCAGGAACGGGGAAATGGGCGATGACCACCCCCTTGATGTCATACAACACTGAGACAAGCTTTTAACAAATAAACAGATCTTCCACAGGAAGAGGACAGGAACTCTGTTCGTCCAGGTACTTTAGAGAAACAAATCCACAGAAACTCATGTATGAGAGAGTTTTATATTAAGGGTAAGTAAGTGCACATCAAGAAAATATCCCAACCCAGTGCTGCCCAAGCCCACAAGTCCAACAGTAACCTTTATGTCTGAAACCAATCCACAAAGTCCTCCTCCATCTCACAAAACAGACACTATGACGCCGACTGCAGGAGGAAAGCTGACTCAGTGAATGTGTAAACATCTCAGC
>NW_022103907.1:11696584-11699328 GCF_000313985.2 Echinops telfairi | reverse complement strand
CATTTGGCTTTAAAAACAAAAGCAATGCTATTCCCGACATTTCATTTCTGGTGATATCTGATGCAAACAATATTTATTTATTCCACCCTAAACAGCTAAAGTAAACCAGAGTCATACATAACCCAGGGACATGCAGGTGAATTCTGAGCTCCCACTTGATTCTAGCCCCAACCCCAAAACAGTTAGTTCTTATGACATGGGCCTGCTCGACACCTGCCTTCATGAAGTGTTCACTGAAGATATGGGTGCTACAGCAAAATGTAGTGAAGAAAGCAGATGGTGCCCAGATATCAATTGGAATAGTGTCTGGGGTCTAACAAGCAGCCATCTAAGTGGGGCATCGACTAAATCCGCATGGAAGAAGCACACCAGCCTGTGTGATCCAAAGATGACAAATAACAAAATCCAGATATGATAAAGGGAAAGGTATCAGAGCTTAAATTGCAAACACTTAATCCATAGAAGGCTTTGGAGTACAGTGAGCATCCAAAAATCCATCTGCCGAGTACCGATTCAGCTTAAACTTCTGGCAGATCCCCTTGGGCCAGAGTTGAGGGCCTTGGACAGACTTACTATCTGCCTGAGATGATTGTGAACTTGATTATGGAGGATGGAACTTCAGCACAATATGATACCTGGTCAGCTTACCTCCCTTTGGACCCATCTTGACTTTGCTCTTGGTTCAAATATTTCTCACTTGTACCACACATAAATTTTCTCTCTGACTTTTTTAATATTGCAGTAGCTTTTCTTTGTTTTTAAAAATATTTTTATTGTTTCTGTTATGTTTCCCAGTTTATGAAACACAGACGGTGCAGATGGATAGAGACAATAACTGATATAATAACTTATCAGGGATGGGTAGGGGAGGTGGGGGTTTGGGGCACAAATAATAGGGAATGCACTAGAATTTATTGTGATGTCACTCTTTCAAAAAGTGACTTAACTATGGAAGTACATTATATGTGAATTTTATATCAATAAAACTATTGAAAAAGAAAAGAAAGCAGAAAATGTGAAAAATTAGAAAAAATGTAAATGGATCATAAGGGAGATCAAACGATAAGGTGCTAAATTTTAACCTAACTGCATCTGCAGAAATCCACTTTCCAATGTAATCTGCATGTTAACCAGGCTATTCCCATCCCCGGTCCTTGGTAAGAGGGGATTCCACAGGGCCTTAATCATTTGCATTTCCCCTTCACTTTAAAAAAAACTGAAACGGCTTTAAAATGAGCCCAATGGAAGATCAAAGATAAGATATTACATTTTAACCTAACTACTTCTGCCATATCGACTTTACAAAGCTGTCTCTCTGATAACAAGCTATTCACATCACATAGCTATGATCATAGGGGATTCACCAGAGGCTAAATCCCTGTTGGACTCTGCAAATGGATCTTGGGGCTTTCACTGTCATCCATAACCTGCAAACCAGGTGTTCACAATTTAAGCTCTGCTGCCATTTCCTCCTTCAGATTGAGATTATATCATTTACCATCCTTGGATCACACAGGCTGGTGCACTTCTTCCACGTGGGCATAGTTGACACCTTGCTTAGAAGACTGCTTATTTGAAGAGAAGCCTTTAAGACCTCAGATACGATTCTTTCTGATAGCTGGGCACCATCTAATTTCTTCACCACACTTTGATATTGCACCCATAGCGTCTGTGATATTTTCATGAGGTCAAGCATAAAGCAAGGCCATGTCTATAACATGAGTCCCCTGAGGTAAGAACAGTCAGCATGGACAATCAGAATAGGCACTTAACTCACAATACACAGTGGAAGCATAGGTAGTCGGGGGGGAGGTCACACCAAACAAGGAAGGCACATGTGAGTCCAATATAAAGAAGGGGAAATGGGGAAGAAGGAGGAAGAATGGGGGTGGGGAGAAACTGAGATGATATAGGGGGAACAGGGCACTAACCCACCCAGGGGGAGAGTATTGGTTATGTCCCCACAGAGTTGGAATGTGCATACAGACCCCACCATGATGCGCCAATGTAACACATGGGAGGAAAATATAAAAAGACTGGGCTATAGGGCTGGCCCTAACCAGAACCAGCCTGACCCCCACCATGGAAGGGTGTGCCATAGAGAATGACAATAGAACTTCTGGTGGGGGAAAGGAATTGACCTACCATACTCAGAGTGAAGTGGAAGCAAACGAAGGGGGAGGAAGGGGACAGAGCACACGCTGGCCCACCAAGCCCTGAGGACAAAAGCCCCACTCAGAACAGCCAGTGCACAGAGGGGACCATACGGCCGGCCCCACTACGAGACGGGACATCCCACACTGACCCATAGCCCTATGTGGGATGTGTGACCGAGCTGACCCCATCACACCGAGGCAAAACACTAAGGGCGTGCAACAGAACAGCAAGGGGAGCAGAACAAGGAAGTCCCGAGGGAATACCAAAAATAGGCTTTGGGGCCAGGGCATGGTACCCCATCAGACCCAACCAGAAAACACTCCTAAAGGTCAACAAACAGACCTTGAACTATTTACAGGCTCTTCTTTCTTTTTGAATTTGCATGTCATTGGCTTTTTTGTTGTCGTTTTGTTTTTCTGTGTCACTTTGTTTGGTGCTGTCCTGTTTTTATGGTGCATATTATTATCTCTGCACGTCTATGTAGATAAGATAGGCTGGATAAACAATGTGGAGAAGAAAACAATGGAACTGATGGTTCCAGGGGGACATGAAAGAGGGGGAGGTGGGAGGAAAGGAAGTGGTGTCAA
>NW_022103907.1:11693501-11695293 GCF_000313985.2 Echinops telfairi | reverse complement strand
ATCACATTCTTCAGTAGTATTCTCCTTTAATGGAAAATACTTACTTCCAGTTGTTCAAACTAAAAATCTTGGAATCATCATTGACTCCTCGTTTCTCCTAATACTCAGTCTACAACAAATCCTGCTGGTTTAACCTATAAAACATATTCTGAATATTGTCACTTTTCTGGACCACCACCACCACGACTGCTTGAGTTTAAGCCATCATCCTCATCTCATCGAGAGTTTCAGACCTCCTATCATTGCTCTTTGATTTCGTCTTTGATCCTTATGGTATTCTCATACTAGCTGTACTCATGGCCAGGGCGATCTTCTAAAATCTTAAATCGGATCGTGGCACGCCTTTGCTGACCCTTCCAGTGCCCAAATCAGGGTGAAACTATAAGTCCTTTTAAGCGCACTGCAAAGTCCTACATAATAGAATACTTCTGATCTCATCTTCAGCCACTATCCTGCCAAACACAGCACTCCTCCAGGCACTACGGCTTCCTTGATAGTCCGTGAATATATTATTTGTGTCCTCGCCTTAATAAGACTTGGGCATTTTCTATTCCCTCTGCCTGGTATACTCTTTTCTAATATCCATACAGGTTACTTCCGTGCCTAATTCATACCCTTGTTCAAATGTCACTTCACTTTGGGAAATGATGATTATCTACACAGAAAATAATCTACAAATTATGAGAAGAATTTGAGAGTTTAGCAAGTTGGCTGGATTTAATATTAATAGAAAAAAGTCTGTTTGATTTTTATACACAGAGGGGGCTTGAAGCACTTGCTGATGAAAATCAAGGACTAGATTGAAAAGCAAGCCAGAATCCTCACAACTGGACCAATAGATAATAACGTGATAAACAGAAAAGGTTGAAGTGGTCAAGGATTTCATCTGGCTTGGATCTACAATCAATGCCCATGGAAGCAGCAGTCAAGTGATGAAACAACATGTTGAAATGGGTACATATGTTGTACAAAAACACCTCTTTACAGTATTGAAAAGCAAGGATGGTACTTTGAGGAGTAAGTTACACCTGAGCCAAGCCAAAGTCTATCATGATTTTGAGGATGTCAGTGCACTTGACCTAAGCCATGGTCATTTCAATTGCCTCATATCTATGTGATAGGTGGACATCGAATAAGGAAGACCAAAGAAATAGTAATGCAGTTGACTTGTGGTGCTGGAGAGGACTACTGAAAGCACCAGGGACTGCTGAGAGGACAAGCCGATCTGTCTTCGAAGGACAGCCAACGTGCTCCCTAGAGACAAGGATGGTGAGACTTTGTCCTGTGTACGCTGGATATGCCGCCAGGAAAGACCAGCCCGTCCCTGGAGACGGACAGCATGCTTAGTAAAGCAGAGGGGCAGCGCAGAAGTGGAAGACCCTCAATGAGATGCACTGACACCATGTCTGCAACAATGGGCTGAGGCACAGGAAGAATTGTGAGGATGGGGCAGGACCGACAAGTGTTTTGTCTGCTATGCAGTCCTAGAAAGGAGAATGCTTTCATGAGCGCAGATTCTTCCTGCCAAGATGCACACGACTTGCTCAATATTTAAAGAGCCAAAGTAGCATTTTTTCATTTCAATCTGCTCTAGTGGCAAGTGTTTCCAAATGCAAAGGTCATGACATTCAAAAGCACTGGGTGGGGATGGCCTTCCCTAATCCTCCTTTATGGGCAAGTCCTCACGCTCATTCAACAGACCCAACTTAATGTCTGATCAGAGGCAGTGGGCTTACAAACTCTCTAACCGCGTACTTCCCAATAATCATTTCTGTTACCTATTATTTCAATA
>NW_022103907.1:11687896-11693109 GCF_000313985.2 Echinops telfairi | reverse complement strand
AAAATATATAGAAAATGTTGAAAACCAGATCGGGCCCAATGTGCATCAGAGGGGACTCAACTGACAAAGGGTTCCCTGTTCAGGTGGGGTTCATTCCTTTGATCTGCTGCAGCGCTCTCTCCAAGGCACTCTATTTAGTAAACACTTCCCTCCCATCCTTCTATTGTGGACATGGGGCGTTCACCCGAGGCTTATTTCCTGTGTAGTTCCCACACCAAACACAATCCTTAAAACCAGTCAAAGTCAAGCCTTTCTTATCTAAACAATCCATCAGGGCCTTATCCCTCTCACCGGGATCAAACCAGGGCCAGGCCTTCTACCAGCCATTGAGACTAAGCAATGACTTTTACCTCAGAAAAGTTCAATTCGTTTTTGCCCGCCCCCCTCGCCCCCACCCAACTACAACTGAACATCCATTTGCTCTATTTCAGGTACCAAAGATGGTTTCTAAGACTCAAAAGTTTTACTCCCCATGCCCTTTCCAGTAACAACTGAGTAAATCATGTGGCCACATCTGACCTCTGGCTTTCCAAAGAACAATCACATTGCATCAATTGTCATAAGAGAGGTCAGACAAGGCTCACTCTCCATCTTCATGATTTGTTTCTCTAGCCCCCCACTCAACCGGTACCATGATGTTTTAGGCTGGGTTGTCTAGAGAAACAAATTCAGTCCCATTCCTCTATTTTTAAGAGCTTTATATCAAGACGTAAATGTGTATATATATCTCAGGAAGGCATTCCAGCCCAATCAAAGTCAAATCTAAGTCCAATACTAATCCATAAATCCCTCCAGACTCACATAGCCACACACAATGATGCAGAATGCAGGAAGATCACAGGCCAGTGAGTGTCGAGGTGTGGATCCAGGCACAGCAGTAATACGGCAGGACCAGAAGCTCTAGGGTCAATGATAGAGTCCCAGCAATCAGGAAGGTGAAGGGGCAGAGAGAGATTGTCTCTAGTGTCTCACACTCTTATAGTAAAAGGTTTCTCACATCAAGATGATGTCATCGGGCTGCAACTTAATTAACAGTTTTGACTCCACCCCTAGCCAGGAGTGTCAAATAGACACTCCCTACTCTACCACACTGCGATATAGACAATCCTGGAATAAAGGCGGTCTATGAGTAGATGTCTAGGCTGGTTGATGGGCAGGTTGAATGGGGGTGGGAGGGAGAGTGGGAGCATACCTACAAATATATATTGCTCAGTGGTTCTCAACCTGTGGGTCGCGACCCCTTTGGGAGTGAACGACCCTTTCACAGGAGTCACCTGATTTATAACAGTAGCAAAATAACAGTTATGAAGTAGCAACAAAAATAATTTTATGGTTGGGGGTTCACCACAACATGAGGAACTATATAAAGGGTCACGGCATTAGGAAGGCTGAGAACCACTGATATGTAGGCTTGACAGAGGATATTTGTGCATACATACTTACATTTGCTGCTGCAAAACAAATTCCATACGTGTGATGGCAGTGATGGCCCCAAATCCATTTGCTGTGACCCCATATAGATTAAGCTTCCATTGAATGATTTTGATCATTAATCAAGGACTAGATGATCTTGCTCCAGGGAGGGGCAGTCTCTCTTAGGGGCTTGCCTGGGTATGTGTCCTTGACAGAGGTCTCCGAGTTGGAGACACAGTCAGGGGTCATGCCTTATCAGTCTGGCCCTGCCTGCCTTGCTCAAAAGGCCCGGGACCAATCTCGTAAGCCCTTCTGTCTAACAATGGTCTCATTGCTACTTCTGTAGTCCCACCTGTAACTGTGATGTACTCTTATGCCACCAATCACGTTTTTGTGATGGTTTCCTTTTTAAAACTTGGTATCTCAATGAACCCCTTAGAAGTTGTTTCAACCATGTGTTGGTGGCTCCCTCATCCAGATGACCTGCCTGTGTCTTTGTGTTGTCTGTCTCTTTTAAGACTTACTACATGTTTTCTTTAAATTATATTCAAGATGGGACCTTTTTGGTACCCTCAAACAATATAACCAAACACCTTGCGGGAATAGACCTGAAGGTCCAGAATTATGGTCTTGGAGGACCTAGCATCACATCGTCCACAAAGACCATTTTCTACATCTTAGTTGGGTGGGTAGGGACTGTGGTCTTAGAGGCTCATGAACATCCGTCTTAGGTGCAACCAGCAGTCTCTCCCTGCCTGGAGGAAAGAAAAGTGAAGAATATTGAAGAGTCATGGAAACAGTTAGTGAAACGGGCTAATGGACCATATAATGGACAAAAAGACTCATTGGCCTCCAAGACCCTGGGTCCAGAAGAATTAGATGGTGCCTGGTTATTGCTAACAGCTGCTCTGAAGGGATGGATCACTTAGTTCCTGGATAGAATGGGATGAAAATGTGAAATAACGTTCAAAATAATTTAAACAACAACAAAAAAACATACTTAAGAGTTGGATAGTGACTAGTGGAAACCATTAATCACCCTCATATCTGGAACTGAATTCACTCTATGGCTCAATTTCAGCCAAACGATAGGGAAATAATACTAGAGAGATATGCACCCCTTAGAATCAGCCATCAGTTGAGTTCAAAAGGGCAGCCTTTACCCAACGACCAAGTTCAGAAGGGCTAGGACAGAAGGTGAAAGGAATCAGGGAGGAAGTGGGATACGTGATGGTCCACTGTGGTGAGCGCAAGGAATGTGATGAAACAAAATGTGTATCAATTGTTGAACAGAAAATTGATTTGCTCTGTGAATGAAGTCACCCAATTCACAAGAAAACGTGAATGTAACAAAGTTTAAAACTGAAAAACTGTTGCGAATCACAAGACACAGCAAATTTACAGAATGACAAGTTGCAAACCAAGAATATGTTTTGGAATGCATATATTGACAGATTAATATTAAGAATATAAAAATCTTTACCAAAATTTATTAGGAAAATCAATAAAAAACAAACTCAAAATACAGACAGTTCCTAAATGGGAAAATACTTTCAGCTAATAGATTTATGAAAATATTTTCACAAGGAATCTAGAAAATACAAAAATAAATCATCTTTACCAACTTACATGTGGGCTCATAGCCTCTCCATATTTATTACGGTTCGATGTTGAAAATTTTGCAAATCAAATCCATCTACATGTGCCATTGCAAAATCTTCCACATCTAATGGTAATAAACATTGGAGAGGATGTGAACACAGCATGTAAATTGGTAAAGCCAGGTGGGAAAGCACTTTTATTACGTCGCCTAATATTGAATGTTCACCATCATCTAGAACCCAGTCATTCTTTTGCATATGTATACAATGAGGCGTGTATACGAATAAGCACAGCAATACTTTCCTAACAGGAAACATTAAGAAACAACCTGCTGCCCGTCAAGAGACGATAGTGACTAGTACAGAACAATAAAAATGGATGCACTCCAGTGATATGCAAAATGTGGGTGAATCTTATTGGTTATATTAAATGAAAGAGTAAAATAAAACCAAACCAAGGCCATTGCCACTGAATCGAATCCAACGGCACAGACCCCGTGTGTTCCCCAGGGGAGCCGTTCCACAGCATTTTCTTGTGTGTACTGTGTGTGAGAGCACATGAGAGGCCAGTCTGATGTGGCACTACTGGGTGGGTTTGAACCGCCAACCACTAGATTAGTTGTTGAGAATAAACCATTTGCACCACATGGGTATTGAGTGGGAAAATAACCTCAAATCAAATATTAATCTTTAAGAATATGTAGTAAAACTACTTTAAAAGGAAAATAAAAACTTAGTAATGTACAGGAAAGATTCAGGATGATAGCTGCTCTCAGATAAGGGGAAACTGGGGAGTCGTGTGGTTTGATGTAGCATACTGCTGAGGTTTTGCTTGCCTTTCAGGAGTGGTACTGTGAGTGACTGTCACATTATAAATAATGACTAAATAAATTAATGAATAAAAATAGGGCATGTCCAGACCAATAAACAGAGTTTGCCACAGGTTAAAGATCATTTTTTCGAATGCTATATAGCAGAGATTTAACAGAAAAGTAAAAACCAAAACAAATTAACTAGCTTCATATCTGACACAAGATTCTCGAGAGCATTAAAAAGATTTAAAAGCATTCAACCTGAAAAAGGACACAGAACAGTGCCGAGAGGCTTCCAGGAGGTAGAACTGTTTTAGATTTGTACATAACTGAAGGCATGAGCCTCTATTGTTTGAGAAGCACAAGCTGACAGACATGCCAAGAGAACCGAATACAAGCACTATCAGAACACAAGGTTTTTAATATAATATTCTAAGTAGTTAGCAGATTGTTGTTATTCCAGGTGAAAAGCCACATGTTATATCATTTCATTTACATGAAATGTTCAGGAACATTCCGGTACCCCACTTGGATGGATATTAGTCGATATGTGTTTTCCAGGGACATAGGCAGAGAGACAAATGGAGAATGAGGGCTAATGAATGTGGAGCTTCTTTTTGCAGTGATGAAAAATGTCCTGAAATTATAGTGGTGATGATTGTACAACTCTGAGTGTACTAAAATTCACTCCATGGAATACTTTAAAAGGGAGGACACTTTGTGGTACAAAAATATCTCAATAAATCCCTTCGTTAAAAAGAAAGTTTAAATATTCCTATAGTCATGAGACAAATTAAATCAGAATTTTATATATATATATATATATAATATCCACACACTCCTCTCTCTAGCTCTTCCTGTCTCTCACACACAAAGACCAGATAGTTTGCAGCACCTAGTAAACTGTCAGAGAATTAGAATTCTTCAAACTCTTCCAAGAATTAAAGAAAGAGGAAGCAACCCTTAATATAAGGAGTTTAACTGTTACCACAAGCAAACAAGAATAGGACAAGAAGTGAAAAGCTGCGTCAACCTTAATGTAAAACTCCTAAGTCAAACAGCTAAGGAACGACACACAGCCTGAAGGAATGTACCATCATCAAATTTGCTTCTTCCAGGAAGGACAAGCTCAATTTAATATTAAAACAAAAATCTTTCTAGAAAAACCAAACAAACAAGCTCACTGCCATCAGGTCAATGCTGTGAGTTTCCCAGACTGTCACTCTCACTGGGCGTAGAGAGCTCCATCTTCCTCCCCTCTCTAGAACAAGCAATAACGTGAGAAACACCGTGACCACTCTAACGGCCGTTAATCACAGTAGTAACATAAATAATAATCCGACACTACTTCACGACAAAACAAATAACAACCCTTAAGCAAGGAATC
>NW_022103907.1:11685957-11687796 GCF_000313985.2 Echinops telfairi | reverse complement strand
TACTAGAAGATAAATCAAAAGATTAGAAAGCTGTAAAGAATTTACAGATAAGCAATTAAAAGTAAGATTTATGTTCAATCTTTTAAAATCACTTGTGTTCTCTAGAATACATATTAAAATATAATTTGATTAAATATAATGTTTCTAATAGCAGGAAAATATAACGTGCTTAGGAAAAAATTCCATGGAATTTTTTGGATGGTCTTTCCAGAGTAAATGATAAAATATTGCAGAAGACATTAAAAAACACCCCAATAAAATATGAAAGATATCATATCAGCGGACAGGAAGGCTTAACATGAAAGCAATTATATACCCCCAAATAATCTATAATTTCAATGCAATTCTAACCCAAACTTTAACAGTAATTTCCCATGGAACCAATAAAATGAACCCATTTCGTCAAGTCAGTTCCAGCTCACAGCAACTCTATAAGACAGAGTAGAGCATTCCCATGGGATTTCCAAGGCTGTACAGTTTTATGCCTGCCACATCTTTCCCCTATGGGGTCAAACTACCAACTTTGGGGTTAGCAGCCTGTCGCTTTGGTCACTGTGCCACCAGCAAGCACCGTGAAACATACTTGACCCTGAAATTAATGTGGAAGGATCAAATGCAAAAAGTCAAGACCATGTTCTCACTCAGTGCCCTGAAGTCGATTCCCACTCATGGACTCTGTAGGACAAGGGAGAACGGCCCCTGTGCGTTTCCGAGACTGTAATTCTTTACAGGAGAAGAAAGCCCAGTCTTTCTCCTGCAGAGCAACTGGTGCTTTCGAACTCCTAACCTTGTGCCTGGCAGTCCAATGTGTAACCACGACCCAGAAATCAGGACTACAAGATAAAACTACAGCGATGAAGGCAAAGTGATATCAGCATAGCAATCAGCAAGACAAACACTGCTCCCATCCAGTTGGGGCTCCCTCTGACTCATGAGGACCTATGTGTGTCAGAGCAGACCGGGGCTCCATAGGGCTTTTAATGGATTACTTATCGGAAGTTGATTACTAAGTTTTCTTTCCAGGAGCCAGTGGGTGGATCTGAACTGCTAACCTTTCAGTTAGTAGTGGAACACAAACTCTGCAACCTCACCTGCCAACTGACCAACAAAACACAAGACAACATTAGATAAGACAAGTCTCGCCTTCACATTAAAGAATACCCACAGGTGGCAGCACCGTTTCTTATGGATTGTCTATGTACAACTGGGCATTTTCAGAACATTATAAGAGGAAGATTTGAAAGCAAATCAATAAGGAGTAGCTAAACATGCCCTGGGAAACTTCAACCCTATCCACAAACTTCGGGCTAGAGCTGAGTTTTCACCAGGGCAAACCACATGTCCTTACATAGGGTATCTAATGTCAAACTTCGAATATTCCAGCCCTCTCTCTGCAGGCCCGGAGAAGCTCAACCTTAGTTACATTTGCCTCCTCTGATAGTTTTCTGGCCTCAGTTTAAAGAATGGTGCCACTTTGTCCAGCCCCCTCACTCTACACAATCAACTGCTTCCTTCAGGAGCAATTGCAGTAGCCCCGAAGTCCCGGGTGCGTTAGTTCAAGAGTAAAAGCACTGCTCCCAGGTCTCTCTAACCATTAGACTTGGTTAAAATAAGGCTCAGACTCTTGTTTTCCACGTAGATGACACACCCTCTAGAGGGCACTGGATGATCCAGGGAGGCTGCACAAGCTGATACCCGCACTTTCTCCTGCATTATGAGCGACAGTAAACGTTTTAAATCAGGAAGGAGGGTGTTGAGTAATTTTTTTCTGAAAGGAGGGCAGTAGGCCTAGTAAGTTTGGGGACCTATGTTCCATCCTCTCAAAAAGTGTAATGCATT
>NW_022103907.1:11682552-11685857 GCF_000313985.2 Echinops telfairi | reverse complement strand
AGGAGGGTGTTGAGTAATTTTTTTCTGAAAGGAGGGCAGTAGGCCTAGTAAGTTTGGGGACCTATGTTCCATCCTCTCAAAAAGTGTAATGCATTTAGAAGGCATATACATCAAAGCTCGATGCTATTTGCACATCACACAACAAAGTGGGAATATAGTCACTCAGAAACTGGGGATTCGAGGGCCACTGATGGCGCTGTGGTTTTGGCATTGGGCTGCTAACCCTAAGTGAGAGGTTCACACCCACCAATCACTCCTTGGGCAAAAGATAAGGCTGTCTGTTCCTTTCAAGATCTACAGTCTTGGAACATTATACAGCTCACTGAGTCGGAATCAACTTGATGGCAGTAGGTTTGATTTGTTTGAATTTGGGCTTCTAAGTAGTTTATCTGCAAAAGGCCTGAAACGGAGGAAAAAAATATTTGACTTCCATATTCAAATACTGTTAAAGTATCTTTCAAAAACCAAAGCAAAGCAATGAAAGCTTAATTGAGATTGCAGGGTAAAGATCTTTTTCAGTAAATGCAGCTTAGCTAGGAAAGCCAGGGCCATCTATGAGGAGAGAGCAGTGCTTTCATCTGAGAGCAGATAAAGCCAAAGGTGACCTTGTCTTAGGAATTTCCATCGGTGGATAGCTGCATTCATGGCCAGGTGAGTCAGCAACGTTTCCATCTTCAAAGGTTGAGAGGGTGATTGCACTTTGACCTGGGGTAAACCAACCATTGCATTTACAAACGGAAGAAAATGCCTCGCTCAAAGATGAGTCACTTGGATGATGTCTTTGAGAGTCAGAGTAAAGGGAACCCGTGGGATCTTTACTTAATTGCCGATGTTCTTGAATATTGGTGGCAATGTTATTTCCTGAATTCAAAGAAGAAACAATTGGATAAGAAAACAAGACTCCTGTGTTTTGGCAATAAGCGGTTTCATCAATACTTCCAAAGGCTGAAGTGTCTCTTGTTTCAGGGTTCATAAAAGGTTGTCTGTTACACAGAGGATTAGTGAATCTTGCATATTTTTGAGTCTTTGCAGTGTCTGGGACTCTAGAAAATACTCCAATTTCATTTACAGCAAAATGTTTCGAATGCGTTGGATGAATATCAAAAAGCGTCGCACTGTGGTAACAGGAAATGATACTTAGTCTAGGGGCAGTGTAAACGCTTTGGTTCCTAGCTCCATAAAGGTTTGTGGAAGAGTTTAAATTGTTGAAGCTTATTTGAGAATCAAAGTTAACTCGACTTGGCTGCTTATAAAGGGAAGGATGGCTCTTCCTACATTTTGAAAATAAAGAATGTTTTCTTCCAAAGAAAGACGGGTGAGGAGAGGCATTTGGTTGCTTCGGGAAACTATGACTTCTTTCAGATGAGCTGACTCTGTGTGTCTCCAGAGGGTGAACGGCTAAATATCCAGGCGGAGCACTGGAGTGAGAAACAGAAGTGGCTCGATGGTGTTGGCGATCAGCGAGAATTTGCTCTTCAATAGAATGTAGGTGGAATTGCTGGTCCCCGTGGCAGCAGCTGGAGCGAGAAAAATGGGAAGTGAGGAAAGAGAAATTGTGTCTACCTTCCCTATGGAAACAATGGGACATAAGGAAAATATGGCAGCCGAAGCTGATGATCAGAGAGGTGTACCCCAAAGAATTCCTAAGTCTAAACTATTACCCAGCACCTGCCCAGCTCCTCAAACCTTGGGAGGTACATTGAAAGATTCAGAAAGGCAGGTCGGAAGTAAGATCAGGAGAAACCTATCATGAGTCACTAGGATGAGAAAAATCCCCTGAAACAAAATATAGAACTCCCTTTTTGAAAATAATAAATGGAATAATGCCCTAGGGACTACGTGTATTCTAAAAATCTTTAGCCATGCACGAATAGAACGCCTGTGGAGAGACTATTTCCAGGAAGACAATCCAGCTATCCAGTTCTTGTGGGAAAGTAGAGGAAGCATTAAAGCTCGGTTCATGAATATTTTCAATGTCCTTTTACCCCATGAAACATGTGGAGGGGTGGTGGGGCTTTTTGTTTGTTTCTGAAAGGCCTACCTGAAGGATTTGCCCATAATGATTTTAATACAAAGTAAATCTCTCCCTTCCTTTGTAGGCCATCATCCTGGAGTCCTGAAATGCCCTGTGTAGGTGGGACAAGCCAGAAGACTGAATGCTGAAGCTGTTCATGGAATTCACATGGCAGCAGTGCGGAACCTGATGAAGGCAGACTCTAGAATCCGTGACATCAGTGGTGAATAAGACTGTTCTGTGACTCACCGTTCTGAAAGGCTGCGACTTGAGTGACGATGGGATGCTTATTCGACTGTCACTGTTTGAAATCCCAGCCAACAAAGAAGGCCAGGGAACTGCAGGATGAGGGCAACAACCCCCACACCGTCTACACAACTCTCTGTCTCACCAGCTGCCCACCAAATCGCAATCCTCACGGACTCGGTCTTCGTTCCCTGGAATACTGTCCCTCCAGGTCTTTAGACACCCCCACCCCCCCAGTGCCGCGCAAGGACAACTGCCACAGACTTTGACCAGAAGTGAAAGTGGAAACAGGGGAGGGAACAAGGAGGAAATGGCATTGTCTCCACAATGAACGATCTTTATTCACCTGGGCAGTAAAGTGTGCTACCTGCTTGTTCGGGCCACGTGTACAATGAAGGAGGTCTGGTGGGTCCTTGTTTATGATCCTTCGGAACAATTTACACCCATCTAAAGGCAGAATCAATCGTTATTAGGGGAAAATCATGCCCCTCGCCCCTTTCAACCCCATTTGGAACATTGAACCCCATATGGATACATGTGTGTATGTAAACATTTATGACATAAAACAACCCCCCCAACAATACTTTTGTTATTAACCTCTGAGATCCTAAACCTGTGCACTACCACCATTTCCTATTGTTCTTTTCCCACCTCCCTACTCTGGGAAGCCTTGGAACAAATTCTTTCAGAGGTCTTGTGATTGTTAGCTTCTGTTGAGCCAACTTGGCAAGGTGGTCTGCACCTACTGCTCATTTCCTGACTATAGGTAGTGTCATCTTAAGGACCACTAGGGCAGTGTCTGATCACATCTATGTCAGTGGTCCCAGAAGTTTTTTGTATTTTTAAGGGAAAGCAGCTCCCCTTCCACCTACTATTTTGAAAGACCCCAAACCCAGACCCTCGTAGTATCGGTCCAGGGATGGGATACAGCCAGGTGAGGCAGCGGACCTGGCTGAGGGTTGGGCTCTCAGGTCTCTCCAGCAGGCAAGATGGGTAGCAGGTAATGCTGTTCTGCCTGCTCTGCTGGCGTTTCTTCCCATGCCCC
>NW_022103907.1:11680794-11682452 GCF_000313985.2 Echinops telfairi | reverse complement strand
TTTATAGAGAGCATTAAACTAGTTTTTTGTCCCCGAGGGAAACTATTGCCCCATTGTTTAAGTTTTCTTTTCACAGAGCTGAGGAATGGCCCTGATAAAGTGTGGTCGGGGCCTTGTCTTCGTGGCCATACCTAGACTCATGTGAGCACATCAGAGAACTGTCTCTCCCGACAGGGATCTATGATGTCTTTCCCCCACCTTCCTTGTGAAATGGCGATTTGTTGTCCCCAAGTCACAATAAGATCTGTGATTGCCTTTTCTAAAAGAGCTTCTCTCACACATGGCAGCAACAAAATATGTACTTTATTCCCCAGGAATCTTAGGTGTCTGCCCACTGAGCAGCCCAGAGGAGATGTGGGTTACGATTTGAACTCAATCATACCAATTATTTCTGTTCAAAGGAGGGCATTTTTAAAAGTTGGATAACTCCCCCACTTGAGGCAAATATACGGTCATCCAACTAGAAAAGGTGTTTGTGTGTTTGGGCAAAAGGGATGGGGATGCGGATCTGTGCACTAGGTTAGCTACAGAAACAGTACGTAAGGGACAGATTGCACGAATCCAGCAGCCGCTTGGGCTCTAGCCTCTACTAGCAGGGACAGAACATGTGATTTCATTGGCCCTTTTGTGTATATTAAACAACCCATCTTACCTTGCTTTCTGGCATTTGCATTTGTGACCATAGTAAAAAATCTGCAACTATTTTTGCATAGGACCTGGTTTCCTGTCCGCATTCAGCTCCTGGCCTACAGGGCCACTATGTCTGTCAGGCTCACAGCATAGGCAGCCAGCTCTCCAGAAAACCTCTGGCCAGTCCCATGCCCACCACTGGGGTCAGTTTTGAAGTTCTTCGCACAAAGGAGGATGGGTTTTTAAGAGATTTCTTCGGAGAAGGGCCCCAGGAGCAAGCAGCGGCAGGGGAAGTAGATATGCTACCCCCTCTCAGGCATGCTGGAGGGACTGACTCATGCAGGAGAAACGGGCTGGTTTGGCAATTTGTGGTCTGGGGGTGGTAGAAGTCATAGCCGGCTCTCTCTTTCCGGACTTAGGCTAGTAAATCCCTCTTCTGAAAAGTCATTAGTCTCTCAAGTTCGGATTTCAAGTCTTCCCTGGCCCGAGGCATGGTAGCAGATGGCTGGGGGTATGGGAAAAAAAGGCTGTTTGGGGCCAACAACCCCCTCTGACAATCTTGAACCCAGCCCAGCTGGTTGCCTTGGTAGGGGAGCTGCCAACTGTACCTCTAGTCCAGGTCTAGGATAGCTCTGGCCCTGATGGCCAGGCCTGGGGATTCAGAACACAGTGGTTCTGGGGCCACAGCAGTTCTCAGGGGCTGGGCTCCCGCCACATAGACTGTTGATCCGGTCTTGGGAAGCCATCCTGGTCAGTCAGTGAGGAATGGGTGTGGACCATTGCTCGGTGTGCTGTGCCACCGTCAGGGCCACTGCAGTGCTTCAGTGCACTTTTGTGGCACTCGTGGCAAAGCCTCTTGCTGAGAATGTCCTCATTTTTGCTGACCCTTCATTTGACCAGACATGACATCTAGTTATTAGTCTTTCTTGACGATGCTCAAAGTAAGTGAGCCCAAGTCTCACTCACCAAGAGGAAAATTCTGGTGATAAATCTTATTGTAAGATTGGTTTGCTTGTCTTCTGACAGGC
>NW_022103907.1:11675268-11679961 GCF_000313985.2 Echinops telfairi | reverse complement strand
TTTATAGAGAGCATTAAACTAGTTTTTTGTCCCCGAGGGAAACTATTGCCCCATTGTTTAAGTTTTCTTTTCACAGAGCTGAGGAATGGCCCTGATAAAGTGTGGTCGGGGCCTTGTCTTCGTGGCCATACCTAGACTCATGTGAGCACATCAGAGAACTGTCTCTCCCGACAGGGATCTATGATGTCTTTCCCCCACCTTCCTTGTGAAATGGCGATTTGTTGTCCCCAAGTCACAATAAGATCTGTGATTGCCTTTTCTAAAAGAGCTTCTCTCACACATGGCAGCAACAAAATATGTACTTTATTCCCCAGGAATCTTAGGTGTCTGCCCACTGAGCAGCCCAGAGGAGATGTGGGTTACGATTTGAACTCAATCATACCAATTATTTCTGTTCAAAGGAGGGCATTTTTAAAAGTTGGATAACTCCCCCACTTGAGGCAAATATACGGTCATCCAACTAGAAAAGGTGTTTGTGTGTTTGGGCAAAAGGGATGGGGATGCGGATCTGTGCACTAGGTTAGCTACAGAAACAGTACGTAAGGGACAGATTGCACGAATCCAGCAACAGCCTGGAAGCTGTTCATAAAACAATAGAAACACAATGTGCATTTTTGGCCACTAAGGACAGATGTCTCCCAGCAGTATTATTGTTGTAAGCTGCAATTCCGTGGATTTCCAGAAACATTCAGTGGCATGTTTTCTTATCTACACTCCCAACATGCTCTGACTTTTACCTCTCTGTCAACCCATTCTGCAAATCCCAAAACTTAGATCCATTCAACCGTCGTACTACTCCATTCCCATACATGAAACGCCAAGCACTGCTGAAAAAGCACTCCACAGCACTGACTTGAAACCAGAATTGAGCCCCAACTGGGGCAAACGTCTTCAGGGTAATCCACATCTGTGTTTCCAGTTAACTTCCTCTTCCTCTCCCACAACTGCTCTCTCAAGCTTTCTTCATTCAAGCACGCACATATTTAATGAACAGCTATAAAGTGCCAGGCACTCTGATGAGCACTGGTGGCATCAGAGTAAACACAAGAGAACAGACCACAGAATACAGGGTTAAAGTCCAAAGACGTGGAAATAGATGCTGGGAAGGGAGGTGGTATAAGGAAGAAGGAATCAAGGCTTACCCATTGCTTGAATACTTTGCTTGACATCCCCCTTTGCTCTGGCAGAAGATCCACAGTCTCACATCCCAGCAAAAACTAGGGTTCTGAAGAAGGGACTTCTTTAATCTTTGTCTCCTGCATTCACAAAGGTATTTAACAGAATCTAAAAGCCGAGTCATGGTATGCTCAAATGCCTCATATGCGTGTAAAAGTTGAACACCGAGTAAGGAAAACCGAAGAGGAATGAATACATTTGCATTCTGGTGCTGGCAAACAATACTGAAGCACCACAGACTGCCAGAAGAAGAAACAAACCTGTCCTGGAAGAAGTTCAGCCAGAATGCTCCTAGCGGGCAGGATAGCGAGACTTTGTCTCTCATACTTTGAACATGTCAGGAGAGACCAGTCCTGGAAAAGGACCCTCCAGGAGCTGATTGATAGAGTGGGTGCAACAATGGACTCAAACATAAGAACAAGTGTGGCGATGGCACTGGTCGGAACCAACTCTGCACTACCTAACAACAACAAAACGTCATCCAGAACACTTAGCGGGGCTCATGCAGAGACTGAGCATAAACCTTGAGGGAATCATTCCAGCAGCACAGAGGGACACTCTAGGAATTAAAATCCAAAAGGGTGTGTGTCAGCGTTGGGTCCTTTCCCCATACGTATTCAATCTGTACGTTACACAAATAATCAGAGTTCCTGGAGTACAGGAAGAAGAATGTGGCACCAGGATTGGAGGAAAGCTTATCACTACCCGCAACATGCAGATGGCACAACAGTGCTTGCTGAAAGTCGACTTGAAGCAATTGCTGATAAAGATCAAAGACAGCAGCCTTCACCATAAATTACAACTAAACATAATGCATATGGAAGTCTCTCTGGATCTGATGTCTCATGAGGCTGCTGTGGTGATGCCGCCCAAGGATGATGAGAAGAAGGATGCTGGGAAGTCGGCCAAGAAAGACAAAGACCCAGTGAACACATCTGGGGACAAGGCCAAGAAGAAGTGGTGCAAAGACAAAGTTGGGGACAAGCTCAATAACCTGGTCTTGTTTGACAAAGCCACACATGACAAGCTCTGTAAAGAAGTTCCCAACTCTAAGCTTATCAACCCAGCCGTCATCTCTGAGATATTGAAGATTCACAGTTCCCTGGGCAGGGCAGCCCTCCAGGAGCTGCTTAGGAAAGGACTTATCAACTGGTTTCAAACCACAGAGCTCGGGACCACCACGGGCAGAGACTTCCCAGAGGCTGGTCAAGATCCAGGCGCAGGTCCAACCAACTGTATATATTCAACAATACAGTTTTACTAAATGGAAGAAAAAAGTTTTCACAACTGGGCCAATAAACAACATCATGATAAACAGAGGAAAGGTAGAAGTTGTCAAGGATTTCGTTCTACATGGATTCACAATCAATGCTCATGGAAGCGTGATTGAATCAAATGACGTACTACGATGGGTCAACCTGCTACAAAAGACTTTTTTAAAGTGTTAAAGAGCTAAGTCCCTTGGAGGCTGAAGGGGCACCTGACAAGGCAGGGTATTTTCCTATGCATGTGAGCATAAGCAAGTTGAACGAGGAAGAAGGGAGACTGCAGAAGAAGCAATGGCTTTGACCGATGGCATTGGTAAAGACTATTGTGAATGCCACGGACTGCCAGAAGAACAAGTAAATCGGTCTTGGCAGACATAAAGAGGAAAGAGTCACTTTGAGGATGAAGGTGCGCCTGACCCAGGCCATGGCATTTCAGATGCCTTACATGCACGTGAAAGGTAGGCATTGAATAAGGAAGACTAAAGACAAAGTTTATCCATTTGAAATATGGTGTTGGCAAAAAATATGGAAAGTCCCACAAACTGTCAACAGAACAAACGGATCTGTCTTGGAAGATGTCCAACCCGAATGCCCTTAGAGGCAAGGATGGGGAGCCTTTGTCTGGCGTATCTTGAACATGTCATCCAGAGGGACCAGATGCCGAGGAAGAACATCATGCTTGTGAAAGTGGAGGGGCAGTGCAAAAGAGCGAGGCCGGCGACGAGATGGGACGACACAATGGCTGCCACCAGGGCTCAAACGGAAGAACAACAGTGAAGATCGAGCAGCACCACGTGGCATTTCCTTCCGGTGCCCAAAGGTCATTACAAGCCAGAACCGCCGACTTCATGGCACCTGACAAAAACAACATGTGTCGAACCAACTCCCAACTCTGAGACATCTAACAACAAACAAAATACCAACACTTTCATTAAATGAAAAAAGAAAAATCACAACTTAACAATCACGCAGTGCTATGATTCCTTAATGGTAAGACACATCTTGATTTAGAAGATGTAAAAATGTGTGTGTGTGTGTGTGTGTGTGTGTGTGTGTGTTGGGGGGAGGGGGATGCTTACCACTGAATCAATGATGTAGCATATGCCCGTAACTTCATTAGCTTGCTTAGGCTTTGAGGAGAGGTTGTGGGGCCACCTGTCCCTCTCTGGCTTCAGCGGGGAGAGGAGAGTCCATCTTCTCATCAGTCCATGGCTGACAGCCACAAAGCAGAGGGCAGACATGCAAACATGTCTTCCTCGCTTACTCTCTTTTGACACCAACCATTTCTCCCACAGCACACCACTGCTCTGTTGGGTTCAGTAATTCATTTCATGCCCACACAGAACTCACAGGCCATGCTCACACTTGGGAGGTTGATTAGGGAAGGTAACAGGATAGCTAGGATCAGAAAACATCAAGTGTACATTCTTTGGTCCGTAGCAGCACCATTTTGGAGCCAGCAGCTGCACATTTCTGGTCTTCAGTCACTCAGTCCCATGGTCCTTATTCCGAGGACCAGGAAGCCTGCCCCTTGTTCTGCCTCACTGTCTCAGAGGGTCTGGTCTCAGCACTGCAGCCTCTGCTATCTGAATGCTCCACCACTTCAGACCGAGAACTCACACACTCCACTAGTGGCTATTCGTTCTTGATGCTCCTGGGATCCTCTTTCCCTGCTGCTGAACTGGCTTTCTTCCAGCCAGGGGAATGGTAAAACTGACAATTAGGGGAACACCCTATTTTACACCGTCCCACTGAGTCATTTGGTGAAATTACAGAGACAGGGATAGATGAGTCACTAGTAAGAAATTTAACTTTGCCACAGGCCTAAAAGGATATGCAAGTGGAATTAAAATTTTATACTTGCATACTCACAAGCCCCAGTGGCACGCATAGTGGTTAGGCTGCTAACCACAAGGTCCGCAGTTCAAACCAACCACCCTGCTCCACGGGGGAAAGACTTGGCCTTCCATTCTTGTAAAGAGTTACAGTCTTGGAAACTCAAAGGGCAGTTCTACTCTGTCCTACAGGGTTGCCACGAGAAATGACTTTGTGGCACGGAGTCGTGTGCGCACGCATGTTTATTCATGGAGTTGAAAGTTTATACTGAGTATTCACCTTGAGATGAAGTATGAATTCACACACTATTTCAGATCCACCTTGGCTTTATCCCTCTTCCCCGTATTTCCCATTATAGAGCACTCTATGGCATGTTTTACTATCTTCAGTGTCATAAGGGAAGAAGCGACATC
>NW_022103907.1:11673215-11674448 GCF_000313985.2 Echinops telfairi | reverse complement strand
CTCTCACATCTCACTCTCCTCTCCTCTCACATCACACTCTCCTGTCCTCTCCTCTCACATCACACACAAAAAAGGGAAGAAGCAGTGTAGCAATGACCAACTGTGTAGACTGCCTGTTACTAGTGAGTTACCTAAGCTCTCCCATGTATCATTTCCTGATCTCTAAAATGAGGACACTTGTATTACTTATCCTGCAGAGTTCGTGTGCAGATTAAATGAGGTAATATATGGGAGTGCAGTAATTTACTTGATCTGACTCTATCTCCCCCAAATGACTGGGCAGGAATAAGCAGACTGGGTGTATTTGCTCTTGTCCTAATGGGCTTTGATAAGAGGAGATGCTGGTAGGATTACACGACTCAGCTGTGACTGTGAAGAGTCACTCTTTCACACTTTATAACAGTTTCATAATTGTGATGATAAAAAAACTTGGAATGTGAGGACTGGTCAAATTTGCCATCCTACTAGGTTTAAAATGAGCCACCTCAGGATCAAAACGGGGGGTCTCACTCCAATCAAGAAATTAGCCCAGGAGTGGAGCCTTCGGGCACGAGATTGACCCATGAATGGAGCTGTGACCACAGGGAAGGGGCGGTAGCAGCAGGGGCAGCGGACCAAGAGCACAAGGCAGAACGGTGGGCTTCCTGGCCTTTGGAGTGATTAAAGGGTTGCTTGCAGGGTTGGGCGCCTTCGGGCACTTAATTGGGAAGGTAAATTTGCAGATCTCAAAGAGCTAGAACTGAGTGCCTTTGGGATGAGGCTATCATGAAGTGGAGTGCCCTTTGGGCATTCATCAATGGCACTACAGGAGCTTTTAACATTGCCAAACCAGGCAGAGGTCAAGAAGCCTGGCAGCTGAAAGGCCGAGATTCAGAGAGGTGTATGCCCTCAGGCGTGGCTCAGAAGTGGATACCCTTGTTGTAAGAACTGGATCCTGAGCGTTTCTGATCTGGAACTGTCACCTGCCTCATTCCTGAGTAAACCACACGTGCGAGTATGGTGTGTGAGCTCAGGGTGGCCACTGCACTCAATCACCAGGCTCACAGAGAAGGGAGTGGCCTGGGAGTGACATCTGGTTTTAGGATTGGCAAGAAGGTTGGAGCGTGGAGGCATGTCGGACCTAGCTCGGCCTCCTGAAAGGACCGATGTTCAGTTTGATTTTCCTTCCTTCTTGTGAACTGGGGGTGGGGGTGGGGGGTGTGTGAGACAGTGGTGGGCCCGGCTTGCTGGTAT
>NW_022103907.1:11667221-11672996 GCF_000313985.2 Echinops telfairi | reverse complement strand
CCCTCATCATTCTCAAAACATTTGCTCTCCACTTAAGCCCCTGGCATCAGTTCCTCATTTCCCGCCTCCCTCCTCATTTGTGGTCTTACTAGTAGATGGATGAATGTTGTACATGTCAACTTTTGAAAAGGCGAACAAGAAGGAAGATCATTCCATGAAGCTTCTGAAGACAATTGGCCTCCCAACTGGAAGCAATGGCCACTCAGATGCAAGTCACTAGCGCAGCACATAGCAGAGGGTATATAATAAGCATTTGTTTAAAAGTATGAATCTATAGACTTGTTCTTCCTGTTGTAAGAACCCACTGGTTACATTATTCATATATTTTATGGTAATGAGAACAGCGACTGCATTACAAAGTATGAAGAAGATCGCATCACAGAAAAAAGGACTTAACCTATAGAAATCTTTGCCAAGCCAGTACCACTTTATCGAGCGGAGGTGCCGGTGGTGAATGGACATCAGCAGGCCCCACGGTACCAGATCCTGGAGGTTATAAAGTTTCCCAAGGATTGCAAGCAACATTCTTTTCTTTCTCTGCTATGTTATCCCAGTACCCGGGGTGCACTGCTCCGAAAGAGGTCACACTGGCTATTGCCTGCATGTCCCTTTTGTTGGCTAGTGTTCACTTGTATGTTTGTTTTTAAGTGAAGAGCTCTAGTGGCAAATAAACACCGGGAAGATAGGCCAATCTTAGTGTTTCTCTCACTGTCATCCTGCCAGTGCTGACTCATCGCGACTCCCTGCGGGTTTCCAAGACTATGAAGGTTTACAGGACTAGAAAGCCCTGTCTTTCTCCTGCAGAGCTGGGGTGGTTTCGAACTGCCAACCATTTGGGTGTCAGCCCAATGGGTAACCACGACAACCATGGAAATGCAAATAGAAATAACGATGAATTGCCACTTCATCTCCTCATGGCTGAAATGTGAAAGTCTGACAACAGAAATGTCAATGTAGGCAAACAAGATAGCATATGCACCGCGTAGAGGTGGATTGGTCAAAATACTTTAAAGAATAATTCAGCAATACATAACAATACTAAATTGAGTCTATAACCCAGCAATTCCTCCGTTTTTAAGTATGTACCTTCAGGAAATTCTTTTAAAAGATATTTATTGTGCTTATGGGGAACGTTTACAGGGTAAATTACTTTCCCATTTGATAGCTTGTACATAAAATGTTCCAGGCCGTTGCTTCTATTTCCTCTAGCATGCCTGCCCCGTGTTTTCCATTTCGTTTCTTCTGGGTTTTCTACCCTGTCTTCCCTTCCTATCTTTGCTCATGGGGAAACGTTGTCCTTTTGATGTCTCATGAGGACCTCATCTCTCATGGGTGTTAGCTTGGTTTTTAGGTCCGTCTGTTATTCCCTGGAACTGATGGTCTCTGGGGATGGCTTTAGTTTCAGGTAGGAAGGGTGTCTCAGGGCACAGTCTCGGGAGTTCCTTCCGTCTCTGTCAGACTAGGACGTGAGGTCTTTTTTGTGAATTTGACAGTCTGTTCTCCATTCTTCTGCTGCTCTATCCAGGACCTTCTGGTGGGATCCCAGTCGGGGTGGTTGGCCATGGTAGCTGGTCACCATCGACTCCTTTTGGTCTCTGAGTCAGGTGGGCGGTGGGTTCTTTAATTAAGAAACAAACGAAACAAAATACTTGCTGCCATTGAGTTGATTGCAACTCATAGCAACCTCAGAGCCAGGGTAGAACTGCCCCTGTGAGTTGCCGAGACTCTAACTCTTTATGGGAGTAGAGAGCCTCGTTTCAACTGAGTATCTGTTGATGCACCGTTGAAAACTGTTGCTCCTGCAATGAGCAGTGGTCAATACGGCCCATTCGAGCACTACAAGATTTGCTACCTTGACTCTGGCTTTCTTCTCGCTCCTTTGCTCTGGGTGGGAAGGGAGTAGCAGCTGTCATTTAAATGGCCACTCAAAAACATAAAAGATGTCAGACACTACTCACCAGCGTAGGGTGTAGAACGTTGATTTTTTGAGTTATGATATGCCAATTGATATCCCCCGAGTCTATAGTCCTTCATCCTTGAGCTGAGGAACGTCGTCTCATTAGGTGCATGGTTAGGTCTGAGAAGCTTCCATGACTGTACTCCTGGTACGCTCTGTTGTTTATATTAATATGGATGAAATGTCTACAACTGTGTATGTAGAAATATCCACATCCATACTTGTATCACCAGGTGGGTCTGCTTCCTTACACCCTCCCATACCTCTTGAGCATATCTACCTACCTCTGGATCCATTTATGAATTACTGTTTGTTAATATAATTGTTGAAGGATTGTCTGTGTTACAGCAATCACTATAGTTGTCCAATGTTGCGTACCTCTCAGGGTCTTCCTTTGCCTTGGTCGTACTGTGCCAATATCCCACTTTTAGTGTATCATTTTCTCTTTGCCATATTTAGCATATCTTCTATCCAGTTAGTAATTTTCCCATCCTTCTTTTCCCTTGCCCACTAAGCATCAAACATTTCCCTCCCTGTGTGTAACCCTTTTGCTTTCCTTACATTTTATAATAGTGGTGTCGTTGAATATTTGTCCTTTTGTGATAGACTTATTTCAGTTTGTTTGTCTGTTCTGCTGTTGATGGACATTTAGGGTATTTCCACCTTTTTGCTATTGTGAACACTACTGGGATTGATATAGGTATTTGGAGGTCTATTGGTGTCATGGCTCCTATTTCTTTAGGGCATCTACCTAGGAGTGGTATTGCTGGATCAGATGGTATTTCTATTTCTAGCCTTTAAGGAAGCACCCTACTGTTTTCCATAGTGGCTGTACCATTTGCATTCCCACCAGCCATGTATTAGAGTTCCAAACTCCCCACAACCTCAACATTTCTTAGTTTGTGTTACTTTGATGAATGCCATTCTTGTTAGAGTAAGGTGGGATCTTATTGTAGCTTTGTTTTGTAACTTTCTAATGGCTAATGAAGTAGCCCTGGAGGTGCAGTGAGTTAAATGTTGGGCCACTAACCATGAGGTCAGTGGTTCAAACCCACCATCCACCCTACCGAAGAGAGATGAGACTATCAGATGCAGGAAAGATTTACAGCCTCTGAAATCCTAAGAAATTGTTTTACTCTGTCCTATCGGGTCACTGAGTTGGAATTCACCAGATGGTCCCAATGGTGTTGGAATGGTTCGCTCTCAGGGTCATTTCTTCATGAGTCTATTAGCTGCTTGAGTATCTTGTCTGATGAAGTGTTTGCTTACATCACTTTGCAGTTGGATAATTTGTCTTTTGGTTGTTGCCATGTTGAAGCTGCTTTGTTTTATCTTTGAGAAATCTTTGTCTGGACTAGTATCTACTGATAGTGCCCTGTGGTCTAGTCTCAGGTTGTTTTCTAATACTGTTTTCTAATCTTTCTGTCAGAAGGATTTCCTTAATTTTTCTTGTAAGGTGGAAGTACTTTTTTAATAAATAGCCTCAATTTGTTTATCTGGAAATGCCTTAATTCTGTCATTTTATTTGAGATAAAATTTTGCTGGACATAACATTATTGGTTAGCAATTTTCTTTTAAAGCTTTGCACATAGCATTCCACTGGTCTTCTTGCTTGTGTCATTTCTGCCACCTAATCAGAGATTCGTCTTATTGGTTCTGCTTTTTCTTTTTCCTGAGCGCTCTCATGATGCCTGGGAACACTGCTGGCTTTGTCTCAATAGGGCTTTACTGTGGAGACTCAGCTGGCCAGGCACTGGTGATGGGTAGTTCTCCATGTCCACTCTTTGTGTACAATCCCTCCTTCCACTTTGCACTCAACCCAATTCAAGCCTGGCCTTTGATGCTCAGGGTCCCAAAGCTGTCACCTATACCCAATGCACGTGCTTTCTCAGGCTTTCTTGTCGGAGGGGAGGTAAAAGCATCTGACAATTACCATCATCATCTTAGACTGCAGGAAATTCTTACACGTGCACTTTAGGAATTATGAAGAGAAAGTGCAATAAAGGATTACTTATACGAGAAAAAAGGTAATTTAACCATGATATGTATGTTCATTCAATAAACACAGCACAGCAAATGAAAAGAATGAAGTATATTTACATTTATCAACATGGGAAAAGTTTCCAAAGCACATTTAGTGCAAAAATCAGATTGGCAATGTCATGTATTATATAATGTCACTTGGGCACATTTTCAAAACAAAGGAGGCATTTATGTATTGTTTATATGAACATGCGCCAGTAGAAAAAACTAAAAAGTTCCAAGAGAAGAATCATACCAGCTTGAGGACAACAGAGCCTTCTGAGAAAAGGCAAGCAGAGGACCTTCAAGTATAAATGTGAAGTTTATTAAGGAGCAAAAATCTCAAACAACATTTTGTTGTTGCTACAACTCTAGACTACTGCAGCATTAAGGAATACAGAATTACCACATAACGTATATCTAAATCTATATTTACCTCAAAGACTTCACAAGCAAAAGCTCATCATGAAAACTGATTTGACAAGAGCAAACAATATTACAATAAAAATTAAAACGTAAAGGAGCAAAAAGCAAGGTCTATATTTTGACTCATAAAAATAACAGTTAAGGGAACATTTTTGAGCAAAAGCTCAAGCACCTGAATTTGTCTTCAGTTCCCCTCCCCTCCCCATCCTTCATTATTGATAAGTGATGTTGTCTACGTTAATAGGCATTAGGCCTTGTAAGTCTGCTGGCGCTCTCTCAGAGGGAGACTTGGGGGATTTCCTTTTCATTTCAAATAAACAATATAGTGCTCTGTTTTGCTCGAGGGCATCATATGAACATAAAACCAACAGGAAAATACCTTAGGTCAAGAAGGAAAAGAAAAAGAAGGCCCATGCAGGTAATAAACAATCGTACATTTTGCATAGTTTTGAAACACACTCATTCTCAGACATTTCAAGCTGCATGGACTCATGGTGGTTAGCCGCGGTGGAATCAGCCCTTGACTCACTGTGACCCCATGGGCTCCCGAGTAGAACTGTCCCATTGGGTGCTTTCAGCAGTAATCTATACCGAAACAAATCACCGGGTTTGAAATGCCTCGAGTGCTCCTTTGTTTATTTACCTATTTGATTCTGCAAAAACATCAAGTACAATGACTGCATTCATTAAAAAGCTGTGGGGTTTTCCCCACCCAGAAAAGTATAGCCTTTATGCTCTTGGTGGTGGACTTCAATGGATGACTCCATGCCAGGAGGACCCTGAACCAGTGACCTATTCTCCAAACCTGCCTGTCCTATTCAGTGGACATCAACTCATGAGGTTCTTTAAACTTCAATTTCCTAAACTATTCAGAGCCCTGTCCACACTGGCCACAGATGGCTTGGATAGCACAGATGTAGATCTTTCCACCATCACAGAAAGTTCCATTAAACAGAACTGGTCTAGAGAGGGCTTATATATAGGAGGGTCTCACAATGGCCACAAACATAGGTTACATATTTTTAACCAAGGATGACTGTCTTCTCGGTACTCACATGATGCTACCTGGTCCTAGTCATGCTATTTACATTGCTTTGTCAATGCGGTCTAAACTACCTTAAATACTGACCAATATCAAATATGGTTTGAATTATAATCTAAATCCAAGTTATCATTCATTTTTATGTCTTGATGATAGCCAACTATATGACTCATAATAAAATACTTAATTAGCAGCATTCATGTAATCAGTCCTGAGTTCCACACAGGAAACATCTTAAGGAAACTTACCCTCCTTCACTCTCTGCTTCCTCCGAACTATTGCTCCTTGCTGCTGCACTTTGACCTGTGGCCACTCTTCTCTTTCTAGC
>NW_022103907.1:11665082-11667121 GCF_000313985.2 Echinops telfairi | reverse complement strand
TCATGTAATCAGTCCTGAGTTCCACACAGGAAACATCTTAAGGAAACTTACCCTCCTTCACTCTCTGCTTCCTCCGAACTATTGCTCCTTGCTGCTGCACTTTGACCTGTGGCCACTCTTCTCTTTCTAGCACGATGCTGAGGACTCGCCCGGTGAACAGCCACCTTCCTCCCAAGTTCACTTCGAACACATCCTTCCAGCTTTGAAATGGCTTCTCTAAGAAATCTTATTTCCTCTTTGAGTTCTTCCAGATTTATTAGTAATTCATTCAACTTCTCCAGTGTCTGACGTTGACTGCCTTGGAAGACGACTGCTGGGCCATGGCCATTACATAGTTCATCTTGTGATGTCATTGAATCCAAGAGACTGTCCCACGAAAGAAGTTTCGGTAAGTTCACTGCTATCCTGGGTTTGCGGATCTTGTGGTACCACAAAAGAAGCAAGCTGACACTAGTCGTCCCCACCATGATGCCAAGAATCAGTCCTGTGTTTATGGAGTGAGGCATTTCTTGATTTTTGTTTCTAAAGTTTAAAACATAAAATGTAAGTCGTTGCCCAAGAAAAATATCAGTGCTCTTTCAATCAACAAAAGCAAGTCTATGTCAACAAAAAGCACTCAACAAATGATACATGAAAATGAGTAATTCCTTCTATAATGTATGTGAATCTAATGGAAATTATTACTTTAAGAACATCATTGATGTCTAATATACAGTAGTGTCTATCATTCAAAATTTGTATTCCGAACGCTTTATTTGAAATTTACCCATCACTGTCTATCTTAAAAGGGTTTAATAGAGAAAGCAGTGTTACAAGTTCATGAGAAAATGATCCAAGAATCCAAATTATTCTTAACAACCCAAACCTTTTACATATGTAAAATCATTGTGTTGATTGCCCTCATCTAGTGCTCAAATTAAGCCAAGTAGGAGCATATTCTTAGAAATTAGTTCATGTTAGAACTTACATTTATAGTAGTGAAACATTTTCTTAAACTCTAGCGCTTGGAAAGGTCCAAGTATACTACTCTGTAATCGACTCCATCTCTGTTATGTGATATGGAAGGCAGAAACGCTGACCGACATTCAAGTTCATTCCTTTTCTTCTTCTGACCCAGAACTCCTCTGCTCTCTATAGTCTATTTATGTCTGCAGCCTCAATATTCTTGTTTTCTTTCAGTAGACTATTTATCGTGCATTCATGCAGCTGACTTTGGACCTCTGCACTCAGCAGCCTGTGCCCCTGCTGTCTCGGCTTTTTCTTCCTGCTTCCTGCTTTTCAGTCAGGGGAAGTTTGACTTGAACCGGACTAGACTTACTTATTTCTACAATGGTGTAGGCCACTTCTTGAAATAAACCTCTTTCTATATACAACACATTAAAGTGTCACTGGTTTCCCTTCTCCAGGAAACCTAACTTAACAAACTTGTCAAATATTTCACTTTACATAGATCCACAATCAGAGCCCATAGAAGCAGAGGTCAAGACATCAGATTACCTATGGGATTGGCAAGTCTGCTACCAAACACCTGGTAAGTGTTAGAAAGCAAAGATGCCACGTCAAGGACTGAGGAACACTTGACCCAAGCCCAAGGAGCCCTGGTGGCACTTTGAGTTAAACACTGGGCTGCTAACCTAAAAGCGGGCAGTTCAAACCCACCAGACACTCCCTAGGAAAAAGATAAGGCTGTCTGTTCTAGAAACCATTACAGTTTGACAAACCCTGTAAAGTAGTCCTACTCCGTCCTGTCGATTTGCTATGAGTTGGAATCAACTCAGTGGTAGCGTGTGGGACCCAAGCCCTGGGATTTTTAATTACTTCACCTACATGTGAAAGCTGGGCAATGAATAAGGAAGACCAAAGACAAATTGATGCCTTTGAATTACGGTGCGGGAGAATAATTTTTACACGATGAATGAGCTAAACAAAAATACTAGAAGATAAAGACTTGAAGGCAAATAAGCAGCCATCTAGCTCAGAAGCAACAAAGCCCACGTGGAAGAAGCACACCAGCCTGTGTGATCACGAGGTGTCGAAGG
>NW_022103907.1:11661879-11664631 GCF_000313985.2 Echinops telfairi | reverse complement strand
ATGACAAAATAATTTATAAATTATCAAGGGTTCATAAGGGAGGTAGGAGTGGGGAGGGAGGAGTAAAAAATGAGGAGCTGATGCCAGGGGCTTAAGTGGAGAGCAAATGTTTTGAGAATGATGAGGGCAACAGATGTACAAATGCGCTTTATACAATTGATGTATGTTTGGATTGTGATAAGAGTTATATGGGCCCCCAATAAAATGATTTAAAAAAGAATAAAAAAATACCTGATGAATGAACTAAAAGAAAACACTGGAAGCATGAACAAATCTGTCTTGGATGAAGTTCTTAGTAGTGAGGCTGGCAAGGCTTTGCCTTGTGTCTCCAGAAGGAACCAGGTCCTAAAGAAAGACATCGTGCTTGCTCAAGTAGAGTCAGTGTAAGAGAGGAAGACCTCAGGAGGCAGACTGCCTCTGTGGCTGCAACAATGAACTCACGTGCAGCACCATTTGGGAGCACACCGCAGGCTGGTGCTCCACTCTGCTAAGCACAGGACTAACTTGGCAGCACCTAACAAAACCCACAACCATTTCATTTCCCCACTGCACATAAACATCAGGATGTCAAGCACATACGTAAGCAGTTATATTAACTATGATCATGATGGTACTGTCCAAAATGAAAAGCAGTTATATTAACTATTATCATGATGGTACTGTCTAAAAATGTCAACGGCAGAGTGGTTATCAAGATGAACGCTTTATTGAAAATGCTGTATATATTTGTTTTATTATAGGGAAATAATCAGAGACAAATGCATATTTTTATAGTCCTTAAAAAGACAATTTAATCCCTAATAAAATGATTTAAAAAAAAGAAAAGACAATTTAAGATTTCTGCCTCAGGCCGTGAGAGAGTTACCAGTCTCCAGAAGTGCTCCCCCACGGGAACACCTTGAGCACTACAAACTGGATAGTTTTCCTGAGACTGGATACTCACCAGCACAGCACTGAGATTCCCAGGAAAGGGAAACACGTGAGGAAAAAGATAAGTAATCCCTTTAATCTCTCCAGTCTCCCAACTGAGGATCATGTCTAGATTATGGAACACGGAGGAGATGGTCAAACAAAGCTGTCAGGATCCTTGCATTGAAGAGACAAAGGTTCAAGTCCAGAGAGGCCAAAGCACTTAACGTTTGCAGAGCACCCAAGACGGATGACGGCGCTATGTGGAAAAAGAGCACCATACATTTGCAGATCTTCTTCATACCTGTCTGTATATGCAAGTACTAAACTTCATCCGGCCAAAGAACAACATACAAGGAAAAGACAATTACGAGAGCCCTAGTGGCACTGCAGTTAAGCACTCAGCTGCGAATCAGAAAGTCAGGGAAGAAATTAGATGGTGTCCAGATATCCGAAAGAACGGCGTCTTGGGCCTTACAGGCTTCTTTTCAAATAGCCATCTAAGTGAGGTGTCAAGTAAGTTCATGTGGAAGAAGCACACCCACCTGTGTGATCCAAGGATTGTAAATAATATCATATACATTTAAAGGAGGGAATGGCATCAGAGCTGAAATTGTGAACCCTTGGTTCCTAGAAGGCTATGGATGAGAGTGGAAGCCCCAAATCCATTTGCAGGGTCCACACAAGGGTTAAACCTTCAGTGAGCCTCATAGCAGAGGGAAGTGAACAGCCTTGTCATCAGACAAAGCACTGGAAAGTCAATAATGGCAGACATAATTAGGTCAAAATGTAATATCTTCTCATTTGATTTTCCTTTTTAAAGCTGCTTAGGTTGAAAAAAAAAGTGAAGGGGAAACATATGGGGATTAAGTCCCTGGTGAATCTCCTCTGACTATGGACTGGGGATAAGAATAGCCTTACTAACATGCAGCATACACTGGAAAGTGGATTGTTGCGGACGCAGTGAGGCTGTTTAGCACCGTATCATTTGATCTCCCTTAGTTTTTAATATGTTCTTCTTCCTTTTCAATTGAGGTTCTTACCTTTTTTTTTTTACTTTGTTATTCTTGGTACTTTAAAAAAAATTATTGTTTTTCTGTATATGAAATCCAGGATAGGTACATCTATAGACAGTAACTGGATTAATGGGGGTAAGCCGGGGGTGACTGGGCAGAAACGGGGAGCAAATACAAGCACAAGCGTGAAGAAAATGTTCTCAAACCGATTGTGGTGATGATTGTCCAACTCTTCTTGATGGGACTGGAATACTGAACTGTATATGTTAATTATGTGCCAATAAAACTGTTGGGGGGGAAAAAAACCCAAATGCTTGCCTGCCTATAGTTTAACGTCAATGGTTGTATTGTTATGTATTTATTTATACTTTAGTTATCAAGTTAGTAGCACATACACTTGAGTATCAGAAAAGAGCCCTGTGGCTCAATGGTTAAAGCTCTGAGCAGGAGAAAAATCCTCCACAAGAAAAAGACCCTTCCATGAAGAGTTCAGCCTCCAGAACTGTGTGGGGCTCTGTCCAATCGACATGCTGACTCCATAGCAGGGGGGTTTAGTACCAAAGCAGTTCGAAATCTTACCGACTAACTATTCTAATCGCTTCATAATCAAGTGCCTGAGTTTTATTTTTTGTACACATTTGGCTGCATAGCGGTTACGATTTGGGCTCCACCGAAACTCCGGAGGAGAAAAGTGAGACTTTCTACTTGGAACAGTTACAGTTTCGGAAACCCACAGGGGCAGTCCTGCCGTCCTATAGTCCTATAGCGTCGCTTTGAGCCAGAATCGACTTAGTGGCAGTGGGTTTAATAACAAGAGAATAATAGGC
>NW_022103907.1:11658662-11660176 GCF_000313985.2 Echinops telfairi | reverse complement strand
AAAACCACTATCTTTTCAATATGCCCAACATTCAGAATTTCACCCAGTTTCACTTATTGTACTGTAACGCAATTCCACCACACAAACTCTTAGACGTGACACACCCCTTTCTGTATTGAACCCTGGTGGCCTGTAACCTGGTGGGTTACAGCAGTTTGAACCCCTCAGCCTCTCCTGGGGAGAAAGATGAGGCTTTCTGCCTCCCTAAAGATTCACCGTCGCAGAGAAACCCACAGGGGCAGTTCTCTGCCCATGAGGTCGCTATGAATCAGACTTGACGTGATGGCAATGAGTTTTTAAGTCATGTACACCATTCATGGTACATGACTGTTTTAAAATAGGTTGGCATTGAACTTGATGTTGAATTCCTCCACCAAAGTACGGAATAGAATTTTAAAAATACACATCTAGTGATAACACCAGCTCTATCGGAGGAGAAAAAAAATCAGGAAGGCTAGTTTTGCAATCGAACACAATTTACTGACAGATTCAGGAATTCTATAAAGTCTTCAAAACCTAAGACACTTTTTGAAGTTCAAGCAGGCCATATTGAGGCATACATAAGGCTAGCCAGGGTCACTTTATTACGGGGAAGTTACATATACAGATTTCAAGCAAGTAAATTACTGTCTTCTACGGAGCTCCACTTGCTCTCATTTTATTATGGCTTACAAAAATCAGCTGTGGCCATAGGTTTCTCTTTTTAAAGGTTTTAGATCCCATAGAAATGTTAGCATTGAATAATCTTGATAAGAAACCCCAAAGTACCTTGAAGTGTAGATGTTCGAAAGAGGAGCCCGCTGAGCTGTTCTCTGTAGCACACACAGCCAGCACGGGACCACAAAAATGAAACACACAGCTGTTGTTTTGGAGTGGATTCCAATTTGTCAGTAGAACTGCCCCACGGGGTGTTCAATGGCTGATTTTTCAGAACCAAATCACCAACCCTTCTTTTGATAGGCCCCATCTGGTGGCCTCTTGAGCAGGAAGAAAACCAACCAACCAAACCCACTGCCCGCAGTCGATGCAGACTCAGAGAGCCTGTTGGATAAGGTAAAACTGCCCCTATGAGTTTCAGAGACTAATGGGAGTAGAAAGCCCCATCTAACTCCTGCAGAGAGGCTGGAAATGCTGACCATGCAGACTGCAGCCCAGCATGTATCTGCTATGCCATCCATGTGTGTGGCAAAGTGTGGACTGGGATCAGGTGCTACCGACTCTTGATTAGGAGAATGGCAGATGTCAGTCAATACTGATATATTCATGTTCAGAGAGAGGGAAGATATCTGAAATCGCCTTGTAGTTATATCAAAAACCTGTAGCCCTGCCTGTTCTCCAATACCTTTAATTCTGTACTTCAGTCAGTGAAAATGATCTGAGAAATAGAGAGAGACTCAAGAGACAGTGATAGCCATGGACCGAGTTAAAATGCCAAACCACCCAGTTTGAAACAATCCATTTGCCAGGCACTTTTGAAGGGATGACTGAAAAGAAGAAATGTCCTCTACACAACT
>NW_022103907.1:11656599-11657871 GCF_000313985.2 Echinops telfairi | reverse complement strand
GGACCCTGGATGGAGAAAAGGCATTGGCCAATACCCAGCACCATTTCTTAGAAGAACACTCAATAGAATAGGAATTGAAAGGAAATCCCTCAACATGGGTAGGCTTCTCCTCGTGGCACTCTCCTTTAGAGGAGGAAGCCCGTACCGCATGGGGGAGGTGGGTTTCCTTGGGCTTTGCCACTAGGTCAACCACAGGGCGTAAATGATGGTGTCCATCATCTTTAGGTTATACAAGGAATAGAGTTTGAGGGCAAAAGAAAAAGAATGAAGTCTAAGGTGAACTTCATTGATATTTTCGGACAACGTTCCTTAAGCTCACTGCCATAGAGTCAGTTCTGACTCCTAGCAACCCTTAAAGGGCAGGTAGAGCTGCCCCGGAGGTTTCCTGAGATGAAATCTTCAAGGGAGTAGAAAGCCCCATCTTTCCCTGGAGATGGCTGACCCTCAACCACTCAACTCTTAACCCACTATGCCACCAGGTTCCTTACTGAATCCCCGCAACATAAGCTACACACACACACACACACACACATACACACACGGGATTCTAAACATTACAAAATCTGAGCTTTTAAAGGCAGGAGGGATGCTTTCTTTGGAAAGACAAAGACAAGATTATTAAGCATTTCCATAGTATAAAGGATTATACAGTAAATTGCTAATCAGTTAAATACTAGGAAATGCTTATACAGCATTTCTGTACTCATTAACTCAAAGAATTTTAGAAAGTCATCTAAATGAGAAAGTATATACTACTTAATTTAATACAGAATCAAGTTATCAAAATAGAGCCACCTCATTAAGATACAGCATCCTTTTTAGAAGCATCCTATTGTTTTTAAGAAAAATTAAGTTTTTGTTCAATGAAGAATTCATCTTCAGAAGGCACATGCAGTTCCTTGCCCAACTGAAACTGACGACACTCAGGGCTTACCGGTAGATTTGCTGTAAGACCTCAAGATAGGAGTGAAATTGTAAAGACTTCAGGCATACGGAAGACTTTGAGTAACAATAAGTTTTGCTAGTCAGCTTGGATCCACTCACTCTAAAGCGGAATGCAGCAGATTCAGAGTCCAGTCATTTTGCTCCTCCCTCCTGCATTCTTTCTTTGCCCTGAGAGAAAGGTTCAGGGACATCTGACACTCGCTAGGTCCACTCTACAAGCCAAGGCCAGTTTTACTATTTGTTGGCAGATTAAAAATAAGGTTGACTGTCGATCAGCCAGCCAAATATTGTTACTGTTTGTGTATGAGAAAATTAGTGACTTTAAGT
>NW_022103907.1:11625681-11643771 GCF_000313985.2 Echinops telfairi | reverse complement strand
TGACAAAGAACAAATTAAAATATACCAAGAAAAAAAATCTTGTAGTTAGTTCAAGGATCGCTGGCCTTTAAGAGTGTTTTCCAGTCCAGTCTGTTGGGGCACCACGCCCTGTCACCAATGTCCACCCTCATCATTCCCTGGGGATATTGCTGCTCCCCTCCCCTGCTCTTCCGCTGCACTTCCCCAGTGCTTTGCTTCAGTGTGGCAGGATCAGATCGGGTGCAATTCCCACACTGTAGAGACACATTATTTATTGTCCCAGCAGATACCAAAACTGTTACTTTTGGAGTTAGCTCTTTGAAGAGATAGAAGTTATTTTTATCTTTACCAGATAAAAGCTATAGGTTTACATATAACGTTATAGTACCTAACAAACCAAACTCACTGTGTTGGAAGAACATACATTATTTTCTTAATTTCTAAGTCTGGGATAATTTTTCTTAAAAACATGGAGCATGTCTTATTTAATTTTCTACTTTGGGTAGTAATGGATGGTTCATAAAAAATATCTCACTCTCTGAATTCTGTTCTCTCTATCAGAATGCTTGGTAAATTCACCTCTAAATAGTATGATTGTGATCTACTTTTTACTCCACTGCGTGGTTTATGGACTCATTTCCCATTGTCAATTCTCCTCTAAGAGAATAAACTTTGTTCCTTTTTTTCTCGCTGCAGGTCTTACTTCCATTCAGAACCGCAGCGCCTCCTGACCCACGATGGTAACATTTTCCCTTGAGCTGTGAGTACTCCTGTGCTCCAGAGGGCAGCACCTCCGTACTGAGGACTGCGGGAAGCCTACACAAGCCTGGCTAGGCTCGAGTTTGTTATAACTCTCAGGCACTGGGTCTCTCTTACCAGGCCTTGCTGAGCCCCAACTATTCCCCTCTTCCTGGCAGTGGCTCAGCAAACCTGTGGTTCCTAGATTTTGCCGCACATTGGAATCACTCCGAGCTGTAGTGAAGCAAACAACAACAACAAAAGAACATGTCAGGCCATAACCCAGACGAATTAAATTCTCCTGGGCTGGATCCAAGGGTGCCCTGGAGGCACAGTGGTTATGTGTTGAGCTAAGAACCACGGGTCAGCAGTTTGAAACCACTGCATAGGAGAAAGATGAGGATTTCTACTCCTGTAAAGAGTTACAGTCTCAGAAACGCAGAGGGGCTGTTCTACTCTGACCTAAAGGATTGCTAAGAGTCAGAATCCACTTGATGGCAGTGAGTTTGTTTTCTGGATTTTTTTTTTCCCCCACTTGGGGCTGGGACCCAGGCATGAGTAGTTTTTAGTTCTCCACAAGATTATATGAGGCAGCTTAAATTAAGAACAGTGCCCAGGGCCACAAGAATGATATATTTTTGTGGTTTGGAATTTTCCTTTTAAATGCTAATGTAAAATGTTTAATCCTGGGCCTGTTCGGGTGGAAATACATCAGGTTGAGGGTGGCAGTTACATAATTTCATGTCCACTTGAAGATATATAAAAGTGTAGGGGTGGTAGTCAACCTGTCAATCAGGTCACCACCTGATGGTGCCTCCTTGTGGGCATGACCTTTTTAGAAGGTGGGCCCAGAGAACCTCCCCTTCTTCCCCCTTCTCTCTTTGCCTTGACCTTCCTGCTTGCTGGAGGCCCGCCATGTTTTCCATCAACCTCAGATCCACACAACTTTGCACATGCTGGTCTGTGTGCTTCCTGCATTCTGCGTCACTGCGTGTGGCTGCATGAGTCTGAAGAGGGACTTATGGACTAGTATCAGACTTACGGACTTGACTTGGACTGGACTGGGATGTTTTCTTGATATATAATTTTTGATATAAAGCTCTTTCTTACACATATATAAGTGTCACTGAATTTGTTTCTCTAGTCAACCCAGCCTAACACATTATGAGTTGGATAGTGATAGAACCTAGGTTCTAAGCTCGCCCAAGATCAGAGAAGCTAACCTGAAAGTCAGGTCTGGTAGTAAGTCATCCCAACAGATGGCGAAGTACTCTAGCTATTGGGAGGGGAACTCTCCCAGGGCCCAGGAAGAGTGCTCCAGATGTCCTTTGATATGACAACTTTCTTTTCCTAGAAAGCTCTGCATTGGGTGTCTTTTCCTGGAAATAAATGAAGATGAGCTAAACGAATAGAAAGAAGGCTAATAAACCAAAATATTCTTTCTTAATCAACTAATGCCTTGTAAGATTAGCACACACAAAAAGTTCTATCAGTCATGTCATATGCAATAGTAGGGAAGCTGAAGAAGAACAAAATGAAGTTTCCAAAGATAAATGAAAAGTTTTTCATTTCACCTCAGAGGCCACAGTTTTGTCTTTAACCAAACCTAGTTATCAAATCACTTGTCCTCACCAGTACTTTACTATCTAGTGTTTGGATTTCTTTGTATCTACAGAAATACTTTAAAAATGCTTTATGGTCACTGCTTTCTGCTTTCTGATACCCAATAAATCTCATAGGGAGCATTCGCAATTAAAGGACACAACTGACATACTGGGGGATTGGAATGCACATGCTTCATTTATTGCGCTTTCTGATTATGTAGCTTCTTTGGCCTCCAAGTTCTGACATGCAGCCCAGAAATGTGTAGTCCTGAGTTGATGTTGTACACATATCCCACTTAGAGAAATACCACATGTAGCAGCTAGCTGTATGAGTGATAATCAGCTGATGAACTTTAAAAAAAATCCCATTTTATTGGGGGCTTGCACAACTCATCACAATCCATACATCCATCCATTGTGTCAAGCACATTTGTAGCCATCATCATTCTCAAAATATTTTCTTTCTACTTGAGCCCTTGGTATCTGCTTCTCATTTTTTCCCCTCCCTCCCTGACCCCCCCTTCACAAACCCTTGATAATTTATAAATTATTATTATTTTGTCTTGTCTTACACTGTCTGATATCTCCTCTTACCCACTTTTCTGTTCTCTGTCCCTCAGGGAGGGGGTTATATGTAGATCATTTTGATCAGTTCCCCCTTTCTACCCCATCTTCCCCTTCCCCTCCTGGTATCGCTGCTATGATTATTGGCCCTGAGGGGTTTATCTGTTCCAGATTCCCCGTGTTTCCAGCTCTTATCTGTATCCATGTACATCCTCTGGTCTAGCTGGATTTGTAAGGTAGAATTGGGATCATGATAGTGGTGGGGAGGAAGCATTAAAAAACTAGAGGAAAGTTGTATGTTTCTTGGTTGCTACACTGCACCCTGACTGGTCTCCTCCCTGGGACCCTTGATGAACTTTTAAAGTAAAAATCAGAGCAGGCAACCTCATTCTAGAAGAACCATTGTTGACTCTGTCATTTGCTCATTATTAATTCACCTGTTCTTCATTTTTTTATTTTTAAAAGCTGAAAAGGATTCAAAGACGACATTGAAGGGAGGCAAAGGGAATTCTGCTCTGGGAAATCAGAGCTTTCCTGGAGGTTTTCTTCGCAATTTCTCCTGCCAAACAGCGGATCAGTGAGAATAGACTCTCTTTTCTTTTCTCTTACCATGAGAAGAAGCTATCTTTGCTTTGCTCAAAGTGGGCTATCTTTCGTGCAGGCGCACTCTCCTTCTGAGTCCTGCTCGGCAGTTCGCAGAGCCCACATGTACCAGCAAGACTTCACAGCCTGGAATGAATTGATCATCACACGGGCAACCCCTGCCTTCGTTACTGGGCCAGCAGGTATGTAATCTTCCAAATTAATCATGTGTCACAAGTCTTCTCTGCTTGCCCAGTTCCTCTTCCCAGACCTTAAGCCTCAGGCTGCGTTGTAGAAAATGTTTAAAGAAAAATTTACATGACCATATGAAAAGCGACTAAAACCCAATAGAAAAAAATATCGGTAAGCATTTAAAATTGTAGGTGATGGTTAGATTTTGATACAACTTAACATACCTGGGTGAAGGTAGGGGTGGAGCCCCGCCTATGAATCAGGTCACAGCCTGATGACACCTCCTTGGCGTTGTGGCCTTTGAATAGGAGAGTCCCTGAGCAGGCACGTGCTCTTCTTGACCCCTCACTTTCTGGTGAATCAGGATCCTATGTCTGGCTCCTTGATTTCCTGTTATATCGCTTGCTGGTCCTGGGAACCATCAGCCAACTGCTGACCTTCAATTCTTTCAGCTGACCTTGGGGTCTATCACCTGCATCCACCAGCCTGTGCCCTTCTTTCTTCCTCTTCCAACTGACACCCGACCAACAGGTTTGAACCGGACTGGACTTACCTACTTCTACAACTGTGTAAGCCCTTTCTCAATATGACTCACTTTCTATTTATTTTTTAAAAATCATTTATTTAAAAATTTATTTAAAAATTTATTGGGGGCTCATACAACTCTTATCACAATTCATACATACATCAATTGTGTAAAGCACATTTGTACATCTGTTATCTCTTTCTATTTATATACACACACAAGTATCACTGATTTTGCTTCTCTAGGGAACCCAACATAACACACTAGTACAACATTCAAATGGCACCTTGGGAATATCTATCACAATTTTTTAGTAGGAGGGAAGGGAACTCAAAAGGTTGTGGGAAAATGTAGTTAAAAGATAATGTAATTTTCCCACAGCCCCTTTGAAGCTCCTTCTACTTAACTCCATTGACCTGTAACTGAGGAGCCATGAGGTCAGGCTCCAATATGTTGAAGGAAACCCACTAACCAAGCCAGATGCCATTGAGTCAATGCCAATTTGAGGGATCCCATATGCGCAGAGTAGGTTTCAAGGCTCGGTGGAGGCAGACTGGGAGGCTTTCTTCTGAGCCCCCTGGGTGGGCTCCACCCACTCACTTTTGGTTTGCAGTCGAGTATTCGTTTCTGCCCCAGGCACTCCCACTCTGCCGTGGAAGACAAGGGTTTGATTGAGTACAGTTGAAAGCAGTTTGGAGAAATGACTCCTGCCTTTATATCCAGAATTTGGGACATTAACTTCTTTGATATTTGGAACTCAGCATAAGAATTACCCTTTCCATTCCTCGTACAGCTTTCTATTAGGATTTGGATATCTTCATTTTTTTATATAAAAAACTGTTGCTGTTCTCTTGGATAGGAAGAGTGAAGGGATTAGACACATTTGTGAACTTAATGTAGTATGACATTAATTATCGTATATTAATTATAGAAAAATGAGAAGTAGCCCACATGAAATGGAAGACTTAAAGATTGATATCTTAGACATAAGTGAACTGAAATAGACTTGTATTGGCCATTTTGAATTCGACAATCCTGTGGCCTATTGTGTTGAGAATGACAAATTGAAAAGGAATGGCATTATACTCATCACAAAAACATTTTAGTATCTGTCCTGAAGTAAATTTAATCACTGATAGTGACGTCATACAACTACAAGAAATATCAGTCCACACAAGTATTATTCAAATGTATGCACCAACAATTTATGGCAGAGGTGAAAAATGTTTCCATCTTAGGTAGTCTGGTAGTATAGTGGTTAAGACTTGGGCAGTTCGAAACCACCGGCCACTCCATGGGAGAAAGACAAGACTGCCTACTCCCATAAAGAGTTACAGTCCTGGAAACCCACAAGGGAAGTTCTACCCTCCCTGTAGGGTTGCTGTGAGTTGAAATAGACTGGATGACAGTGAATTTGGTTCTGGTATGTAGTCTGAAATTGGTTAAACATACTATCAAGATGTGTTGATAATTACTGGTGATTGGAATGCAGAAGCTGGAAACAAAAAGCATCGGCAATCGGGAAGTTTAAGGAAACAACTCTGGAGATTGCATGACAGAATCTTGTCTATTACCTTTCATTGGACATATTTTCAACCACGTAAACATGACTACATACACAGATCTCGCCAGATGGAACATACAGAAATCAAACGAGCTACATCTATGGAAAGAGATGATGGAGAAGTTCAATATTATCAATCAGAACAAGACCAGGGGCTGACAATGGAACCATCAATAGTCCAGATGTAAGTTCAAATCAGAGTTGAAGAAAATGAAAGCAATCCAGGAAAGCCAAAGTATAGCCCACCTAAACTTAAAGATGATCTGAGGAATACATTTGAGACTTCTGGAAAGATGGCAGATGAGGAAGACAGGCTACCCAAGCACCTCTCTACAACAAAGACCCTTAAAACCAAATGAGGGCGTGAGGGAAGGGAACCGGTGACCAGGCAGAGTGGAAGGCAGGAGCACATCCCATCCTCACTCAGCCTCTTCCTCATGTGTTCCCCAAACACTGATAATCAGGTCCCCAACCTCCAGCCCGGAAACCAAGAGTAATACAGGAACTCTATGGGACCCAGAAGATTCTGATATCCCTGCTCCCCATTAGACTCCGAGAGAAGCTGGCAAAGCAGCATGTGTTCCCTCCACCAGCCCATTCATATACCACCCACACATATCACACATATACACATCTGTGCTCACTCACACTCACTCTCACACTCACACACACTGACTAACATACACTCACACAATAACCCACAGGTGGATAAGAAAACAAGCAGCTCTGTGAATGGAAAGGGGTTATTTCTGGGGAGGGAAAAAGGGAAGGAACAAAAAGTGGAGGAGGAATGGGTTGAGTCAGCAGCTCTTAGTCAAAGCACTTCTTGAATCATATACATATAAAAGTTTCTTAAAAATACAAACCAAATTAGAAAAAAAGAAAACAAATGAAATAGACACAAATTATATTAATCACACAGAGAAAGAATTGGACAAAAACCCAACACCTGTTCCAGTTAAAAACACTCAACAAAAGAGGAATAGAAAGGAAATACTCAACATAATGAAGGACATATAAAAAAAACCAATCGCTGTTAGTCCCAGTGGTGCAAAACGGAAAATGGGAACCGGACAAAGATACCCTTTAACATCAATCCTACTCAACATTTAGGAGACTATAAGTCTAAATTCAAGGCTCACTCTGTTGGCTCTGGAGACAGGTCCTTGTTCCTCAATTCCTTGGTGACCTTCAGGTTCTGCGACATCTGTCTTTCCCCATTTCTGCTTCTCACTTACTTGTTTAATCTCTTGACAAGATTAAGACACACCCTACACTACTCGTGTCTCTCTGACAACCCAAACCCATTTCCAATTAGGATTATAACTACTGGTATAGAAGTTCAGAGTTAGAATACATATTCTGAGTGGCCAGAAGGCAAATCATAATCCTCACCATTAACATTTGTCACTCTTTAGGGTAAAGATGGTGAGACCAAGATGGGATGGGTTATACATCCAAGGTTGATAGTCAAGAATATATTTGATGCTTTTTTGAGCTTGACTGTGCACTCATTAGAATGGGATCTTAGAACTTTTTCCTGGAGAGAAAGTAGAAAAATATGGATATATCAGTTAGGAATACTGCTAGTTACAGGCAACAATAACAAGATATGACTAGTAGTAGCATTAAAACGAAGGTAAGTGGTTGCTGGCATTGATTTACCAATCAATGATACTATCAAATATTAGACTATCTTTCTGTTCCATCATGTTTGATGTAGACTTTTTGCCCTACTGCTTGTCTTGCTCAAGGCAAAAAGGAGAGAGAGATGGTGCTAGTTATCAAAAAAATAAAAATTATCGAGAGCCCCCCCAGGAGATGTATGCTTTCAGTTCACCGGTGAGCATTGGAACACAGCCATTCCCAACTACAAGGGAAACAGAAAGGAGTGCCAGGCTCCAGACCTCCCTAGGGGGAGAATGAAAGAGAGCAGGACATGGGAGATGGTTTTGTGTTAATTAACCCGCATGGTTGGCCACACTGACCAAGTGGGAGGTGGTTTGTAACCAAACTCATCTGGTATATTTTGAGCAGTATCTTTCTTGTCTTAGTACAATACAGTGCTATCCTTAATGCGCTATGCCAAACTGTAACATAACCCGACTGCACTTAGACCTATTGCACTGAGGGATTGTAAAGCAATACCATTGTCCAATCACAGTATCCTAATTTAACTCTCAATTTTTGTATTGGATCAAAGAATACATTCACACGTATTTCAAATTGCTGATTATACACACACACACACACACACACACACACACACACACACACATATATATATAAGGAAAGGAGACTTTTTATGTATTCTGTGATTTCTTTAAGTCTTGAGATGCCTTCGGCAAGGTTTCAGGGATGGATTAAGAGACAGGGAACAGGAGAAAACAGAAACCAGGTGGGTGAACATTTTTAAAAGAAAAAAATGCTAAGGAATATTGTTCCAAGGATTTGTTGAAAGTAGGTTCCGCCTGACGGCAACCCGAGGAGTACCAATAGCCATAGCTGGGGTCACTGAGGCCCAGTCATGATGTTTGGGATTGAGGGCCTCGTGCCAAAGCTGGACCAGGAGGAAATGCTACAGAAGATGCGAGAGGACGGCAGCTCCTCCACAGGGAATTTTCTGAAACCTGTGGCCCTGCTGCGAGTCACTCCATGTATCTTAAAGAAATTGAATAGCATCTGAAGCTTTGACATCCTGGGGAATGTGTAATGTGAAGAACCTGGTTCTGTCTTCCCATCTGAAAATGAACAGACTCAATGATACACAAGACTGTTTAAATGGACAAGTTTGCTCCAGTGACTGACTCTATAAAACTAATTGGGAAATATGAAAGGATTTCTTGTGGTCATATTGCATCGTTATGCCTCTATGAATGTTGATATGACTGTAAGTAATGTCCAACTCCTTTTTCTAGCAAGTTTCAATGATGGGCTCCAGGCTGGGCACATTTGTGAGGTTGGCACAGGGCCCAGCACTGTTTCGTTCAGTTGTGCGTCATGGGCTGGAACTGATTCAATGACACCTACTAACAACCATATCAATTATAAGTGTCTGAGGTACTTCTAGTTTGACCGTCGTCCCTGTGCACCTTTTTATTTCTGTCCACAATGTAATTGCGAAGAGTCCATTACAATTAGTTATGCTTTTTGGAAGTCACCACAGAATCACAATGATAACTGAGCACAGAATCATGTGTCTACATTTTAAATAAATATATCAATTTTTTAAAATGGTGATGGAGGCAGAGAAAAAAGAAAGTAGGCTCAAGGAGACCCTAAGAAAAGAAATTGGATCTCGAGAGTACAATTTTATTTTATTTAAAAAAAAAAGGGTATTTAATATTTAAAACTAGAAGGCCAAAGCATTGGGAATTATTACAGGCCAATTAAAAATGTAAATCATTTGATATTTAAATAATTGTAATGAATGTATACTCAGAGTATCTGAAATCTCATGACCTGATGATGGTCCTAGTCCACAGATAGAATTGCAGAAGGGAGAACCGAGCACTGGGAAAAGTTTCCTGCTGTTCTCACGGGTCACGAGAATTCGCTGTCCTTGTAGCACAGTTTATGTGTTGATGGATGCTTCGGACTATAAGCAATAGAAAACCACCTTGACGTGGCTTAACCAAGGGGGTTTTATTCTCTCACATAATCAAGTCTGGAGGCGATTCCATCTCATCATTAGGAACCAGGCTCTTTCCATTGTTTCGGGGAAAGCCTGTTGAGTTTCCTCCTCGGGGCTGACTCCTCATGTTGCAGGAGTCCTGTCCTCATACAACTGCGACAAGGCCAGGCGGGCAGGACGATGTGACCCTTCATACTAGTGACGGGATGGTCCCAGGTTTGTTTCGTGTGTCCATGCAGTAACTCACCCCACGGCGGCGAAGGTGTTCTTTTGGAAGAATGAGTAACTAGCATTTGCAAGTCTGCTGTGGGAGACAACCTCATATGCTAAAAATGAAATGGGTTAAATTGTGAATGTCTGCGCGAAGTAATAAATCTAGATTTATTTATACCAGATTGTAATATAATCAAAACAAGCTCACACCAGGTTGAAATCATATACTCTGTCCTTTCTTTACTCCTCAGTGTAAACATGGCTCTAAAGCCAAGTGGCCCATAGTTTGCCTTTCCATTCACTTTCTGCTAAGAGATGTGTGACTGGCCCTGGCAGGACTGCGGTGGTCTGAACTCGCTACCACGAGTCAACACTGACTCTCAGCACCCCCTGCGGTTTCCAGGACTGTAACTGTGTACAGGAGTAGAAAGTCAAGTCTTTTGCCCGAGGAACTTCTGGTGGTTTCAAACTGCCGACCATGTGGTTCACAACCCAACACCCCACCAGGATTCCATAGGATTGGGGCAAGTTGACAGGATGGGGATGGGGCTATAGTTGAGGTACATCATGAATTTCCTTATTTGATGGTAAGGCAGAACATTCCCAGTTGACAGGCATGTTAGGCCAGCCCTTTAGAGAAGCAAACCAATGACATTTGTAAGTATATGTCTATGGAGCAAGATTTATATCAAGGAATGGCTCACTCGGTGGTAGAAGTGGGCAAGTCCTGTCCCGTTAATATGGCATAACATCGGGCATGGGAGGGCAAAGGAAATGGTTACAAAAGCAGGTCAATACATCACAATTAGAGGTGGTACTGTAGGAATGGGACCATGATGGGGACAAGTACATTGTTAGATGATACAAGAGTTTCCAAGATTGGTCTGGGGCCTTCTGACCAAGGCAATTGGGATTTTGTGACAAAACACCCTCTACCCCCCCCTTCCTGCACCCCTGGTACCATCCCCAGTATGGTGACCTCCATCAGGACACCTCCAGCAAGCCTGTAAGAGAGAGAGTGCCTCTCCTTGCGCTGGCCAGAGAGCAGGGGAAGCACCCTATTTTCCAAGGCAGTCAACATCATTGGTTAATGATCAGAAAGCATTCAATGGAGGCTTAATTTAGGTGGCGACTCTGTGCTGTCATTTGCCATTCATACCCTTCTGCAAACCTGGGTGCTCAGAATTTAAGCTCCAATACACCTGTCACTGCCATCGATAGCCTTTTGCAAAGCAGGACACAGAGAATTTAAGCTCACCATGGCCCACAATATCATGTAGTTGATTCAGTGTGTAATAGCACTATGGAAAAGTTTGAAGCTCATGAGAATTACCAAAATGGGACACAGAGACCAAAAGGGAGCACATACTATTGGGAAAATGGCAGGCATAAAAGAGCTCAATTTGTAAAAATTCCAGTACCTGCAAAGCACAGTCAACTGAAAGGCAACAAGACAAGGCATACCTGTAAACTGCAACTGTATTTAGTGGTAGAATTCTTTTTTTTTAATTTGTCATTTTATTGGGAGCTCTTAGAGATATCATAATATTCCATCACTCAGTCACATCAAGCATAAGGTGACCAGATTTAAAGCGGGACACCATTGACTGGGTGGGGGTGGGGGAGGTTCTTGATTAAAAAATTGGTCTATATGGACCAAATAGACCATTCCCGAGCTTGTCGTGCATTCTTTCAAACAATCAGGACTTTTAAAAAACACCAAAAAGCGGACTGTCCCACCAAAAGCGGGACGTCTGGTCACCTTATTCAAGCAGTATGGTACGATTGCTACCACAATCAGTTTCAAGACAGTTTCTTTCTTCTTGAACCCTTTGATATCAGCGCCCCTTTATCCCCACCCTCCGCAACTGCCCTTTTCTTTTCCTATAATAGTTTCCCCCCATAGCTTACACAATCCAGTATACCCCTTCAGATACAATTCTGTTGTTTGGTCCCATCGAGCAGACGGCATTCGCGGTCTGGCCAGCAGCAGCATGCGACCTCTCTGCCAGGCAGTCTGTTCTGACTCACAGTGACCCTAGAGGTCAGCATCCAACTGCCTTGTGGGTTTTCAAAACTGAACCCTTCCAGTAGAAAGCCTCATTTTCATTTCTCTCAGAGCAGCTGGTGGCTTTGAACTGCTGACTTGGCAGCGAGCAGCCCAACAGGTAGGAGGGAAACAATGTCATGGGAAGGTAATTCATTCCTTCCAGATCGAAAACTCTTTTTTTTGGCGTGTGTGTGTGTGTGTGTGTGTGTGTGTGTGTGTGTGTGTGGTGGGGGGGGCGGGGCGGGTGGTGGTGGTGCTGGAGGACAAAAAGGAGATAGGAGGGAACCCCACAGTGAATTTCAGGGCTCTTCTCTCCTTCTCCCCTGGGGGCCTGCTGGAAGGGAAAGTTCACTCTGGTCTTTTGTGGCCTTGAGCTGTTCCTCTTCACTACCCAGGACAAGGAGCTTGTGCTGCCCACCCCCACCCCCAGCCCCAGCCCCTCCCAGCCCTTAGGCTTCCTGTTCTGCTACCTGCCGCTGATGTCTTTAGTGTCAAGGCCCAACATGTTGTTGTGTCAGCATTTCTGCTTCCCCAGGTCTCCACCTACCCCTGGGTGGAGTTGGGGTGGGGAGAGGTCAGAAATTTTACTTGCTTTCTTAACTGGGTGAGGTCTGTAAGGATTTCTGAGACAAATTAACCTATTCGTGAAAATAATGGTGATACATTTAATCATAAATAATGAATGGAAAAGGGACCGCGTAATCTTTATCAGATTCCTCCTTTCTTTTTACAAGGTTCATGGAGTTGTGATTTTTGTAGAGGAAAATACGAAGCTGCCTTGCTTCTCAAGGTCCTCTCTTCTTCCATAGGAGCAAAGCCAGAGATAAGCGTGTCCCCTGGGGGAGGAGGTTTGCTTTCAGTATTTCCCTCTCAGAGCCCTGCTGACCTCGAGGAGTCAGCACTCAGGGCTGAGCCAGTGTTGGAAGGCCTGGCTTCAGTGACAATGAAAACCCCAAACCTCACTGCCACCGAATAGATGCCAGCTCATAGCGTCCCTGTAGGACAAGGTAGAACTCCTCCTGTGGGTTTTGGGGACTGTAACTCTTTTGGGAGTAGAAAGCCCGGTCTTTATCCCTCATAGAGGTTGTTGGTTTCAAACTGCTGACCTTGTGATTAGCAGCCCGATGTATAATCACTATGCCCCCAGGAAGGACCAGTGTTGACTCCCTCTATAGCAAAGCATGCCACCAGGCGTCTGGGTGGTGTGCCAATTGTACTTTTACTTTTTTTTAATACGCAGTTTTTGAGTTTTTTAAAACTAGTTTTAAAAAATGAGCTACGTGCTACAATTTCTGAATGTTCTTCACATCATTCAACGAAAGAGTGCTGAAGGGCGATAGTGTAGATGATTAAGTACACAGGACTGTGAAAGTTGTCTGATGCGAGGGGACAACCCCACTGCACACCTGTCCTGATTTTAAACCAGGCAGTATGCCCTTGTTCTCACAGCTCCTCTTGGTCCACGTGCAAGTTCTTCATGTTCTGAAATTCACATTCATCTCAAGGTTATCCATAGTTTGTTTTGGTCCACATATACTTGTTCAATGTGTGTGTGGGGGGTGGTGGTGTAGTTTTTATTAATTTTTTAAATCATTATATTTAGGACTCTTATACCTCTTGTAACATTCCAAACATCAATTGTATCAAGCATATTTGTACATCTGTTGCCATCATCATTTTCTAAGCAGTTATTTTCTATTTGAGTCCTTGATATCAGCTCCTCTTTTTTCCCTCCCGCCTACCCTCTCATCCTTGTGACCCCGTGATAAATGATAAATTATGATTGTTTTCATATCTTATGCCAACCAGCTGTCTCCCTGCACCCATGTTTCTGTTGTTCGTCCCCTGGGGGTGGGGTGGTGGATGGGTTATGCATTGATCAGTGTAATTGGTTCCCCCTTCCTCCTCTCCTCCCCTGACTTTCCCCCTGCCCTCCTGGTATTGATATTCCCATTTATGTTCCTGAGGGGTTTATCTAACCTGGATTCCATGAGTCCTGATCTCTTATCTGTACTAGTGTACATGCTTCAGTCTAGACAGAACTGAAAGGCAAGACTGGGGCCATGATAGTGGGGGGTGAAGATATATTGTGTGTCTCACCAATGCTCTACTGCACCCTAATTGACTCATCCCTTTCTGGTGACCCTATTGTCTACAGATGGGTTTTGGATCTCTGCCCCAACCCTCCTCATTCTCAACAAGATATTGATCCCTCAACACCTCGTGTGCTTCTTCCATGTGGGCTGTTGCTTCTCTGCTGGATGGCTGCTTAACTTCAAGCCTTTAAGACCCAAGACGCTATCTTTTTTGATAGCCAGGCACCATCAGCTTTCTTCACCACATTTGCTTATGCACCCATTTTGTCTTTGGCGATCATATTGGGAGGGTGAGCATCACAGAATGCCAGGTTGTTAGAACAAAGTGTTCTTGCATTGTGGGAGAGCTTGAGCAGAGGCCCAAAGTCTGTCCACTTCCTCAATGTGTTGCCAAATAAATATATACACATAGCCAATACCTCTATTTTTATGAATTAATATATTTACATAAGTGTACACCTTTGTTTGCACCTCTATTCATAGCTTTGCTTCCTAGATCTTTCATCTGTTTCTTTTTATCTTCCTCCTGCCCCACCATCACGCTTGCCCTTCTTCTGCCTCTTAGTAATTCCTCTCAGCTAGATTGCTGTTGCTCCAACACCACTGGGATCTCTACGTCCTCCTTGTGTTGCTTTTAATTCCCTAGTTGTTCCCCTGTCTATGGCATTGTTTGCTCACCGCTCCCTTTCCCTGCCTCCCCTCCCCACAAGTCCCTCCGGAACCATTGGTCCCATTACTTTCTCCTTGGATTTGGTTTTAATGCATATTTTATAAAGGTGGGCAAAACAACATTAACAGAGACAAAACATAAAGAAAACAAAGGATTGATTTAAAGTGGGGGTGGGGGGAAGAAAAAGAAAAAAAACTAACCAAAAATATACTAATGAGAAAACATATATAATTCTAGATCTGTCAGCTGATCTTTATGACTATCTCCCCACCAGTTGTGGGGGGTTCCGGGAACTGCCCCTCCTAGCCTGAGGTCTATTTTGGGGGCCCCTTGGGGACTGTGGCTTTGCTCCCGTTGCTGATCTGTCATGTTCCCTTTTTGGTTCACTCCACTGTGGAGGTGTTCAGACTGGACTCACTCCCCGCCATGGGGCCCCAGTATTGTCCTCTGTTGAAGTATGCTCCAGCACAGGACATCATGTTTCGAGCTGTTGTCAGCCCTACAGTCTTCTCTGTTCCTTAGAAACTCCATGCAGTGACATCATCCTCAGGGCTTGGGGTGCCAGTTTGGGGTCTAGTCCCTCGTTCTCTCTTTTTTCCTTCTTGGTTTGCTTCTGTATGGGCATGACTGGCTGGCTCCTCTCCCCAACCTGTAGGTTTAGTGTTGTCCTCTGTAGCACATATTTCTAAAGTGGTGGTGGGAGGTGGCGGTGTGTGTGTGTGTGTGTGTGTGTGTGTGTGTGTGTGTGTGTGTGTTTGACTCTGATTGGGGCCAGCCCTGTAAACCTCTCTGTTTATGAGTTGTGCTGCCCTCAAGGTTTGGTGCACATGGTGGGATCTGCCCTCACAATCCCATTTCTGTGGAGACATAAACAATACGCTACCCCTGGGGGGATTAGTGCCCTCCTCCTCCAGTACCATAGTCTCCCTCCTTTTTTTCTTCCCTTTTCTGCTCCACCCACCTCTTCCCCGTCTTTGTGTTGGAATGACATGTACATCCTCGGGTTTGGTCTTCCCCCACCCCCCCCCACTCCCCCGCCTGATTGCCTGTACCTCAACCCACGTAAAGTGTGAGATGGTGGCTTTTCTTCTATGCCTACTGTGCTGATCATGGACTCATGTTGTACTTGTCCGTTTGTGATTTGCCAACTTCGCTTAGCTTAGCATGATTTCCTCCATCTCTTCCCATGAGATGATGTGCTTCATGCACACATCAGTGCGTTTTAGTGATGCGTAGTACTCCATTGTATGTATGTGCCAAAGTTTTCTAATCCACTCATCTATCACTGGAAATTTAGGTTGTTTTCAATTCTTTGCTATTGTGAATTGGGCTGCAATAAACATTGGAGCACAGACGACTGGTTGTGGTCAATTTCTTATGTCTGGGTATATGCCCAGAAGAGAAATTGTTGGGTTGAAAGGTAACTCAATTTCCATTTGCTTTAAATATCACCAGATGGCTTTCCACAGTGGCTGTACATATCTACACTACCAGCAGCAGTGGAGGAGAGTTCCCATCTCACCACATCCCCTCAAACATTTGTTGCTTTCTGATTTTCTGATCTGGGCTATCCTCAAGGGTGTTAGGTGGTATCTCATAGTTGTTTTAATTTGCATTTCTTTGATGGCTAATGATCAAGAGGATTTTCTCATATGTTTATTGGCCATTCGGTTCTCCTCCCTAGTGAAAAAACTTGTTACTCACTTGGTGAAGTGTTTTGATGCACACAGGTGTTTTATCCTAAGTGTATCCCATTTGTCAATTTCAGCTTCATCTGTGTGTGTACCTTTCCCTATTAGAATTAGCTTATGTATTCCCTGTGCCAAGGTTCTTAGGTTAGTCCTGATTCCTTTGTTGATGGTCCTGATAATTTGGGGTTTGGCTTCCAGGTCTATGATCCACTTTGAGTTTGTTCTTTTGCATGAGGTGAGGTAAGGGTCTTGTTTCATTTTCTACGGGTGGGTATCCATTGTTTCCAGTACCCCTTGTTAAAGGAGGGCATCCACCTCCCACTTGATGCTTTTTGAAGATCAGTTGTCTATATGCTGATGGTTTTAGTTCTGGGTTTTCTGTTCCTTTTCATTGGTCTAAGTATCTGTCATTATTCCAGTACCACGCTGTTTTGACCACTGTGGATGTATAGTAGTGTTAAAGTCAGGTAAGGTGAGCCCTCCGACTTTGTCCTTCTTCTTGAGGGGTTCTCAGCTAATTCTGTGCTTCTTCCTTCTCCATATGAAATTGGTAGTCATTTTTTCCAGTTCTTTGAAGAAGGTTGTTGGTATTTGAATTGGGATAGCGTTAAACTGATATAGTGCCTTGGGTGAGATTGACTATATATATATATTTACTATATATAGTAAATATATTTTACTATATTTTCTTCCAATCCATAAGCATGGGATGTTCTTCCATTTGTGGATGCTGCTTTTGGTTTCCTGTAGTAGGGTTTTGTAGTTTTCCTTGCTTAAATATATCCGTAGGTATTTCAGTTTGTACTTGGCTATTGTGAAGATTACTGCCTTCTTGATTTCCTCGTCCATGGTCTTGTCTGATGTATATAGCAAACCAATAGACTTCTGTTTGTTGATCGTGTATCCTGCTACTCTTCTGCATTCCTCTATCACTGCCAGTACTCCTGTTGTGGAGCTTTTGAGGTTTTCAATGTATAGGATCATGTGGTCTGCAAATGGTGATAGTTGTACCTCCTCCTCTCCAAGATGAATACCTTTAATGTCTTTCCTATACCTTATGTTGTTAGCTAGGACTTCCAGTACGATGTTGAAAATAAGTGGGGACAAAGGGCATCCTCGTCTGGTTCCCTATTTCAGTGGGATTGTTTTTGTCTTTACTCCATTGACTATACTGGCTACTGGCTTTTCATAAATAACTTGTATTAACTTGAGAAATTTTCCTTCCATTCCTATATTCTTGAGTATCTTAATTAAGATTGAGTATTGGATGTTAAATGCTTTGGGTCTATCAATTTATCATGCGATTGTTATCCTTTTTCTTATCAATGTGGTGAATAATACTGACTTTTGCATCCCTGAAATGAATCCCTGATCATGATGGATGATATGCTTTATATACTTTTGTAGTCTATAGGCCAATATTTTGTTAAGGATTTTTACATCTATGTTCATAAGAGATATTGGTCTGTAGTTCTCTATACCTATGGGATCCTTGCCCTGTTTAGGTGTCAAAGTTATACTGGTTTCATAGAATGAGTTTGGGAGTTTGCCATCTTTTTCTATGCTCTAGAATAATTTGTGGAGGATCGGTGTCAGCTCTTCCCTGAATGCTTGGTAGAAATCTCCTATGAATCCATCTGGCCCAGGAGCTTTTTTGGGCTGTGGATCTGTTGAGGTTTCTGACCTTTATCTGGGATAATCTAAGGAGGGATTGTTTGTTGTTGTTGTGATTTTAAAAAATTTTTTTCCACATCTATACATTTGTTGCCCTCATCATTCCCAAAATTCGCTTGCCTCGGGTTCCCGGAATCAGCTCATTTTCCTTTTTTTCCCCCTCCCCTTCCCTTCCTCCTCCCCTCTCCCCATGCACCCTTGATAATTTATAAATTATGATTATATCTTATATTACACTGCCCGGTGTCTCCCTTCACCTACCCCTCTGTTTCCCATCCCCCAGAGAGGAGGTTATATGTAGCTCCCTGTGATC
>NW_022103907.1:11612202-11625581 GCF_000313985.2 Echinops telfairi | reverse complement strand
GTTTCTGACCTTTATCTGGGATAATCTAAGGAGGGATTGTTTGTTGTTGTTGTGATTTAAAAAAATTTTTTTCCACATCTATACATTTGTTGCCCTCATCATTCCCAAAATTCGCTTGCCTCGGGTTCCCGGAATCAGCTCATTTTCCTTTTTCCCTCCTCCCACTCCCTTCCTCTGCCCCCCTCCCCCATGCACCCTTGATAATTTATAAATTATGATTATATCTTATATTACACTGCCCGGTGTCTCCCTTCACCTACCCCTCTGTTGCCCATCCCCAGGAGGGATTATTTTTCCAAGTATCTGTCCATGTCTTCCATTTGTCCATGTTGTTGAACTCATTAGAATACAGCCATTCATAGTGCTTTGTGATTATCATTTGAATCTCCTTGGGGTCTGTTGTGTCTTCCCTGGTTTCATCCCTCATCCTGGCTATTGATGTTTGCAGCTTTTTTTGCATTGTTCTCTTGTCTTCCCACTCATTTAACTCTGCCCTGATTTTTATTATTTCTTTTCTTTTGCTATTGGAAGAGTTGTTTGGTGACTCTATTCTAGTTGCTGGAGATTTTGTGATAGTGTATCAGTATTTCTTTCTTTTTCATATATGCATTAAACACTCAACTTCCTCTCAGAACCGCTTTTGCTGTATCCCATTGGTTTTAGTTTATTGTATTCTCATTCTCATTAGTTTCTAGACACTTTTTAATTACCTTTCTAATCTAGGCCGTATCCATTTGTGCCACAGAATATTGTTATTCATCCTCCAATTGTTTGCCCTTGTTTTTTTGGTCATCTTTTTGTTATCTCCTGCTTTATGCTGTGGTGGTTTGAGGGGTATGTCTTTGTGTATTTGAATTTACTCAGGCTTTATGTATTGGAATGTATTTGAATTTATTCAGGCTTTATGTATTTGAATGTATTTGAATTTACTCAGGCTTGACTTGTGTCCCAGCATGTGGTCTATTTTAGAAAATGAGCCATGTGCACTTGAAAAGAATGTGAATTTTTTTGCATTTGGATGGAGAGTTCTATAAATGTCTATCAGGTCCAGTCACCTAATTGTAGTTTCTAGCACTGTAGCCTCCTTCCTGAGCTTCTTTCCCAGTGATCTAGCTTTCTCTGAATGTGGTGTATTAAAGTCACCTGATTTCTTTTAAATAGATTGACGGATTTCGCAGGTCTCTTGTGTATGTATTTATTATGCTCACTGGTTTCTGGTCTACGGATCCTTTGAGCATTATATAGTGCCCCTCCTTGTCTCTTGTTATGGTCTGAACCTTGAGGACAATTTTGTCTGAGATTAGGATAGAAACCCCTGCTTTTTAAAAGCAGGCTTTGTCTGACATATTTTCTTCCAGTCTTTTTTGCTTTGTCTAGTTTTGTCTATGAGCTTAGATGTGTCTCTTGCAGGCAACAGGTTGATGGGTTATGTTTTCTGAGCCAGTCTAATAACTTTCAACTTTTAAGTTTTTATTAATATAATTTTATTGGGGGTTCTTACAGTTCTTATAACAATCCATACATCAATTTAACCTTTGTCTTTTAATGGGCGAATTCAGCCCATTGACATTCAGATGTATTACCACCATCTGTGGATTCATTGCTGTCATCTTGTTCCTTTTATGTTTGGTGTTTTCCTATCTTCCTTAATATCAGTGTGCTGTGTTTATGTGAGGAGCTTCATTCTTGCCTTCTTTCCCCTCTGAGACAGTGTTATCTTGGTCATTGTTTTCGGTGTGTTGACTTCTGGATGGAGTTGCACTATATGGTTGTCTCCGCTTGTGCTTGGTGTATATTGGTCTTCTGACCACAGTGTGTTGGCAAGGATTTTCTGCAAGGTTGGGTGTCTTATGGCATATTCTTGGAGTTTTTCCTTGTCTGGAAGACTGTTACCTCACTGTCTATCTTAATAGATGGTTTGGCAGGGTAGAGGATTCTTGGGTTGTTGTTTTTTAATTTCAGCTTTTGGAAGATGTTACTCCACTCTTTCCTCCTCTTAATGGTATCTCCTGATAGGTGTGAGCGTATTTTACCTGAGCACCGTTGTATGTAACTGCCTCTTTTTTCTCTTGCTGCTCTTAAATTTTCTGTTTTTCCTCCAAGTTGGATAATTTAACTATTATGTACTTTGGTGAGTTATTTATGGGGTTTAGTTTAATTGATTGTATTAGTCTGGGTACTTAGGAGAAACAAATCCACAGCGACTCATGTATAAGAGAGTTTTATGTAAAGAAAAGGTGCATCACGAAAACATCCCAACCCAATGCTGCCCAAGCCCACAAATCCAACATTAACCCATTAACCCAACACCAGTCCACAAAGTCCTCCACCTCACAAAATAGAGGCAATGATGCCGACTGCATGAGGAAAGCTGAGTCAGTGAATGAACAAGCATCTCAGCACTGGCAGGGGTCTCCACACGGCTGCTCCAGCACCCAGGGCTGCATCAGGATAAGTCCATGTAGCTTCTCCTTGGGGATGTCTTGTAGGAAGTCAATCTTGCAAGCTGAAGCAGGGAACTGCTAAGGTAGCTGCACCCGGTGCAACCATCACAAAACAAGAGACCTGAGAACTAGAAAGGCGAGGCTCACCACCCATTTATCCCTCCGCCTTTCAATTAGCCCCAAATGTGATTATCAGCCAGGTTGGCACAATTAACTAACTCATTGGTGTTACTTTGTGCTTCCTGTATGAATAGCTGATTCTCACTCATTAAGATGGGGAAGTTTGCTTCCAGGAATTCCCTCATTAATTTAGCTGTTGACTTAATTGTGTCATGTTCTGGAAGGCCAATTATTTGAATATTGTTCATCTTCACAGCATCTATCATTATTTTACTCCTTTGATTCTGCTCCTTTGATTATCTTGTTTGACTCTCTTTCGCATTTGTCGAAGTCTGCCTGATTGTCTTCGAGGTTGTTAGTACAATTCTTTGCTTCTTTTAGTCTGTTGGTGAGGTCTGTTATCTTTTCTTTTGCTTTGGTTACCTCATCCATTAATTCTTGTATTTCCCTTTGGTGCATGGACTTCATCCCCTCTATCGTGGACTCCGTTATCTCTATAATTTTGTTCTTATTCTGCATTGCTTCTCTCATATCCTGTATTACTTCAAGCAGCCTTCTGAAGATTTCTGTTTGTTGCAAATCAATGTTTGTCTCTTCTATGAGCATTGTTAGGTTTAGGACTTCTTGAGGGTGTTGTGGTATGTTGCTGTCTGCGTGTCATTTTAGAAGAACTGGTGCCATTTCCTGGGTTAACAAGGGGCCTGAGCGCTTTCTCTGTGTGACTGGTAAGAGTGGTTTTGGGGGACTACCTGTGGCCTACTATGGTGTTGGGTTGGGTTGCTATGTGCCTTGGTGACTCAGTGACTGGAGGTAGTGGGTGACTTTGGAGGGTGTGCTGAGGCCAGCGACTGTAGGTATGCCACTGGACCAGGTTGGGGAATGCCTGCAGTGTGAGCATGGGCCTAGTATGGCCTGTCTGGCCACAATTTCCAGTCTTTTAAAGACTCACTATAGCCCCAAACTGTTAGAGACAGTTTTTGGCTTGAGCTGTGGCTTTCAGCCCCTGGATTTTCCTGTTTTGTTATGTTAAAATCCTACACTGTGCTCTGGGATTAGAGTTCTGCTTGTCCTGTTATGTTAACATTATGCTAATAGGCCAGGCCCAGATATCTGGCAGCTTACATTCAAAATTACACAAAAGAACAAACCCTGGAATTGTAAACATTAAAAAATATGTATATATATGTATTTTTTTCCTTTTCTTTTTATACTGGGCTTGTGGGGTACCCTGGTATCCGGGCTGTGCTGTGCTGTCCCCCAGGGAAGAGGGACCACATTAGGAGAACCACATGGCTGCACTCCTGTGTCGTTCCTGGTTCCCTCCTGAGAGCTATGTCATGGGTAAATATCCCAGGGCTCCTCAATTGCTGCAAATTAGTGACTAATTATCTATTGTTACCCACACTGGCTGGCAAGTGAGGAGCTGGGGAGAGGGGGAAAAGGGGTGACCAATGTAGTCACTCCATTCTTAGCTGGGGAGGGAGGATTCAAAGCCCGAGAATGCAGGAGTGGGATGGATAGCAGAGATGGGAACTCCGGTGTGAGGTCTTGTGGCTAGTTTTTGGAGGGTCTCTGAGAGCCTGGGATTATGACCACCCTTAGACAGTAGCCTGGGGAAATTACTGAACACTGCGAATCCAGGACCTTGGGCATAGAAAGTGGTGGTAGACACCATCCTGCTGGATCTGATGAGGGATTAGGGGAGCCCAAAGGCAGATGCAGCAAACCTAGTGTATTTCAGTCAGTTCTTGAATCACTCTGTGGGCAAAAAATGCAGGGGGGGTTTGAACCAGGCCTTGGTACACAGAATCTATTTTTATCAACCAGCTTCCTTACCTCTTAATTTTCTGATCCAACATCAGAAGCACTGGGTGCATGATTATACCTGGATGCCATCTTGACTCAATACTCCATGTTTAAATTTTTGAGGAACTGACAAACCATTTCCTGTTTCGATGAAGACTGGAAACCTAATGAGCACTTGCTCAATTTGTATGGTCAGGAAATCATGAGAGAAGCAGGCTTCCATGAAAGACAGTGTGGCATCAAGATTGAGGAATGCTTATTAACAACCTGTGATATGCAGATGACACACTTTGCTTGCTGAAAATGAGGAGGACGTGAAGCACTTGCTGATGAAAATCAAGGCTTGCAGCCTTCAGTATGGATTACTACTCATTGTAAATTACTACTCAGTGGATTACTGCTCAAATTACTACTCAATGTTCAGTATGAATTACTACTCAAAAGATTACTACTCAAATCCTCACACTTGGATCAATATATATCATGATATATATATATTTTTCATGATAAATGGGGACAAGGTTGAAGTTGTCAACAATTTTGTCTTGCTTGGATACACAACCAATGCTCATGGAAACAACATTGTATTAGGTAAATCTGCTGCACAGACCTCTTTAAGAGTATTGGAAAGCAAGGATGTTACATTGAGGAATAAGATGCACCTGTCCCAAGCCACAGTATTCTCCATTGCATCAGATGCATGTGAAAGTTGGACACCGGCAAAGGAAGACCAAAGAAGAACCGAAGCATTTGAATTACGGTGTTTGAGAAGAATATTGAAAGTACCATGGACTGCTAAAAGGACAAAGTGATCTGTGTTGGAAGAAGTAAGGCCAGAGTTCTCCTTAGAGACAAGGATGGCAAGCCTTGGACTTGCATACTTTGGGGATATTGTAGGAAGGACAGCATGCTTGGTAAAGTGGAAGATCAGCGAAAAAAGAGGAAGGCCCTCAATGAGGCGGATTGACACCAGGGATGCAATGATGGGCTGAGGCATAGGAAAAATTGCAAGGATGGTGCAGGACCAGGCAGTGTACCATTCTGTTCTGCATGGGGGTAACTATGAGTCGGAACTGACTTGGCACCTAACAAGAACATTGAAAATCAATAGGGGCTGTATTGACTGGATTTCCTTGTATGTGGATAGATATTATCCTATCACAGACAGACTTATACTTTAGGATATATCTCAAAAGGTCCTTTTTGATGGTGAATGTGATGTCGTTCCTCTTGATTCAGTCACTCCTGGCATAGTAAACCATCCATGATTTTCTGATTCAAAATGGCCAATACCAGTCTGTTTGAGCTCAATAATGCCTAAAATCTCAACCTATTTATGTTATGTTTTGTTTATTTCCTAGATTCATACTTTGTATATTCCAAGTTCCAGTTTATAACGGATGTTTGCTGCTGTTTATTCTCGTTTTGAGTCGTGCCCATCAGCAAATGAAGGCCCTGAGGGCTTTGAGGTAGCTTTTTCTTGGACCTATTTTGAATGCCTTCCTACCTGAGGGCCTCAACTTGTGGCTTTATGTTTGATCATGTTCTGCTGCTATTCATTAGGTTTTCATTGGTGACAATGTTTACTTGCTACCCATAAGGTTTCCAGTGGCGAATTCCTCTGAAGTGGAATTAGTAGCCTGTTTTTAGTCCGGAAGCTCTACTGAAACTCCTTAACGTTGGGTGTATAGTATAGTGAAATACGTAGCACACATCATCACAGCAACACACAAACCACTACAGTAAGACAAACTCCGTGGGGCCAGGTTTACTTAGCTCAGGGTGCATGGAGATAATGGCCACAAGGGGGCAGTAGGATGACACCGATACTTTCAGGCAGATTGCAATGAGCTCACGTGTTGCTATGTGTAGTGAGTAGTTCAATACATCCAGGCAGAAATGGCCTACACAACATGATCCGGACTCTGCGACATTCAGTAGTCCAGATGGAGGTTCTCAGTTGACAAGGGTAAGCAAAAATAATGTTGCTGCAGAATCACAGAAACCTTTATTAAACAAAAATATCACAATGTGAAGCTGCTGTTTTTTGACATATCCTCCATCTGGATCTGTACACGTCTGAAAGTGGCGTTTTCATTTCTCCGACCTTTCCCCAGAGAACTCAGCTCTCTCCCACTGACAGCACATTAAATGACACCTGGGGCCCCCTTGATGGACTCTAGCTGTGTCCTTCTAAGTGTTCTCTAAGCTTTGGAAGGAAGGGAAAGCAATAAGAAGGGGCCAAGTCGCAGCTTTAGGCTGGATGGGATAGTTTCCAAAGAAATTCTCACAGAACAGCCATTGCTACCTTAAAGGACGAGCAGGTGCAGTGGCATGATGGGAAAAAAAATTCCTTGCTGTCACTGTCTGCCGCTGTTTCCCGCCAGTGTAGCTTTCATCGTTCAGAGCTCTGAGAACATCTATCAAGATGGCTTCTTGGGAAGCCCCCCAAACACTCACCATACCCTTCTGAGCTGACCTCTCCGCCCTGAATTGAACTGGCCTGCCAGATTCCCTGGGAAGCCACTATTCAGTTGTTTTTAAATCCCAAGACGAAGGTATTATTGAGATAACATGTTTGCAGCCACTCACTGATTGCAAGATGTCTAAACAGCTTTTGTTGGGAATAAACTCATGCATGTGTGCACTGGAATTCTAGTAGCAATACTTTTTTTACTTTACTCAGGCCTTTTTAGCGCATTGCAATCTCCACAGCTGGCTTTTGGAAACTGTTCTTCTAAATCAGTGGTTCTCAACCTTCCTAATTCCGCGACCCATTAAAACAGTTCCTCATGTGTGCCGACCCCCAACCATAAAATTATTTTTGTTGCTACTTCATAACTGCAATTTTGTTACTGTTATGAATCAGGCAACCTCTGTGAAAGGGTGGTTTGACCCCCAAAGGGGTCGCGACCCACAGGTTGAGAATCACTGTTCTGAATTATTCACTATCTTCTAATCAGCTCTCTTAAGGATTATATCCAGGATGAAAAATATGATTTCTGAGAAAGTAGCTATAAAAATATATTGGGACAATGGATATAATAATATAGTAATACTATAAATGTAATACTGAATCTATAAAACATGTATATTTTAAAGAACAATAAAGCAAATCGTTGTGAAAACACCTCTTAGATTAAAAAACAGATGTCACCTGTACCTATAGAAATTCTTTGTAAAGGCTTCTCGCTTCACATACCCTTCCCATCCTCAGAAGTGACCCTAATCCTTCGTGATAAATGCCCCCCTTCTCTTTAAAGATGAACGTTTATGTTCAACCCCTACACAATACTTATTTATAACTTAACTTGGATTGATTTTGAATGTTCAGGAATAGGGATCAGTTCTTTCTGTTAAAAGTATATTAGTGAGACTCCTACATACATGCAGCCACATGTGTTTGTCATTTGTTACATTTTGTGACCATGCCAACATGTATTTATCCTGTCTGTTAGTGTAGTGGTTATGACATTTGGCTGAGATCTGCAAGGTTGGCAGTTAGAGGCTGTGTTCATCTGGGAACTTTAGAGAAACAAATTCACAGAAACTCATATGTATAAGAGAGAGTTTTATATAAAGGTAAGTGCACATCAAGAAAACATCCCAACCCAGTGCTGTCCAAGCCCACAAGTCCAACATTAACCCATATGTCCGACACCAATCCACAAAGTCCTCCATCTCACAAAACACACTCAATGATGTCGACTGCAGGGGGAAAGCCAAGTCAGTGAATGTGTAAGCATCTCAGCCCTGGCAGGAGTCTCCACATGGCTGCTCCAGCACCCAGGGCTGCATCAGGGCAGGTCCATGTGGCTTCTCCTTGGGAATGTCTTGCAGGAAGTGAGCTTTGCTAGCTGAAGCAGGGAACTGACTAAGGCAGCTGCACCCTGGTGCAACCACCACAAAGCAAGAGACCTGAGAACTCGAAAGGCGAGGCTCATTGAGCCATTTATCCCTCTGCCCTTCAATTAACCCCACGTGTTTATTGGCCAGCTTGGCACAATAAACGTTAACTAACTCAGAGGCGGAGAGAAACTTGGGGCTTTCTGCTCCAGGAAAGTTACAGGGGCAGTGCTGCCCTGTCGTATCGGGTTGCTATAAGTCTAAATCAACTGGATGGCAGTGAGTTTGGTGGACAAATGAGGCCTGGTAGCGCAGTGTGTTAAGTTTTGGGGTACTCACCAAAATGATTGGCAGTTGAAACTCACTATTTGCTTTTTGGGAGAAAGACGAGGCAATCTTTGTCAGCAAAGAGTTCAGCCTCAAAACCCCTATGGGGCAGGTCTACTCTGTACTACAGGGTTACTATGAGTCAGAATTGACTAGATGGCAGAGAGTTTGGGAGTAGGTTGATGGACATTTTGAGAATTTCCAAATTTTCCTTTTGTTCCATTTTCCTATTCAGAGCAATACTGCTATTAATATTTGCACAACTGGAGAATTTACAATTTTTCCCCCCTCAGGGATTTATAGCTAGGCATTTCTAGGTGGTATAGATGGTTAGAAGCCTGCTTACTAACGGAAAGATCAGAGGTTGGAGGTTGGGGCCTCAGAAGAAACCTAGTGCTCTACTTGTGCAAAAGGCAGCCATTGACATTTCTCACGTAAATGAGGTTGCCTTCAGTTGAAATGGCTCAAGAGTTTGAGTTGGTTTGATAACTAAGAATAGAACTGCTGTGTCTTAATGTCTAGAGAGTAAACAATATCTACAAAATTAAGAATCATAAAACTGAAAAGTTGATCACATCAAAATTAGGAGCTTTAAAAAGGCAAGCCACACACTGGGATAAAATTATTTGTGATATATCTACCTGACAGAGGACTAATTATGCAGAATATATAAGGAACTATGAATAAATAAAGAGGGGTCCTGATAGCATAATGACTATGCATTGGGCTGCGACCAGCAAGGTTGGCAGTTCAAAACCTCCAACTGCTCCTCGGAGAGAGATGGGGTTTTCTGCTCCTGTTTAGAGTTACAGTCTCAGAAATTACCAGGGGTAGTTCTACTCAGTCCTATAGGGCCACTATGAGTCAGTATTGACTCAAGGACAGTGAGTTTGAGTTATGAAAAATAAGAAAAAGACAGACAACCTGGTAGGCAAATGATCTAATGTCACATGCCCTTTACAAACAAGGAAACCCAGACAGCCAATTAAAACATTAAAAGACAATCGACCCCCTTAGTTATCAGGGAAATTCATATGAAAACCATAGGGTGATGTCGTATAGCTTCCAGTTTGGCCAAGATGTAAGATTCTGCTAGTGCCTGGTATTGTTGAGGCTCTGAAACAACACACACTATCCCTCGTTACACACTAAAGTAGCTCCATCACTTTGGGAAGCACTTTCCTATTACTTAACAGTTTCTCTGGAAGCTCAGCAGGAATGCTCCTTAGAAGTGAGGATGGGGAGACTTGGACTGGTCTTTCCGTTTATGATACTGTGGTGGCTGGCATGTTGCTGTGATGCTAGACACTGTGCCACTGATGTTTCAACTATCAGCATGGTCACCTGTGGTGGACTGGTATCAGAGGAACTTCCCACCGAAGGCAGACTAGGAAGGACTATTTGGAAACCTACTTCATTAAAAATGGCCAATAAAAGCTCTGTGAATAGCAGGTAGGAAGGCATTCAAAATACAACTGGGTCTCAAACAAAGTAGAGTCGGCGTTAATGATGTAACTGGAGTAAAGTTTGGGGGGCATTCGTTTGCTGATATGGCATGTTTCAAAATGAGAAGAAGCAACTGCACGCATCTATTAATAATGGAACATGTAATATGTGACATATGAAGCTAGGGAAATGGGAAGGCATCAAAATTGAAGCGGAAAATATAAAGATCAATTTCTTACACATTACTGAGCTGAAATGGATTGGTATTTGTCCTTTTAAATTGCACAATCATATGGTCTACTATGCTGAGGGACAAAGTGAAGAGGAATCGCACTCATTCTCAAAAGGAACACTTCAAGATCAATCCTGAAGTCCAACAGTAATAGGATCATATACACAGGCCTACAAGGAAGACTGTTAGTACAACTAGCATTCATATTAACCAACCACCACGAAGATGAAGAAATTGAAGTTTTTGGTCAACTTCTTCAGTGTGAGATCAATCAACCTAAGACGCATTGATAGTTACCGGTGACTGGAATGCGCAAGGTGGGAACCAACAAGGATCCGCAACAACCACACGCAGTGTCATCGAGTCGATGCTGATTCATCGTGACCCTGTAGACAGGGCAGAACCGCCCCTGGGGGTTCTGAGGCTGTAACTCTTTACAGGAGTAGAAAGTCTGGTGTTTCTCCCTTGGAGCACCTGGTAGTTTTGAACTGCTGACCTTGTGGTTAGCAACCCATTGCATAACTGTCAGGTTTCTGGAGTTGGTCCTTGGCTTCGCCTGATGAAAGAATTCACGCCAAAGCCCATTTTGTAATCCAAGTGGGTTTTTGTGAAGGACAAGTTACAGGTTTTACGTCTTAAAGGGATTCACAACTGGGCCCAAACAACCACATGGAAAAGAGCACCCATGTGTGTGGAACTTGGGGGGGATCCTGTGAGGCCAGAAGCCCTAGAACCCTAGAGACTGAGTGCATGTGAGCCAAGAGGTTGTGGGCTCTGATGTAGGACCGGAGTGGGTGCATGTACACCTGTGTGGGGGCAGAGACCCTCCCCTTCTACCGCCTCTGACCAGAAGCAGAGTAAGAGAGCATCCTAGAGTATGCTCCCTGCCTTTATTCTCGCCCACCCCCTGGCTAGGGGAAGGCATGGTTAGTGGTATTGGTTGATCCCATTGGCTGAGTTAGGCCCACAAGGGTGATGTTATCAGCCTGGGTCTAGTTTGATCCACCCAGGTGTACCTCCCACCTGGATCAGGAGCTTGATTACGAGCATGCTCAGTTTGGGGTCTTCACAGGTGTCTAATGGTTCCCTCATTTATAAATTATTATTATTTTGTCATGTCTTATACTGTCTGATGTCTCCCTTCACCCACTTTTCTATTGTCTGTCTCCAAGGGAGGGGATTATATGTAGATCCTTGTAATCAGTTCTCCCTTTCTACCCCATCTTTCCCTTTAATACCCCATCTTCCCTCCAGTATCCCGGTATCGCCTCTCTCACCACTGGCCCGGAGGGGTTCATCTGTCCTGGATTCCCTGTGCTTCCATTTCCTATCTGTGCCAGTATACATCCTCTGGTCTAGCCGGATTTGTACGGTAGAATTGGGATCATGATGGTGAGGAGGAAGCATTTAGGAACTAGAGGAAAGTTGTATGTTTCATCGTTGTTACACTGCACCCTCACTGGCTCGTCTCCTCCCCACGACCTTTCTGTAAGGGGATGTCCAGTTGCCTCAAGATGGGATTTGGGTCCCCACTCCACACACCCCTCATTCACAATGATATGATTTTTCGTTCTTTGATGCTTGATACCTGATCCCTTCGAAACCTCATGATCACAGAGGCTGGTGTGCTTCTTCCATGTGGACTCTGTTGCTTCTGAGCTAGATGGCCACTTGTTTATCTTTAAGCCTTTAAGACCCCAGACACTATATCTTTTGATAGCCGGGCACCATCAGCTTTCTTCACCATATTTGCTTATGCACCCATTTGTCTTCAGTGATCATGTCAGGAAGCAAAGACCCTTTTTCAGCCATAAGTCGTGACTATGCAAATGAACCAAAATCACGAATCACAGCACAGCATCAAGCAGACTCCATGTCTTGGGACTACCAGTCATGTTCTGGAATTATGGGGGAGTCTTTTTTCCTGTTCTGTGGAAGATATCCTCATTGCTTTTCTTTCATATTCCCAGCACCACTCCAACTTTTCATGGTTTCAGGACATTAAATATAACGAATAGGCTTCCCACAATTTCTCTGAGAAATTGAGAAATAATCTATATTCTTGCCATGATTTTGAGCTAATGCATATGGAAATAGTTTTTATATTGAAGTTAGAAAGTAGGTGTAATGATAATTGTTCAAGGCTTTCAAAAAATGCTTTCCGAGCAGGGATTTTTTAGTCATTCTCTTCCCAAACAGGCCCCCAAATATGATTCAGTAGTGATCACCACAGCTGAATAGCTATTTAGTCACTAGGACTGGAGTGCAAAATCCCTTCCTCCAGCTCAATTCATCATACAAGTACTTCCTTTATCCCTGACAGTGCCCTTGGGTTTGTGATGCACCAGACACGGTCAGAGTCAATGGAATCAATCTGAGCAAATAGCCCAGCCCTAGTGAAAACAGCTCCCACAGAGCTACGGAACGCACCAAACCAAACCACCCAAACAAATCAGCAAAAACTTCACTGCCGTCTAGTCAATGCCAACTCACAGTGACCCTAGAGGACTGGGTAGAATTGCCCTGTGAGTTTCCAAGACTCTAACTCTGTATGAAAGTCAAAAGCCCTATCTTTCTTCCTCAGAGAGGCTGGTGGTTTCAAACTGTTGATCTTGTAGTTGGCAGCCCAAATAGTAACCACCACACTGCCAGGGCTCTTAGGAAATATCCAGGAGTGGGTTAGTCACCTCCCCTGGACCTCAGACTCCATATTTATGCTGGGAATGGTGGAGCGTGCCTTTCCTCCCTTCTTCAGTCCTTGCCTGGGTACCTCTCTAGTGCATGGAGACAGATCTGTACAGCCACACTGACAATTCAGCTTTCTAAAAATTGTCACCTCCCTGGTCCAGTCCAAATCTCCCATAAGGCTTCCCCTATATGTCTTTGGTGGACTATAGAGTTCTGCATTGCCAGATTGGGTAGGGGACTGACCAGGCTGGGCATAGCAGTTACTTATTGAGGCTATAGGGCTGCTGTAGATCTACACCAGCTGTTTCGTCTGTTTGTTTTCAAAATGGTGGCATTAGAAAATGGCACCTGAGTGGCCCTCTTTGTCGAAGACTCATCCAACTTTTTTTTTGTCTATAGATTTCTTTTTAAAAAAAATCATTTTATTAGGGGCTCATACAACTCTTATCACAATCCATACATACATCAAT
>NW_022103907.1:11603045-11611321 GCF_000313985.2 Echinops telfairi | reverse complement strand
GGACCCTTTTGGTCTTCATGTCTCCAAAATCCCCACATCTGGCTTACAGCTACTGCCATATCCAATAACATGTGTCTTGTCTTGACAGACAAAGGCCTAAGACACATACATCTATGTATAGAAAACAGCAAATGTTGGAGACCTCTATGTATTCCTGGCGTCTGGGAATTGTCTATATATTCCACATTTTCAGTACATGAACATACGTTTCTGGAATCAGAAAAATAAGATGTATTTCTTAACACAAAAAAATGTCTAGGGAAGCATACATCACCATATATCGATGAGCATTAAAAATCAGTCATACAGTTGTAATTTCCCTGGCATAGTTAGTGAATTCAGTGGTGGCTTAGTGGTAGACTGTTCATCTTTCATGCAGGAGACCCAGGTTCAATGTCTCGTCAGTGTATCTCCTGTGTAGCCACTACCTATTTGCTAGTGGAGGCAAGCATGTTGAATAAATTTCAGTGGGGCTTATAGACTAAGAAAAGTCTGGTGAGCTATTTCCAAGAAAACAGTCAATGAAAAACTTACGGATCAAAACTATCTGATCTGCAATGGATCATACATATGACATAGACCCAGTTAGCTTTTTGTTTCATTGTATGGGGTCACCATGACTTGGGGCAGTGAACAACTGTTTAGTTAGTAACATAGAGTTGGCTGCTAACCACAAGGTCGGCAGCTTATTTCTTCTACAGAGAATGGGGTATACATATACTTGGGTCTATAGGTCAACCCACAATGGCCCATTCAAACCTCTATACGAGTAATGAATGTTCCCTTTTCTCCCTTTATATATTATAGATTTATGGAATGTCAGAGCTGGAAGGGATATAGGACATCATACTTCATGTTGGCTACAGGAGTACCCAATACAGGAGTATTCCAGTATCCAATTGAAAAGGCCCACAATCCACCCACATTAGATATTAAGTAGGGTCTGTGGTCTATCAAGGAAATGGAGCCAGCCTTTACAACATGAAAGAAAAACCTTATTAAAATATGAAACAGGATAGCTGCTCCTTGGGAGAAAGGTAAGACTTTCTGCTCTGGGGCAGACTCAGTTTTGGAAATCCCAAGGGCAGGTCTACTCTGTCCTATAGGGTCTCTGCATTGGAATTGACTCTATGGTAATGGGTTGTTGTTGTTTGCTTATTAAGCAAGCTGTGCAGTTAAAATAGGCTTATGAAAATACACTTATGAAAACAACAAGCTGAAAGGTTCAGATGCTTACATTTGCTCAGACCTTTATGCATTCTTGGCTTATCACTGACTGACAGCTGTTGCACGTGTTGGTGCCCATGCCTAGCACAGTGTTGCTTCCAACCTGGCCAATGAAGTGATCCCAGCAGACACATGCTCGGGTGTTTCCACAGTATCAGATTGCCATAAATGTCGCAGAACCATCATTTCCCATTTCCTTACTTATCTCATCAGTTTGTGGAGGGACAGAGTTCTACAAGTCCTTCTTTCAGTAGCTCTACCTTCCAGGGACTCAGAGTCCCAAATTCTGGGAAAAGTGTACCATGACTAAATGATCTCCTACTTGGCTTGAATATTTCTGAAGTGGGCTGCATGCCGCCCCCACCCCCTCCTCCCTCGCCCTCACTCACACATCTTAGTGTGATTGAGAGAGGGTAAGGAGAGGCTTATTGCGTGACTTTACGCTTAGAGTATTTGTTCCATTCCTACACTTTCCTGGGGCTACAGAGAAAGCCCATCCTCCTCCTCCTTCTCCTCGTCCTCCTCCTCCTTTTTTAAAGGAGACCTTGTGGCGTAGTGGTTACACATTGGGCATCAGCAAGGTCAGCTGTTTGAAACCATCAGCCTCTCTGTGGGAGGAAGATGGGGCTTCTACTTCCATAAAGAATGACTGTCTGGAAAACCCAAGGGGAAGGTCTTCCCTGTCTTATCGACTCACTAGGAGCTGCCATCGACTCGATGGCAGTGAGTTTTAAGGAGTCTTGTAGTGCAGTGGTTGAGTGAGTTTCTGAAAGCTGAAAGGTCAAGGGTTAGCGCCCCCCCCACCCCCCTCTGTAGGAGAGAAGACCTGGCAGTCAGCTGATGTACAAATGACAGCCTAGGAACTCCTGTGGGTAGTTGTGCTCTGCCCTCTGGGGTCACCAGGAGACAGAATCGACTCAACAGCTCATCACAACAGTATGTCGACTTTCACATACTAAAGAAGGATCTTAAATGACTTACAATGCCTTTTCTTGAATAACACCAAATTTTCAAGCTTAATTTCTTACTATAAACACCTATCTTAAATAACTAAAGCTGCTACTCAAAATATCGATTCTTTTCTTACTTTGAATTTTTGCCCTAACAATCTTAATGATGACTCAGGAATTATACTCCCAAAAAACATGAAAAGGAAAGTGTGCTAGATTTCTTCACAGAGTGTAGTAGATGCTTTCTCGGGGCTTGGCAGCACCATCTTTGGATCGCGGTTTTCACAGCCCCGTCCTGTGATGCTGCCGCTGCAGTTCCTGAGGGCGTTCGCTGGACTCTGTCACGATCAGTGTTTCCCTCATTAGTTTTCATAGCTACAGTAGCTCTGGGCTTGCTCTTTAATCTCTTCCTGTCCGATGCCACAGGGGACGTGCTTTTCCACCACAGGAAGGCCCCAGTTCATGAATGGGCTATGTTCTGAAAGCCTCCAAATGTAGCACTGGAGACCCAAAGCTCATTTTTCTACAGAGAATGTGTTATAAATGGTTTTGGGGGGTCTCCAGGTCAACCCACAATGGCCTATTCAAACTCCTATACAGGTAATGAATTTTCCCTTTGCTCCCTTTATACATTGCAGAATTATAGAATGTCAGAGCTGGAAGGGAATTTAGAACACTGTGCTTCACATGTGCTACAAAATACTGCCCAGTCCTTTGCCATCCCTACAATTGTTATATGTGAGTCTGTTGTTGCAGCCACTATTCTGATCCATTTCATTCGTCCATCCATTTCATTCTTTTCTCCCCAACCCTCTACAATCAAGCAGGAGGTCATTCTCTAGGGACTGGGCCCTCTTGATAACATGTCCAAGTACATTAGATGAAATCTTACCATGTTGCTTCTAAGGAGCATTCTGATGTAATTTTTTTCATGACACATTTGTTTATTTTTACGCTGAATTGTAACCCCTACAGAACGCTGTCATCTTTGATTGTCATCAGCAAGTGCTTCAAGTTTTTTCCCTTTCAGCAAGGTTGTGTCATCTGCACATCACGGGTTGCTTAGGAAACGTCCTCCAATCACGATGCTGCATTCTTTGTCACAGAGTCCAACATCTCAGGCTATTTACTCAGCATACAGACGGAATAAATTCTGTGACGGGTACAATGCGGACATACACTTTTCCTGATATGACACCAGGAAGTATTCCTTTGTTCTACTTTCTAGCCATACTTTCTTTCTATCTTTCCAGGTACACTGCAAGGTCAAGTCTTTATCAATGAAATCCTACATCTAACTCCACATGGTTGTTGCGGGTGCCATTGAGTTAGTCTGACTCAGAGTAGTCCCATGTACGACAGAAGAGAAACACTGCCCAGTCCTACGTAAAAGTTTTACATGAGCACAATAAAGTGTTCTGGAAGTCTGTCCTTGCACTATCATCCACATAGTTGAGTGGCTTTGCATAGTCCATGACACATAAGTAAACATCTTTCTGGTCTTCTCTGCTCTCAACCAAGATCCAGTTAATACCAACAATGATATTCCTATTTCAACATTCTTCTGAACTTAGCTTGAGTTTCTGGCAACTTCCTGTTGATATTCTGCTACAACTGTTTTGAATTCTTTTCAGCAAACTTTTCCTTGTGTGTAATATTAATGCTATTGTTCGATTGTTTCTGCCTTCTGTTCAGTCACCATTCTTTTGAATGGGCATAAATAATGGATTTTTTCCCTGTGGGTTGGCCAAGTGGTCTTCCAATAGTTTTGGTATAAACTAGTAAGTGTTTCTAGTACTGCATCGGTTTTTGAAAACCCATTTGTGGAGCTTTGTTTTTCACCAATGCCTGCAGTGCCACTTGGACTTCTTACGTCAGTACTACAGGTTCTTGAGCTTATGCTACCTCTTGAAATGGTTACATGCTGACCAATTCTTTTTGTTCCAGTGAGTCTCTATACTCCTCTTTTTTTTTTTTTGAGATTTTTTTTGTCATTCAATATGTTGCCAACCACACAATCCTTCAAAACTGCAACTCAAGACTTGGCTTTTTCCTTCAGTTCTTTCTGCTCGAGAAATGCTGAGCATGCTCTTCCCTTTTGTTTTTCTAATTCTAGGACTTTGCACATTTTATTATAATATTGTACTTTGTCTTTTCAAGCTGAGCGGTCCTTTGAAATTTCTGTTCAGTTCTTTAACTTCATCATTTCCAACCCCCTCCCCAGTTATAGTAGCTTCTCAATCTTCAAGAGCAAGTTTCAGACTCACTTCTGATATACATTTTGATATTTTCTTTCTTTCCTGTCTTTTGAATGGCCTTTTGCTCTCTGCATGTATGTTGTTCTTGATGTCACCCTACAACGCTACTTCGTGGATGTGGCCACTAAGTATGCATTTTCAATCGGTTTGATGATAGGAGCCACACTTCGGAAGACCAGAGCACTCAGGAGTCGGAATACAAGTGGAATGGAGCCCCTCTTGGTCTTTATTGAGCCTGGGCCTTATACCTCTGTGCCTTCTGTATGAAAAGTTTCCTCACAAATATCCCCATGGCTCATTCTCTCACTTCATCAGCTTTTTGTTTGGCCAGGTTTTTGATGACTGTTCTACCTAAATCAGTGTCTCCTGATGCTCTTTCAATACTCCTGCTCCGCTTCTCTTATTGTTCTTGGGGGTCATTGAGCTGATTATGACTCATAGTGACCCCAGAGTAGAACTGCCTCTTAGGATGTTCTAAGCTGTAGCTTTTACTGAAGCACATCATCAGTCCTCTTTATCATGGAGCTTCTGGGTGGATTCAATCCATCAACCTTTTGGTTAGCAGCTAAGTGCTTAACCATTGTGCCACCAGGGGTGGAGTTTAGCCTGTCAATCAAGTCACAGCTTGATGACCTCATTTGGAGGTGCCACAGAGATAAATAGCTCACTGGAGGCTAGATACATATAGATTATCTGCTTTGTCTTCCTGCTGACAAGACACATGGAGCTACGCTAGAGCCCTGGAGCTGGAGGAGCCATGTGGACACCCCTTCCAGTGTTAAGATGCTTCTATTGCCTCTGGATTCCCAAGACTTTCCACCCACTGGCCTGTGATCTTCCTGCATTTGGCACCATTGCATGTGTTGCATGAGTCTGAAGAGGAGTTTATAGATTGTTATCAGGCATATGGGCTAATAATAGACTTATGGACTTGTTCTGGACTGGGCTGGAATGTTTTCTTAATATACAATTACTCTTTCATTTAAAGTTCTCTCTTACATATATGAACCTCCCTGGATTTGTTTCTCTAGTCTACAAGGACTAACATATCAATACCTTAGAATCTCAGTATATTTATCTTAAATTCCTGAGAGAAAAAACATTGAATTAAAAAGAAACCCTCTTTGAATTTAGCCATTGAAAAAGTCAACCTATGGCACGCTGAAGTGGTTTGTCTCTGAGGAGGTGATTCAAGGACAATAGTCAGCCAGCCTGATTCAATTCAAGCCAATAAACTTCAAGTGAATAATCAACCATGTGCTAACCAAGTTAGCACAGCAAACTTAGGACTCCTGCTTTTTAGGACCTGATAAAGACCTCGTTTCTTCACTCACCTATTCAGCAAGCATAACTCTGCCCTTGCAGGATTCAAATGCAGATGGAGAGACAGCTTGGAAAATCTATTGATAGCATGATGAGATAATAATAACAGAGATGTTATATACAGTGCTGAGGACATGTGAAATTATATGTTTAGTATCCTTTTTCACCCTTGGTTATACCCAAGATGACATCAAACTCTTTTAATCTTCTGACCTAAGATAATTTCCTTAAAAATATACAGCAGTAACACTGTTTAAGAAAACTTGGCTCATCCATACAATGAATACATGCATGTATGTGAGCCTCCATGGATGGGAACTATGGTGAGCAGAGGAGGGTGAAGAGCAGAGCCACACTGATGGGTACAAAGTGACACCCCAAAATGCATCAGAAAGGAATTCTGCATATGCTACTGAGGTAGTTAGTTTATTGTGTCAACCTGGCCAATAAACACATGCGGGGTTAGTTGAAGGGCAGAGGGATAAATGGCTCAATGAGCCTCGCCTTTCTAGTTCTTAAGTCTCTTGCTTTGTGATGGTCGGACCAGGGTGCAGTTGACTTAGCCAGTTCCTTGCTTCAGCTAGCAAGGCTCACTTCCTGCAAGACATCCCTGAGGAGAAGTTGCACGGACCTCTCCTGATGCAGCCTTGGGTGCTGGAGCAGCCATGTGGAGACAGACCCCTGTCACTGCTGAGATGCTTACACATTCACTGACTCAGCTTTCCTCCTGCAGTCGGTGTCATTGTGTGTGTTTTGTGAGATGGAGGAGGACTTTGTGGACTGGTGTTGGACCTATAGGTTAATGTTGGACTTGTGGGCTTGGGCAGCACTGGGTTGGGATGTTTCTTGATGTGCACTTACCCTTTATATAAAACTCTCTCTTATACATGAGTTTCTGTGGATTTGTTTCTCTAAAGTACCCAGAATAACACAGCTACAGTGTTCTGTGAAGCAGTTGAAATGATAAGCCGTGGGAAAAACTGGACCAAGCGCTTCCAGAGCTCAGCAACTTTGGGCATGGAACATGGAACACATGCATATTGTATATACTTGAGTATACGCTGACCCGAATTTTCACTGAAGCACCTAATTTTGCCACAAAAACTGCATAACAAATGTGCTGAAAAACTCGGCGTCTACTTGAGTATACATGGTATATGCCGACTGTCCCCATGTAACAGGATTGTGGTAAAGCAAATTCCTAGCACAGTCCAACCTTCGGCTTGTGCTCGAGACATGTCATGGGCCAATAGCTACTTTGTTCTATTAGTAATTCTGCATGTATTGTTCAATCCACAAAATTATATTATTAATATTTTACAGATGAAGGTGAAAGAACAGTTCATTAGCTTGGCTGAAACACAATTCACTTGTATCCTTTTTCAGAGTTAGTGTTGTTAAGCATTATGCTATGCAAACTTAAATAATCATACTTTAGGGGGTACATCTTTTTGGTTTGGCTGTGGACGGACTTAGGTGTGCCTGACCCAGGGCATGTTTATTTCAGTTACCTCAGGTACACGAGAAAGCTGGACAATCTAGCTTAATAGTTCCTTAGAGTTATGGCAGGGAAATTGGGGTGGGGATAATGAGAGCTAATAATAATGGGTACAAGAATGTTCTCAAATTGATTTTTCCTTTATGGTGTATGAAAACCAGGACAGATGAACCTACAGAGTCAGCAAGTGGAATAAAGGTGTTTTTTGGAGGGAAGTATAGAGGTGGTGACGGGGTGAGGGGGTGATGACTTCAAGGAGTCCATATAGATAAAGAATGTTTGGAAATTGATAGTGTAGCAAGTGTTCAGTTCTGCTGGTTGTGATTGAACTACGGAATGATTTGATATATGTATTAATCCAAATTCATATAAAAATCATGTTTTAAAATTGTGGTGATGATGCCACCACACCTTTTGAAAATTTATCTAAACTATTGGATTGTATGCTACACGAATTATATGCCAATAAATTATTGAATAAACTAAAATTTGTTTAAACATTGATGTATTTGAATTATGATGTTGGTGAAGACTAATGGCATATCATGGACTGCCAGTAGAATGAACAAATTTCGGCTGAAAGTACAGCCGAAAGACTTCTTAGACGGCTTCTTAAGCCTCCCTAGTGAGATTTTGTCTCCCTTACCTTGAAGATGTTATATTGTAACATGTCTCTAGAGAAGGATGGCTGATAAAGTCAGCTACACTTAAGAAGAGCCTCAAGGAAGTGTATAGGCACAGGGGCCGCGATACTGGGCTTACACGTAGCAATGATGGTGCAGGTGGTGTGAGGTCAGACAGTGTGTCCTTCCACGGTACATGGGATCATTCTGAGGGGGACCAGATTCGATGGAAGCGAATAACATTTTAACATCGTATGGTTCATTTTGTAAGTTCCTTAAGGACCTCATAACATAAAGTTAACATGTAGGTCTGTAAATCTATATTTCTTAGCTGAGTTTGGGGGTAACAAATAGTCTTTCCCTCAGTGAAAGCTAATCTTTGACAAGTTATTACACT
>NW_022103907.1:11599660-11601517 GCF_000313985.2 Echinops telfairi | reverse complement strand
AGTAAAAATTTTCATTCCAATGAAAGGTTGAGCTTAAGAATTCGTCACTGCCATGTAATTGAGTTGGACATTTATATGAGCCATCTATGCCATGTTATTTTGCATTCTATGGGAAGTCTGTTAGGCTATTTGCAAAACTCCATGTCCAAGACTAAAACAAAACACAGTAAAACTTAATTACCCAGAAAACCAATACATGTAGAGGGGTTTTGCTAGGCAAATTTTATTTTATGCACTACAGTTTTAGGAAGAGGTGAACATTAAAAGCAGCTACAAACTTAATTTACATATATGTGTATATGATATACATGTGAATGTATGTGTATGTGTGTGTAACATGTATGAAGTTTGTGCCTTTGTTTCCGGTGTCTCAGTAGAAATGAAAACATAAAGAGAAGGGAAAAAAATAATGAACCATGTGAGTAAATTGCATAAGGTCTCAGGGCATAAGTTTCCCCAGTCTATAAAACTGAAATATTTCTTGCCTAATAACAGGACTTTTGTAAGGATCAAATGCAATAATTGAGTGGAAAGAACTGGAGAATTGTAATGTCCTGTACACATAAGGCTTTCTTCATCTCTGCCATCCATACAACCCAACTTCCTATATTCACGACCATAACACAATGTTGAGAAAACTTAACTTGAGAACACAACTCTTGAGTTCAGCTGAGTCATTCATCTAAGAACAATTTAATCACCTCCAGTTTATTAGATTCATGTAAGATAAGGAATTATTTTTAAACACAAAAAGACTGTTTGGCATAACTGTCCAGAATATTAAACAAAAGAATAATTGAATGCAAAGCACTAACGTTCATTGAGGGGACCTGGGCCTTCCTCCCCTGCACTTCCTGCCACAGCGTGTATGCGTGTGCATGCACATGTGTGTGTGGAGGTGGTGTGCATGAGTGTTCTCAGACTTAGGCTTGGAGGTGAGCATGACCTTCAAGAAGTCACTCCCTTGGCCTTCGTAAGAGGCCTACCAGTCCCTTGCGGTTCTACTCTTGTCTTAAAGGAAGGATGGCGAGACTTCCTCTCTTGTGCTTTGGACATGCTGTCAGGAGAGGCCAGTCCCTGGAGAAGGACAGCAGGCTTGTTAAAATAGAAGGGCAGCGAAAAAGAGGAAGGCCCTCAATGACAGGAATGGACACAGTGGCTACAACAACGGACTCAAGTGTAAGGACAGTTGGGAGGATGGCACAGGGCCGGGCAATGTTTCATCCTGTGAACACAGGCCCGAGATGGGTCCGAACTGACTCATTGGCACCCCTACCCACCCCCCCTCAAGAAGTCAGAATTGAAATTAAGGCAGGGGTTTTAGACAAAGGGTTGGTGAGTGATTAAAAGAAGGAGGGGGCTTATCTTCTTCCAACAATGAGTGACCAAATCCTTGCTGACCATGGCAGTCTTACTGCTACTTGTGCTTCAGGAACCCTGGGGGTTCCTGGCACTGACTGCTGAACCCATGACTGCTGTGCCAAGAGCACCAAATCCTCCCTCTGCACCAGCTGCTCTAGGGCCCCGGACTCGGCCACTCCCTTCCTGCCAGGAAGGACCACTGTCGGGCTCCAGCATTTTGGGACTTAGAGCAACCTTACAACAGCACAGCAGTGACTGGCCAGCGTCTAGAAAGACACACAGGGGCTAGTTTTCTGAACCCAGCCCTCTACCTCCTGCTTCCTCCATGTTATGAGCCTCTGGGGATTGTGAGAAACACTTCCTCAGCCTCGGTCACTGCCTGGGCCACCATCCGGGCTCTCAACAGCATCCTCAGCCCTTAAGCCCCCAGGACATTTGTGATTACAAAGCTATCTGTGCGGTCATGCAATTTCTGCTCTCTCTCTCTCTCTCTCT
>NW_022103907.1:11581271-11599560 GCF_000313985.2 Echinops telfairi | reverse complement strand
TGTCTTCTTAACGAATGCACCCACATGGCCTGCACAGGACCTGGTGCTCAGGAGTTACCTAACAAGGGGGTGCAGGAACCCTAGTAGTGCAGCGGGTTAAGTGATGGGCTGCTAAGGAGAAGGTGGTTGATTCAAACCCAGCAGTTGCTTCCAGGGGGAAAGAGAAGGCAGTCTGCTTCTGTAAAGATTCACAGCCTCAGAAACGCTAGGGGGCGGCTCTGCTCTGTCGTGCAGGGTTGCTATGAGCCAGAATGGACTCAGAGGCAGGGCTTTGAGACAAAGGGTTGTTGAGTGACTAAACGAATGTTTGAGTTGATCCTTCTTTGGAAAGAGTTGACAGGCAATGAAGCAAGCCCCGAAGGCTTGCCTTTATGTCGTTTGTTCCAGGCTCCTAAGCTGGGGCTGGAGAAAAGGCGTCTGGGGAGCAGAGCAGAGAGTTTCTAGCGGCAGGGGTGGGGTGGGGGTGGGGGGCTGCGCGAAGCCTGCTGGGCGCTGCAGTGCTGTGAGCTCTCCAGAGCCAATTCTGCCTGCTCCAAGGTCCCCAAGGACTCTCACAGCGTTGGCATGCCCCAGCCTCCTCTTTCCGCGACGCTCACTGTGGGGCTGGGGCTGGCACAGAACTCGAACCTAAGTGAAAGTCTGTTCTAATAGGAAGCAAGTGAGGGTTCTCCCCGATGGAGGCGTGTCCGTCTTCAAGATGTCTCAAAGAGCTCTTTTCAGAGAGAAGGGGCCGGGCATGTGGAGTGTGGCCTCGCTGCCGTCTGCCCAGAAGCAGGTTCTGGGGAGCCGTGCTTCCTCTCCCGAAGAGGCGCTAGCTGTGCCCTGGGATGAGACGACCTCCCTGAGCCTCAGTCCCCAACTGCTTGATGGGAGGGTCTACAAGGCTCTCGTTTCAGCCCCTGGATTCATGGTGAAGGCTGGGGTTTCTTTTCTTGGTTGCCAAGAACGTAGCCACCCCCACCCCCCCTCGAGGCATATACCCCTCATTCGTAATCTCTGTGTCCTAGACTCCTCTGAGCCCCATCCCTGGGCTTCTCATCTCTAACCACCCTTGTTTCCTTGGTCAGCACCTGCTGTCTCAGGCTTGGCATTCTCTCAGGATAGGAGGACTCTCACATGCTTACTTCACATCCCAGCACTGACTCTCGGCCTCCACTTGGCTCGCTGGTAGGTGTTTCCCATTTACTAGGAAGACTGGCGAGGAATCCATGCATTTTAATCATGGTGCCGGAGAAGAATATTGAAAGTACGATGGACTGCCAAAAGAGCCCATAAATCTCTCTTGGAAGAAGTATAACCAGAGTGCTCCTTAAAGGCAAGGATGGCAAGAATTCATCTCACGTGCTTTGGACATATCTCCGGGGAAGGACATCAGGCTTGGTAAAGTGAAGGGGCTGCGAACGAAGGCCTCTGACGAGTTGGATTCCACAGTGGCCGCAACCATGAGCTCGAGCACAGGCACGGTTGTGAGGAGGGCGCAGGACCAGGAGTGTCTCCTTTTGTTGTCCACAGCGGACTCTGCGTTGGAATGGACTCAACGGCCCCTGGCCCAGCAGCAGCAGCAAGAGGGATGCAGTGGGGAGGAGTGGTAGTGGTGGCGGTGGCTCAGTCGTAGACGTTTTGCCATTCCTGCAGGAGACCAGGGTTTAATTCCAGACAGTGCACCTCAACAACAGCCAATACCCATTTCTCATTGGAAGCTTGTGTGTGTGAGGATGCCAGGGAAGTTTCAGCAGAGCTTCCAGAGTAAGATAAATGAGGGGGGAAAACTTGGTGATCTAATTCCAAAACAATCAGCCATTGAAAACCTTATATTATAGATCACGGCCACCCTACTCTGCTGAGCTTGGGGTTGCTTTGAACGGAGGGCTAACATGCTAGGAGCTAACAAGCACAGGTCTAATGGAGAACTCTTGATTCTATACCACCCTGTTTAGGAAGGTGCTACAAAGTTCCTTTAGTGCCAATTAATGCCCCAAGAGTATCCCACTCTGCAGATCAGCTTTCTGCCGGAAAACATGCAGCCTTCCTCCCCGTGGGGCAGGGAAGCCGCCTGATCAGCCTCCTGGTTTCAGTGCTGTGGTCTCTGGTGTCTCTGCTGCCACTTCTCCATACCCGGATTTCAGCCACACTTCCCTCCTGGCTCTTCTTTGGCTGACCATGTCACTCTTTCTCCCTGTGTCTGAGGTCACTTACTTGATACCCGGAGGAATGGCAAAAGTGACCAATCCCAGAGTTAGAATCCTCTACACCTTATTTGCATATTCATCCCAACCAGTCATTTGGTGGGCGTTACAAAGACTGTGGATCGCAGAATCATACCAAGTAATTTCACTTCACTGCACTGATGCAAACACTTTCTTTATGCCCTGTACCAAATTTCCCATACTATTAACATTTTACATTATTGTTATACGAGCATTTACATGTGTAATGGTACGCTATTATGTGGGCAGCTGATAAAACAAGTGTCTGGCATTTTGGTTTCTGTGTGGTGGGATCAACCTCCCCATAAGACCTGTGAGGCCGGAAATCTCCAAATGTAGCACAGAGGAGGTCAGCCAAAAAAGAATAATGACTGTCCATTATACTGGCTGAGTCTATCTTGTATGGTCGTGTGTTTGTTTGCTGCCTATTAGATCTTACTGGGCTGTCAGTTCAGAAGATCAAGAGCTATGTCTTTTCCGTTCTGTGTCTTCAGAGTCCAGAATAATGACATCCGAGGGCTGGCCCGTGATCACATGTGTTGAATAAATCTCAGATAATGTATGGAGAGCATTTGATAAAGATTAAACAGGTTAGTTGTTTTTATTCTCCCCTTCGGTGGCCATCACTCCTGGCCCTTCCTGGTCTCCATTCCTGGTCTCTAAGCCAAAAGCAGGCCAGGACAGCCCGAGGTGTTTGTCGGTAAGAAGGCAGATGGGTGACCAGGGCTGGGGCCTCTGACTCAGGGACGGGAAACCAGGAGCACTAACAGAGAATCTCAAGGAATTCCAGGGAGGGAAGGCACGCCTTCCCTGGGGCAGAGGGCCAGAGCACAAGCAAAGCCGATTGCTGAGGTAGTAAGAACTCCCTACTGTGTCAAGGCTTCCTGAACTTGAGGAGAAGAGGGTGGAGCCCCAGGAATTAGGGGTCCTGTTAGCCAGATTTGGGATGCTCAGTGGGGGGCAGTGGCTGGAAAGCCTGCAGCACCAAGCAGAAAGCCTATCGGTCGAAACCCCACCCCACCTCAGGTTTCAGAAACTGTCTACTGTTTCCCCAGCTCCCGTGACTGCTCTGACACACCAACAAGGAACTGAAAGCGTCTGAGTGCATGTGTGCGTGCGCGTGCATGTGATGTGTGTGCACGTGTGCACAGCTGTGTGGAGGGGAAAGCTGAGAGTCTCGTCTCGCACAGCTATGGGGGATGCAGTGGAGTCCTGCTCTACCTCTCTGGGGTCTGCTTTAAATGCTCAGTAGCTGGGTCCTCCTGCACTCTGCCCTTTGACCTTTACATCTTTTGAGCTTGCTTGTGATGGAGTGGGAGGGGCTGGCGCACCACCCCTTACTCTGCCTGAGGAGCTCTGGGTGGAACAAGAGTGTGGGAAGGCCATGGGATCACGTGCCCTGACGCCCTGATGTTAGCCTCTCCATGCTGGAGCAGAGGTTAGGGCGTGGGGTGGATGCTCCAGGGGGATTGGGCGGAAGGCTCCTGGCTGTTTGCTGCCCACTCTCCACGGAGTGGTCCAGGCTTCTGTTCTTTGCCCCGTTCCTGGAGTGCAGGCCTCAGGGTAAGGAAGCAGCTGGGGCTGTTCCCATCCTCCCCGCACATCCTCTAGCCTCAGGCAGCGCGTGACTTATAGGACCCCAGAGCCTAACTGGGCCCTGCAGGGCTGAGCACAGGGACAGCCAAAGTGCTTTAGATTTTTTAAGGAAAGTGATGGGGTCAAGGAGGTCTGGGGCAGGTGGGGATGGCGGGACACTGGGGGAGCTTGGTTTTATGTGAAGAGGAAGACACGGCATGTGAAACCCTGACCGCTTTGGGGGATGGAGGGCTGAGACAACATCTTCCGTTTTAATGGGCACTGGAGAAGAAGTGAGAATTTGAATGGGTGCCTGGGCTGGATTGCCTGTAGGGAGGGGTGGGTGGGCAGCGGAGGAGGAAGGGGAGAGGAGAGTGGGGATGGGGCAAAGGAGGCAAGGAAGGGGGCACTGGGGGGAGAATTAGCATGAGCTGCATGTCAGGGATGTGCTTCCCATATGTTCCATTTATAGAGTCTAGAGAACGTCTCCGACGAGCAACGGAATCTGCTTCACCGTGTCAAATGATTACTAATTACAGTCATTTATGGGAATCGCGGTTGAGCATTGCTGGCTAATCACCATGCAGAACGGCACCATCCACGCGCAACTATCTGTCAGAGTCGCCTTTATGGTGCCTTTCATTAGACTGCATCTATGTTTTCTGGCCAAGATGCACTCTCTTCTCGTGCAGCCTGGTTACCAGCTCAGGATTCAAATAACAACCCAGAAAGGATGCCTTGTAAGAAAGGAAGGGAAATAAAACAAAGCGCTGTGAGCTCACCACAAAATGACTTTTTATTTCATTAAAAAATAATTTTATTGGGGGCTTTTACAGCTCTTATCACAATCCATATATCCATCCATTGTGTCAAGCACATTTGTACATTTGTTGCCATCAGCATTTTCAAAACATTTCCTTTCTACTTGAGTCCTTGGTATCAGCTCATACCGCCCCCCCCCAGTGAGCCCTTGATAATTTATAATTTTTTTCCATGTCTTACACCAACTGCTGTCTCCCGTCACCCACTTTTCTGTTGTCCATCCCCCAGGGAGGGGGTTATATGTAGATCATTGTGATCGGTTCCCCCTTTCTCCCCCACCTTCCCCTTCTCCTCCTGGTATCGCTACTCTCATTATTGGTCCTGAGGGGTTTACTGTTCTGGATTCCCTGTGTTTCCAGCTCTTATCTGTACCTGTGTACATGCTCTGGTCTAGCCAGATTTGTAAGGTAGAATTGGGGTCATGATAGTAGGAGGAAGGGGTGGGGGCAGGAAGCATTAAAGAACTAGAGGAAAATTGTATGTTTCCTCAGTGCTATACTGTACCCTGACTGGCTCGTCTCTTCCTTGTGACCCTCCTGTTAGGGGATGTCCAATTGTCTCTTTCATTTCTTTTAAATGGAAGTATTGTTTATTTATATGATGTATCCTTGAGGTCTATGTCAAAAGAAGAAATAATCTATGAATATTTAAACGTTTTGATACATTCTCTTCATCAATAATTTATCAGTTTGTTTGTAGCAGTTGACAAGCTTATCTAGTTATACACGACCCTAGTTCCATAAGACTTAGATCTTCCTCATACTCCTAGTTCAAATAGGAAACAACAAAAGGAAGCATCGTAGACTCTGCTACACTTCAGTATGTCCTGTGTCAGATGGGTGGGGAGAGTGCATTTAAAGATGATGACGGACAACTGGTGACTGATGAAGCCTGAGGATGGCACTACATGATCAAGAGGGTTTTTGCAAACGGGGAAGATCTTTAGGAAAGAAAGCCCAAAACATGTGAAAGTACATGAAATGTTGAGAGAAGGTGAGGAGAAAATGACATTTTATTATTGTGAGGTGGAGGCTGGTAGAAAAAAGTCAACAGAGCGCCAAGATTTCCCCCACCAAACGTTTGCAACTTCCTATACTCCATTCCCTATCCTTACCACCGCCACCATTAAACGCATGCACACACACACACACACACACACACACACACACACACTTCTTTGAACACAGGATCTATGATAATTTCAGAAATGAACTTTTGGTCCCATAAAGGTGCTTTGCAGATGAGCGGAAGCTGTTTTTCTAATTGGAACAAAACAGCATAAAAAGGCCTCAGTGCTCTTTGCTAATGGTGTCTGTGGTAGTTACATAATCTGGTGTCAACTTGTGCAGGGGTGGAGTCTAGCCTGTCAATCAGGTTGCAGCTTGATGACCTCGTTTGGAGGCACCACGGAGATAAATCACTCACTGGAGGCCAGAAACATTCACTCCCTGTGAGACATTACTGATGATGAGCCTGATGGAGCCCCACTGGCCTGTGATCTTCCTGCATTCACTGTCATTGCATGTGCTTTGTGAGTCTGAAGAGGAATTTATAGATCGATAATCAGACATATGGACTAATATCGGACTTAGGGACTTGATCTGGACTGGGATGTTTTCTCAATATTCAATTGCTCTTGTATATAAAGCCCTATCTTATGCACATATGAATGTTTCTGGATTTGCTTCTCTAGTCAACCCAGACTAACACAGTGTCGGGTCAATCAGGAAATCTGTCTGCTATCAAACAATGTGGGGTTTGGGTTAGAATAATAAAAGGTTAGGTTAAAGCCAAGGAAAAACATCTTGACTTTTTCTTTTTCTTTTTGGTGGTGGTTGTTAGCTTAAAAAAATGTGAGTCGTTATCTGCCTTGGATTTGAAAATTTAACTCTCTGAAACAGATTCTGTGGGTGTCTACAGATCTATCCGGAAAGAAAGAGGCCAACATGGACTGAACTTTCAGGCCTGACGCCTGCCGCCACCACCACGAGAGGATGAACAGGGGCAGCTGACCAGGGTTATCCCGCCAAGGGCTGGAATGCAGACAGGAAATTGCATACATAGAACAACAACAGTAAAAGATTCGAACCACTTAGTTCCTATGTAAACTCACTTCAATCCAACCAACGTTTGGCATGGCCCCTGGAGGACCCATCTTTGCAGGCCGGTCATCAGATGAAGACATTACAGAGCACAAACGGCATGTTGAGCCCAACACGGCAGCGGGCCCAGGATAAAAACCAGACTTGGAATCAGAGTGGGAACAGCATGATTGTTTAAAAATGATCCTTACTGGGTGGGTTTGTTTTTTTTTTAAGTGAAAAATCAGGAATCAGAAAATAAGTGAAAAGGACAAGAGAGAAAATTTGCCAAGCATTTTTTGTCCTTGAAACTATTATTACTGTGTAGGATTATGACTTGGCCCTTTAAAAACAAACAGGAACAAAAGCAACCCATTGCTATCCAGCCCATTCTGACTCATCGCAGCCCCACGGGCCGAGTAGACGTGCGGCTGGAGGTTTCTGAGGTTGTAGATCCTTACCGGAGTAGAAGGCTTCTTCTTTCTCCCAAGGAACAAGCAGCTGGTGGTTTCAGACTGCTGACTTCATGGTTAGCAGCCCAACACTGACCCCATCACCCCACCAGGGCTTCTTGATTTGGGCCTTAGCAAGGTCAACAGTTTAGAGCCACGGAGACAGAATCGACTCAACAGCTCATCACAACAGTATGTCGACTTTCACATATTAAAGAAGGATCTTAAATGACTTACAATGTCTTTTCTTGAATAACACCAAATTTTCAAGCTTAATTTCTTACTATAAACACCTATCTTAAATAACTAAAGCTGCTACTCAAAATATCGATTCTTTTCTTACTTTGAATTTTTGCCCTAACAATCTTAATGATGACTCAGGAATTATACTCCCAAAAAACATGAAAAGGAAAGTGTGCTAGATTTCTTCACAGAGTGTAGTAGATGTTTTCTCCGGGCTTGGCAGCACCATCTTTGGATCGCGGTTTTCACAGCATGTATTTGATGGAAATGAATTTTTGTTGATGTTGTTTTGGTTTACATCCACACACAAACAAACCAGGAAACATAGATTGGGTAAGAACAAATAATGATAACTAATAGCCGTCTTGTGGAGTCTTTATTATATATTCTTCTTATAAGTCCATATGGTAAACCCTGGTGGTGTAGTGATTCCGCATTGGGCTGCTAACGTCAAGGTCAGCAGTTAGAAACCACCAATGACTTGAGTGAGACAGATGAGTTTTCTCCTCCTGTAAAGAGTGACAGTCTCAGAAACCCACAGGGGCAGTTCTACCCTGTCCTAGAGTGTCGTTATGAGTCAGAATGGTTTCGATGGCAGAGTCTTTTAAGCCAAATCTCTCTGTACCCTCACTTCTCATCATCTTCCTGGTGACCCCATGTGTGCAGAGAAGAACAGTTCCATACGGTTTTCAAAGTGGTGACCTTTTGGGAGCAGGTTGTCAGGCAGGTCTGTTAAGGAGTCTCTGAATGGGCTCAAACGTCCAGCTCATAGTTGGGAACTTAGCTGGTTATTGTATCTGTCAGGGCCTCCCAACACATGGGGTTGAATGAGTCAAAATCTAACAACTAACAATACTTCTTGTTATCCTGCTTTCGTGTCAAGACTTCTTTAGGCAGAAAACCATTGCTTGTTGGGACAACTCAGCTGTCTTTGGAGTGCGCTACTTGAAAGGTAGAACAGCCTGCCTGGCAGATCAAAGTCCCAGCGCTGTCATTTGAGACACGCAAGGCAAGCCCTATCTCTTCCCTGTGCAAGCCCTTCATCTGCTAAGAAACCTCAGCCATGTGTCTCCGAAGACCGGGCCTTCGCTCACTGCCACCGAGTAGATGCTGACTCATAGAGACCCTATAGGACAGAGTAGATTTGGCCCTGTGAGTTCCTGAGTAACTCTATAAGGGAGTAGAAAGCCTCATTGTTCTCCCACAGAGCGGCTGGTAGTTTCGAACTGCTGACCTTAAAGATATCTTACTTAATAATGTTAGCATTGAACTCACAACCAGTTATGAGTTCAGCACTGTAACTCATGCTTGAACAAAGCTTAACGAATGCAAGTATTCTCTCCATAAGACACATCTTGGCCCTTCTTGCTCTTCTCAGCACTAGGCAGTGCTTACCGAGTGAAACCACCAACAGAAAGCACAACAATGTGAACAATGTGGCGTGACACACTCGGATGTTGCAATAAGGATCCTTGTGTACAGTAGGAGAGCCGAAACAGGAATGTGGCATCATCTTGTACAAGCTCGGCTGGGAACGTGCCTGCCAAGCAACTCAATATGTGCGCCATGGTGCAGACCCAAGAATGGCCAATATGTCCCGAGTAGTGAGTTAGGATCATGATTAAACTTTAGCTAAAAGGTGAATTTGCAAATTCAGAGTCCATAAACAATTTGGATCGGTTATATTAATGAATGAATAAAAAGAATCTTACGTTAGTGCTTGGCATAAAGTAGCGGTGTGTGTGTGTGTGTGTGTGTTTCACGAATTGCCACTCCTCACCTGGCAAGAGCAAAGATCACTCAGACACACTCTGCATTTTCATGCTGCTGCTTCTTGACATCCAAAGGCCCCCTTTCTCTCCAGAAAACTCTTAGAAATTCCAACTCCAATATCATCTCCTTGTGGGACTTCTCTGATTCCCTCAATCAAGGTGGGGCTGTCCCTCATCTAGATCCCTCTCTCGTGGCAATGGTCCCACTCTGCTACAAGTCTCCTTTTCCACTGAGGATCATTACTGACTTCAGGATCAACAACTCCAGCCCAGTGCCAGCCAGCGACTGCCAGACGAATGGATAGATGGAGGAGTGGTGACAAGGAGTAAGACTGGGCTGCCGCTTACCCTTTCTGGGATTTCAACATGGTCTGAGAGTCACACTTCTAAACGGAAACTGCAGATGCCTGGGTAGCACACCAATGTTCATCATGTAGGTAGGCTTTGAAGAAAACTGAGTCAGAGTAGACACAACAACTAACAAAGCAGCAGCTTTAAGAAAGCTAAAGAATAAACATGGTGTGTTAGTCCAGGTAGACTAGAGAAACAAATCCATAGAAACTCATATGTGTATAAGACAGAGTTTTATATAAAGGGTAATTGTACATTAAGAAGGCATTCCAACCCAGTCTAGTCTGAGCCCTTAAGTCTGATATTAGCCCATATGTCCGATGCCGATCTTGAAAGCCCTCTTCAGACTCACGAAACATATGCAATGATGCCGAATGCAGGACAATCACAGACCAGTGGGTAGATAGTCTTTGGATGCAGTGGCGTTGTAAGCATCTCAGCTCTGGCCTGGGTCTCCATGTGGCTTCTCCGGCTTCAGAGGTGTGGTTGCATCAGGGTAGGTCCATGTGGCTTCTCCAGCTCAGGGCACTAGGGAGTTCCATGTGTCTTGTCAGCTGTGATGCCTCCCAGGGAGTGAGCAGAGAGAGAGAAGTCTCTCCCGCCTCCAAGCAGGAAAATACAGGTGTTCCCAGAATCCTCAGGAGAAGGCCGTGCCCACATAGAGGCCTCATTGGCTATAACCCAATTGACAGACTAGACTCCACCCCATTCACTCTTAATCCTCTCAAGTCCCAAATTGATACCGATTATGTAAATACTGAACACGGGGTGAGTGAGGTCATTGTTTTACAAAGAATATTTAGGAGCCCCCGATTTTTTCTTACAAAAAATAAAATGGTGACCAGGTGCTATGAGCAATTGCTTACTTAATGCATAGCAGGTGTGAGCAGTGTCAAAGGCCACTGCCGGATGAAGTTACACCTGAAATAAAATCAAAGCACCCCAGAAACGAGTGCTGATGGGAACATGAGCATCAGGGCTCTTCATGCAACTCTGGACATGTTTGTGCACAGTGAAGGACACTTGAGTAATATCAGATTGTATTTTTATCTCCCCACAGAGTCAAGACGTTTCTCCAGGTTACTGAATGTTCCATATGTTGCAATTGAATCACAGGTTGTCGCTCTGAGCCAAGGGCTGTTCTGGGCTTTGTTATCAGGACTTTGAAAACAAGCACACACAAAAATGGTGATCGCCTGACCAGTCTCCTTTCAAGACCTTTTGAACTGGCTGCACAACGGTAGTTCACAGATTTTGGGAGGCCTCTCACTGAGAGATGGTCTCTGCTTCCTGGAGACATTTTCCGTAGGTGGAAATTCCATCGAGAACCTTTGGTCGGGCCTCACCCCCTCGCAGCGGCCATCAGTGCAGACGTGCAGAGGGAGCATGAGACCCAGTTGGGGTCACTAAGGCCATGGAACCTTTGCGAGTACAAACAACAGAAGGGCATGACCTTGGTTTCATTTGAAGTCAAGGCTTTCCTGCTTTAGATTATAAAATGGTTTGGATGAAAACCAGCTGATGTGTGGACAATCTGATGGGTTCAGTAGGTTTTTCAACCCTTGTAATTATCTCTCTAAAGTAAATGTTAGTGTAGCCATTGACATTTTTGATAAATTGCCCTGTGCTACCCAAGGCAGAAGACAGACACAGTTTTATCATGTTTGAGTATTTGAGTAGTTAATACACATTTATTGCCAGAGAAGACTGTTCTTTTGTTGAGTTGATGTATAAGTGAGCATGATGCACTGAAGTCAACATAATTAAACAATCATTTGAGCTTTCCTGTCTTTTTACCCCACTAGTATGTGCATAGTTTTAAAAAACAACAACAATAAAAACATTGCCTCACTACCGCATGGATGCGTTTATGACCATAGAACACTATTCTATTTTGCTGGCTTGGTGAACAGAGACATTCTGTACAGTGAAGTTCATTGTGTGAGCAGGTAAGTCTGTTGTTAGAAAAGGTCGTGGAAACGGAGAGCTAAGAAGGAGCTCGTCCGGGCAAAGACACCAAGTGCACGGTGAAGTTGTTCCATGAGGACCACAGGCCGCCCAGGATCTAGTGTTGCTCTGACTGATTCCTCAGCCCCTCCGTGAGAGCCAGCTTTCTCAAAAGATAAGAGACATGCCATTTCTCAATACAGAGCTAGTTTGTAAAAATTATGCATAAATAAAAACATAACGAGAGGAGTTCAGTCATTTATAACCATTCATTTCTTTGGAATGATCTTGTAGAGATGAGTGACAAATGGTACACACACAGAAACGTGGGTATACCAGGAACTCCTGCCAACTCTCCAAGAGCTAAAATAGTCCCTTGTCAACGGAGCAAGAATGGGTTCCCGCCCTGAGGCAACTGTGCACATCAGCAGAATGGATTCCTTCTTGGGGCGGTGCCCCCAAGAATCTTGTAGTCTTCCCTCTCTGAGCAGTCAGCTCTGCATTGGAGCAAGCTAACTAAGGCATAACAAAGGTTAGTGGGGGAGTAGCCCAGCCGCAGCCCAGACCTATATGCTGCTACTGAGGATGCTTTAAAAATTCCGTCTCATCTTTCTTATTTTCCTTAACAAGACAGTGTATCAATGTCCTCTTCTCTCATTTCACAGTAGGCAACATTGGTGCCATTTTAGGGATTCTGAAAAGATCAAGCAAAAAGAGCTTCCACTCAGGCATCAAGAACTTATATGTAAAGGCAGTAAAACTGGATTATTTCACATGCAACACACATTTCACTATGTACATAGTGAAGTTCAGAAAGCTCTAACGATGCTCATAAAAAAGCACAGCTCAGAGAGGAATCATCATAATCATGCTTACAAGCATAATGTACAGAGAACGGAAGGGGCTTGGTAAAGCCGGACGTATCAAAATAGTGATTCAGAGAATGAGGAGTCTCTATAACTTTTTAAGCAGTGAAGTGTCCTAATCAGAAATTAAAGAAGGATGTGGAATGAAGGAGTGGAATTACCAAAGAGGGGGGAAAACTAGGCAAAGGATCGATCAACTGGATGTGAGAAAGGTGATTAAAGTTGTCAGGCAAATCTAAAACCCAGCAGGTATATGTGTATGTATTGTGTTTGTGTATGTAAATGTGTGTATAAAGATATAACATAAGCTATATTTTGTGTATTTTGTATTTGTGTCTTGTGTATTTTATAGTGTCTCTAGGTAGCAGAAAATACCAACAGTTTTTAAAAATTATTTTTTATTAAACAGGTCCATGTAATCTAAAAGTGGTAGAGTGTGTTGTTTTCCTTGGAAATTTAGACTATCCTGTCGTGCCCTAGGGTGCCTCAGCAATGCAGATTGGCATGTGTGCTCATATGTATGTAGAAAGTATCTTACGGGGCGGGGGAGTGTGTATGTGTGTGTATTTTAGATCCAATAAGGGCTTCTTCAGTGATGGCAGAAAGTGAATTAGAAATACCATGGCTTGGGTCAGGTGCACATTAGTCTTCAAAGTAACATCTCTGCTTTGCAGTACTCTTAACGAGTGCACCAGAATGAATATATTAGAACTAATACACTAATACAATTCTTCTTTTGATCTCTTGACTGCTGCTTCCAAGAGCATCAATTGTGCATCCAGGTAAGATAACATCCTTGACAACTTTAAGCATCTCTGCATGCCATGATGCTACCTATTGGTGAGGATTTGGGTTTTTTGTACACTGAGTCATACTCCTCACTGAAGCAAGCAATTCTTGGTCTTCATCAGTGAGTGCATCAAGTTCTCCTTCATTTCAGGAAGCAAAGTTGTGTCATCTGCATACTGCCTGTTGTTAATAAGCCTTCGTCCAATCCGATGCCACACTCTTCTTCAGAGACTCCAGCTTCACTGATTTGCTCACCATATACATTGAACAAGAATGGTGAGAGGATACAGCCCTGATACACACCTTTATACATGTACTAGTTCCACATGAGCACAATAGAGTGCTATGGAATTCCCCCTTTTCTCACAGTTATCCATAGTTTGTTACGATCTACACAGTCGAATGCCAACAAAACACAATAAATGCAAGTGAACATCTTTCTGGTATTTTCTGCTTTCAGCCAAGGTCCATTGGACATCAGCAATGATACCCTTGTTCCATGTCCTCTTCTGAATCTGGCCTAAACCTCTGTTAGTACTGTTGTAACCATTGTTGGATGATTTTCAGCAGAATTTTACTGGCATGTGATATCAGTGATATTGTTCTATAATTGAGCATTCTGTTGGGTTACCTTTCTTTAGAATGGGTACAAATATGGATCTCTTCTAGTCAGTTGGCCAAGTAGTTGTCTTCAAAATTTCCTGGCATAAATGAGTGCTTTCAATGTGTCATCAGCTTGTTGAAACACTTCAATTGGTATTCTTTTTTTAAAAAATATAATTTTATTGGGGGCTCATACAGCTCTTATCACAATCCACCCATCCATCCATCGTGTCAAGCACATTTGTTGCCATCATCATTTTCAAAACTTTTTTTTTCTACTTGAGCCCTTGGTATCAGCTCTTCAATTTTTTTCCTTCTTCCCTCACCCTCCCTCTCTCATGAACTCTTGATAATTTATAAATTATTATTATTTTTTCATGTCTTACACTGACTGATGTCTCCCTTCATCCACTTTTCTGTTGTCCATTCCTCTGGGATTATATGTAGATCATTGTGACCGGTTCCCACTTTCCCCGACCATCTTTCCTTTCCTTCCTGGTATTGCTACTCTCATGATTGGTCCTGAGGGGTTTATCTGTCCAGATCCCCTGTGTTTCTGGCTCTTCTCTGTACCAGTGTATATACTCTGGTCTAGCTGGATTTGTAAGGTAGAATTGGGGTCATGATAGTGGAGGGCAGTGCGAGTGGGGGAGGAAGCATTAAAGAACAAGGGGAAAGTTGCGTGTTTCCTTGGTACTATTCTGCACTCTGACTGGCTCATGGTCAACTCCACTCTGAAAAATCAGCTCCTGCTCAGTCCCATTTCAGATGCTCTGGGACCTGAGGGGCCTGTCCTCCAGCACCATCTCTGACAAGGTCTGATTCCACTCATTAGGCCTTCAGTATTTCAAAGCTCAATGTTTTAAAGCTGTGCATAAAATTTTCAGCATCTCCTTCCATCACAGTGGGGAGCCCAGCCGTTGAGAGGGGGTAAGGGATGGGCATTAAGAAGGCCATGTGAATAGAAGTGCTACCCACCTGCCATTTTGCTCACCAATCTCTTTTCACTCTTTTCAGGATTACTTGCCCTTCAGCATGTATGAAGTCTGCTCCAGGGGAAGTCACTGCCGGTGTACTGAGGGTTGCAAGACAAAGAAGTAGGTCACTTCTCATGTTCTTCCCCGATCCGGGGTAGTGTTGGCAGTGGTTGTGTTTCTCTTTTGGTTCTAGGTCCCTTCATTCACGGTCTCAGATCCTGATGAGTAGCCTAGAAGTGGTCCTGTGTGACTGCAGTTGTTACCCTGTGACTAATGCCCTGGGTGGTAGATCCAAAATGATTTTACTCTTCCTAAGTGGAGCTTCATAGCTGCCTGAATAGATAAAAATAAACACCTCCTTTTGCTCTGCTCCCATAGCCTCCTGTGTCTTCTTTGTCTCAATATACTATATACACTATTACCTTTAGAAGCAACATATAATTTTATAATGAAGATATAGTTTATAAACTATAGCTCTTAATTTAAAATATAAAAAATAGACAATATGAAGTGTAATGGCACATCATAAAGGAGAGTACAAATGTGGACCCAAATCTCTACTGAATAGGGCCGAAGCAGGAGCATTGTAACGTGTTGCTTTCTAATTGAACTGTCCCATAGTGTTTCAAAGGCTGTAATCTTTACTCAAGCCAATTGCCACATAGTTCTTCCATCGAGTGGTTAGTGAGTTTGAACCGTTAGCCTTGCAGTTAGCAGCCAAGAACATAACCAGGGCTCCTTGGTAGAGCCAGTACACGTTTCTTGATCACCTTTCTGAAACTGGGACAATGTGAAATAGAGCCAGGATGAGTATGTGGTACCCTTCATGGCCCTCCGACGACAAGTAGCTGTTTTTTTTAGCATAGGCATTAGAATTTGCAATCCTTCTAATATATATATTTTTTCTTTTTTAGTTAAAGTTACTCTGCATCTGCAGGAACTTCCAACGAGATACAAATAACCACAGAATAAGCAATATAAGAAAGCGACTTTATTTTGCCTGAATGGGTGGCAGAGGTTGAGGGAGGCTTTAGGGTGGGAAACAGGTTTCTGAGCAGAGGTGGGACATGTTGAAAGGGGTGTTTTAGGCAAACTGAGCTTGTTGGCAGTATGCAGAATGGATTGAAGTCAGAACGAACTTGGGGAGAGAGAGATGGTTGAAGAGGCTGCTGCGATAATCCTGCCTGATGTGTGGGGGACGTGGATTAAAGCAGTGGCAGTAGACCAAGGCAAGAAAGGCCATGGCATATGTCAGGAGGAACTGTTGCATAGGATGAAGCTGATTGGATAGGAGGGTCACAGGAGCGGGCGGAGATCACAAACAGGCTGATTTGCTGGTTCCACTTCCAAGACGTGCACTTTATCACATATTTCCAGATATTTATGGCTTCTTCGGTGTCACCCCTTAACTCATTCACAATCTGGAAACTCATACCCACTCTGTCCCTCATCATACAGACTTTACTCTTTAGGAGCCGTCGAAGATAGGGTAGCCTGAATTTTTTTTTAAAGTATTTATACCACGACAACATGCTAGTTTTTTTAAAACCAAATTTTCGGAGTTCCAGGACTCCCAAATCTGGACCTTATCAAGAGTGATTAGATCATCTCAGAACTGATAGTTAAGTCTTAACACAGTTTGCTTAATTTGGAAACAACCGCATCTTGGGGTCAGTTCAGCCAAGGGAATTCAGCTCGGATTTCAGCTGCCCGGTGAAATCCAAGCTGTCCCTGCATACTGAGGGCTGGGTGTCCCGTGGGAAAGCAGACGCTTGGCGACAAAAGACATGGTGTGTTGGCACTTGCTGCTTGTCTAGTCATTTCCAGCTCACAGTGGCCCGATGTTTAGCAGAGCCAGTCCCTGCCTCAGCTGGCGCTGCGTGTGAGGCTATTGCTGCAGCCCCTGGTCTTCCTTTGTCTGGCTGACCGTCTTTGAGGTAAATAGAGCTCTTCCTATAATTTCCCTTGAAGTCCAATAGGTACATCAAGGCATTTATCTGTCACCCGTGAATTAAACAAATCCCACTGTGTGTGTGTGTCAGTGTAACATTGAATTTGGAAATAAGACTGATGTTTGAATGGAACAATAACAATGAAGAAACAAAACTCCTATTGCCTTTGATTAAACATTATATTTTGTGAGCTATATACAAGAATCCTGCAATGGTCTTGTCACAGTTCATTTTACCCAGAAAATACTTCCCTCACTTATAATTATCCTACCAAAATCAGAATATTTGGTTCCAGAATATAAAGCAGTTGCCTTATGAGCAGTCATTTGTATTCAGCCTGGTGAGTTTTCTGGAAATCACGGTACTTCTTCCCCACAATGCATGCTGATACCACCAACACCAAGAACGCTGACAGATCCAATTCTTAACTTCCTGCCTCAGCCCATGATTTCCACCCCTCTCGTCATCCTTTCGCAGGTTCAAGTCATCAGCTCTGTTCACCCAGTTCTCCCACAGGTTTCATACAATGATCCCAACTTTGACCTTGGAGCCTCTGCTATGAGGCTCTACCATGGCCATGCTTTATGGTCACCATCATTTTTATTTATTCTATATTAAAATTATACTATGTTCCATACCCTTGAGTTCATCCAAAATCAATACCATGGAAACAGCTGTCAAGAACTCAAGGGATGTCGGGGCAAGTCTGCTGCACAAGGACTCATTAAAAGTGTTAAAGAGCAAAGATACCCCTGTGAGGACTAAGGTGCACCTGACTCGAGTCAGAGCATTTTCAATTGCGTTTCTCATGGCATTTGAGATCTGGAAAATGAATAAGGAAGAATTGACGTAGCTGAATCATTGTGTAGACAAAGAAAATGAACCAATCTGTCCTGGGCTGCTCCTCAGAAGTGAGGATGGCATCACTTCGTCTCGCTGGTTTTGGGCATGTTTCAGGAAGAACCAGTCCCTAGAGAAGGACATCGTGGTTGGTCAAGTAGAGGTTTATCAAAACAGAGGAAGACCCTCCGTAAGATGGATTGACTCAGCGGCTACAACAATGGGCTCAAACATAAGAAAAGTTGTGAGGATGCTATAGGGCAGGATGATGTTTTGTTCTGTTGTACACTGGGCTGTAATTAATTGGAATTGACAACATAGCATAACAACACAACATAACATAGCATAACATAGCACAACAATAATGAATGTACATTTCTGACAAGGCTCTTGTGGTAGGGAGACTTGCTCATTCATCTGGCAAACATTTAATGGGCACTCACTAAGTCTGAAGCTCTGTTGAGATGCAAAGTAATGGTCCTTGCCCTCAGGGAGCCCTTGATTAGAAGTTGCAGATAATTATAACACACAAGCAACATCTTACCACAGGAACTTTGGTCGAAATGTAACCGAGAGGAATTACTGAAACCCAAATGATGGCTGAGCATGATAGAGGGACAAGAGGAAAGTAAAAGGAAATAGAGGAAAAATCAAGGAGGCGAAGGGTCTAAATAAAGGCATGTACATATATAAATATATTTATATATGAGGATGGGGAAATGGATCTATGTACATATATTTATAGGCTTAGTATAAAGGTAGCAGATGGATATTGGGTCTCCACTCAAGTACTCCCTCAATTCAAGAATACT
>NW_022103907.1:11573809-11580420 GCF_000313985.2 Echinops telfairi | reverse complement strand
ATGTATGGATTGTGATAGGAGTTACACAAGCCCCCAATACAATGATTAAAAAAAGAAGGAAAAAAAAACCCGGGTTGATTTGGATAGAAATTTATTGCCCTCAAACCAACCCTCAAATAAAACTTAAAGCCAATGAAAAGTAATGGTTAAAAGTAAAATCAGTTGTATGTTGGGAATTAGGAAAGAATCTTATTATTATTTAAAATTTCCTTGAATGAAGCCTCCATATTAATATAGTAAATACAAAGATAAAACTTGACAAGCTCCACTGTGATTAGCAACCCCCACTGTCCTGTCGCGCCGGATGGAGAAGGCTAGGTCAAGGTCCCCTCATAATCTCCAGCAGGAGTGGTAACCAAGGTCGTCCTCCTTCTGTGGATGAACTGAACTAACAGCCAGACAGGGGAAGGTTAAAAAGGGGAACAATCAGTGTTGAAAAGGTTCTTCCTTCTCTTCCCCCTGCCTCCCTCTCTGTCTTTTCCAATCACTGCTTGTTTACCCGTGGGTCCCGTGATGTCTTGGTTAGGCTTAGCTCGTGGCTTTGTTGAGCATCAGGGCAAATGAAGGAGGTGAAGTCCCTGCTGTTAGGCTTGCATCCGAGGAAGAATCCAAGCGTGTTTTCACCTCCAAGGGAGTGGGAGAGATGGGGAGACGAGAGAGAAGATAGGATTCATGGAGAATGCTTAGCTGTCTACAGTCCATCTGTCTATGCCGTTGAGAGACTCAGGATGGATGACCAGGAAACACAATTCCCTGTCTACAATCTCTCTCTTTTCACTCGGCATCAATTATTCATTGCATACTCTACGATATCATACACGAGTGGGCTTGACCTTTCATACCAGAGTCTTCCAGATAGGGGACGCAGGAGGCAGGGAGTGAGAAGATCATGCAAGAAATGAACACAGCTAGCCGAGGGACCGTCTTCCCGAGCCTTCCTATTCACGCCTCTCCTTCACGAGCCTCCCATTGCCACTCAGAGGACAGGTGTAGAGGGACGCTTTATGATCATGATGCTTGAAACCTTCAGAAGTGGTCTCAGACTTATAACCTCAGTGTCCACCCATGGCTCTCATTCAGTGGTGGGTGGGTCCCTGGAGTGGGGCTAGGTGACCCAGGCCCAATGACTATGAGGCAGAGCAGACACCTGTACAGAGGAGATGATAGGGAGCAAGCCTTCTCTTGGTCCCTGGCCTGGGGCCACCAGGGTGCTCCAGCTTCAGGTCCTGAGTGAAGTGCAGGTGTGTGAATGTCCCTGTGCACCAGGAGGGAGGGGGGTGGTGTCAGCTTTTCTGTGATTCTAAATAAATGCTCACTTCTGAACAACAACAACAACAAAAAATGCAGAGAGCCTGCTAATGACCCATTCTTAGCCAGTGAAGCTACTTTGGGCAGGAATAAGCTGGACTAAGACAAGAACTCACAAGTCACCTTTGACCTGACCAGCCCAGCCCAGCCTAGCTTTCTAGTCCTTTCTCCAACTTTCTCATTCCTGTTCCTGTGGGCAGAAGGAGGTGTGGGGCAGTAAGATACTCGATGGCTAGCTGCTGGCTTGTGGGGTCTGAGGCTAAGCAGAGGGCCCCTCAGCTTAATTCTTGGTGGGAAAGGAGTTACCACAGACCATTGAATTCTCAGATGGGATCAGAATCATCAAATCCCAGAGTTGCCTGTTGTCAACATGCATACTGGAAGCTGCCACTGGGGATGGAGCTGGTCGCGGCCATTAGGACCAGACCAGGTCTCTGTGCAACCTCTGTGCATGTGGAGTGAGCTTAGCTCCAGGCCTGTGGTGTTTGGCTACCACTCAGCTGCAGAATGTGGGGAGATGTGAGCAGGGTTTACCAGGGTTGACCGCGGGGGGTGCTGTCGTGTAACCAGGCTGGAGGAGGCTGCCTCTCAGAGTTCACAGCAGGACAGGACACTCCTTACTGTCAAGATTTGCTCAGTGGCACTTCCAAATTAGGAAGCCCAGCTCACAAGAAAACTCTAGGGGATACAAGAAGGAAGAGGAAAAGGTATGTCCCGAAGAGAGGCTGTGCTGATCTTGCCCCACAGCTGGGGAAGGCTCTCTTTCTACCTCCTTCTCCACGACAGTGGACTTCGATTTCCTAAAACTCATTTGCTTTAACTTCTGCAACGAGCGCGTTTCTCCTTTTTAAAAAACGCCAGGAAGCAACACCTGTAGCTTCATGAATTTTGACTCCGGTTAGAAGGCAATGTCTTTAGAGGCATCCATACCCATGAGCAAATTATCATGGGTCGGACTTTCATTTGGTGGCAAGGACACAGGCTCAGCCAATCCTGGCCAAGGATGATCCATTATGGTGGAGAATTTTATGTGGAATCTTGATTCATGGATCAATGATTGGCTGTCTGGTCTGAAAGTGGGCAACGATACATATTTACATGGAAGCTTATAGTCAAAGAGGTGCTGCTCTCTCGTTTGCAATTTCTGGGGATTCATTGGTAAGAAAGGGGTTCTGGTGGTATGACAGGTCAGCAATGCCAACACCGGGAAGGAAAGGCTGTCTGCTCCTGTCAAGATGTACAGTCTCACAATGGATGGATGGATGGATTGTGATAAGAGTTGTACGAGCCCCCAATAAAATGATAAAAAAAAAACAAAAGAGATGTACAGTCTCAGAAACCCTAAGGAGCAATTCTACTCTGAGCTGTGGAATTGACTTGCAGCCAGTGGGTGAGTTGGTTGGGGTAGTTAAGAGGGGCGAGGAGCAGGAAGGCGGGCCAACAACCGGTCTGCCTTTAGGTCGGGTGAGAACAAGATGCATTTTATTGGATCACAGGTAAAATTTCTCAGGACTCTCAGAACCGCTGATCTAATACATTTGTTGCACACCAGGCCCAATCGTGAAGATATCTGTCACAAAAACTTGGGAAGTGAGCTGTCTGGTTTGGGGCAGTGGAAGCCAGCATCGGGAGATGCTGTTATACTGTGGGGAGAGCTCTGTTAAGGGAGTCCAGACCATTAACTTTCCTTAGCATGGCTTAGGGGGTAGGCTAGGGGAGAACAAGATTGGAAGCCTTCTCAGAGGAAGTCACTCTAAATCTGAGCCTAAAGAATACACATGAGCTGGGTTGGCCACGTGCCACTTGTGAGCCTGTGACAGTGAGGAGAAGATTCTTGGGAAGGCTCTATACGTCCAGGGGAGAGGGGACCGCTAGCTCAAAGGCTTAAGGAATTAGAAGCGGCTTGGTAAAGTTGGGGTGCTGGACTTGAGGAAGCAGGGCAGAGAGAGAGAGAGAGAGAGATTCCTGAGAGAAGGTCAGGGGAGGTGAGAGGTGATTCCAAAATCACACTGAGGGGTCCGCACTGCGTCTGAGGGCCTGAAGGGTTCAAGGATTGGATTTGCGCAACATCATTGGATCTGTGCTGGAAAACTCCCCTCTGGCTGCTGGATGGAGGAGGGCAGGAGCAGAAAGTAGAGAAGGGGTGTGGGCACGGACAAGGTGGGAGAAACGGGGGTCCCTCCTGCTCACCTCTCCTCTTATGGTCAAATGTTCAGTAGAACCCTCTGGATCTACCCAGGACGAGGGGCTTAGAACAGGGAAGGGTAGGAAAGAACGGGGCTAAATGAGAGAGAAGCAGACCCCAGGGCCACCCCAGGACTCTGTCCTTGCCCGGCTCTCTGTGGGCCACCAGCCTTTGGCAGACATCCTTGTAAGTAGGAGAGCGGCAAGCTTTAGCATGTGTTTTTCATTTCCAGGCTGCTCTCATGAATGTCACTCTTCTCTCAGGAAAAGCCCTCTGAAACGGGGCAGACATGCCAGGCCCAGGATGGCAGAGCAGCTCTTACTTCCTCCAAAGGGGGTGCTCTCTGACGCCGGTGGCCAGGGCTGCTGTCGGGCTACTCTCTACGCCTGAAGCTTGGCCATGGCCTGAGTTGTCTGCCCCAAGGAAGGGTAGAGACTCGTCTGTCAACTATCCCCAGAGCGCCCATGCAGAAATGGGTGGTCTGGGGGATTGGGGGCAATGCTCTTAATGTCATTGGCACCTGAGAGGGTGAAGAGGAGGGGTGGGGGGTGAGAAAGGGGTGAGTGAAGGCACATGGTCAGTTAGCTCTACTGGGTGGGGGAAACAAGGTGGTGAGCTTCGCTCCCAGTCCTAGAACCTGATCCACTGGCTGCATTGCTTCTCCGAGGGTCTGAAACATGGAGGCATTTGGTCTGAAAGGTTTTCCTGTTTCAGACTCTGGAAGAGGAAACACTTTTGCCCTTTCAACCTGTCATTCACCCTCCCTGGACCCAAGCCGACTCTCCTTCCCTCTGTGTCTCCCACCCTTAGATAAGCTGCCCGCCATCCTGCCCTGACAGCTGGCTGGGGCCCAGGCATGGCACACCCTGGACACGGCAGGTCAGAGTGGAAATGCCTTGGCAGAGAGGCAGAGGATGGGAGTGGGGCACTGTGTTCCTGGCCCTCTGCTCCAGACGCCAGCTGGGAGCCCACTAGCACTCCCTTCATCCCCACACTTGACCAGAAGATCAGCTATTTGCATAAGGAAGGCTCAGCAGACAGAGGTGAGAAAACAGCCTTGGGGTCCAAGTGACCAGGTGACCCCAGGAGCCCCTGCTACCTCGTGCTTCATTGGCTCCTGTGTCCAAGCCACTCAGGAGCCCCAACAATAGCCAACGCTCCTGCCAAGGAAAGCTGGCTGAGATCCTGGCAGGCAACACCCAGCTGCTCCCATGAGCCTCTCTTGCCCCAGCACAGCAGAGACAAGAGCTATGTTACCTGCCACACACCAACAGACATCGGAGCACCAAAGACACCCGCTGCGCTCCTGCCCAGGTCACATACCTTGCATGCTGAGTCCAGTAGAATAAAAGACTATGTAATCTAGCCTGAAAAAGGGGAGCGCCACATGAGCTAGAATGTCATGCCCCTGGTGGGGTCAGGGTAGTTGAGCCCCTTGGGGCTACATGTGGACGGTTTAAAGTCTTCTGTTGAAAGCAGTTCTTCGAGTTACTACTTAGTAGTCCTGAAAAGGAACTGCCAGAAGTTCAGGCTGGATTCAGATGAGGGTGTGGAACAAGGGATAGCATTGCTGATATCAGACGACTCTTGGCTCAAAGGAGAGAATACCAGAAAGATGCTTACTTGTGTTTCAGTGATTATGCAAAGGCATTCAACTGTGTGGAGCATAATAAACTGTGGATGACCTGGAGAAGAATGGGAATTCCGGAATACTGCCTTGTGCTCATTCAGAACTTGTACATGGATCAAGAGGCAGTTGTGTGAACAGAACAAGGGAATACTGCATGGATTAAAATCAGGAAAAGTGTGCATTGGGGCTGTATCCTCTCACCATACTATTCAATCTATACGCTGAACAAATAATCAGAGAAGCTAGGTTCTCTGAAGGTGAGTGTGCCATTAGGATCGGAGGAAGGCTTATTAACAACCTGAGGTATGCAGATGATATAACCTTGTTTGCTGATAAGAGGAGGAATCGACACATTTGTTGATGAAAATCAAGGATTCTAGCCTTCGGTATGGGTTACAACTCAATGTAAGCAAGACCAAAATCCTCACAACTGGACAGTAGGTAATATCATGATAAATGGAGAAAAGGCTGAAGGTGTCAATGATTTATCTTGCTTGAATCCACAATCAATGCTCGTGGAAGCAACAGTCAGGAGATCAAAGGACCCATTGCATTGGGTAAATCTGCTGCAAAAGACCTCTTTAAAGTGTTGAAAAGCAAGGATGCTACTTTGAGGACTGAGGTGCACCTGACCCAAGCCATGGTATTTTCAATGGCCCCATGTGCATGTGAAAGTCAGACGCTGAATGAGAAAGACCAAGGAAGAATGGATGCCTATGAGTTTTGGTGCTCAAAAGGAATATTGAAAAACTGTGGACTTCCAGAAGAACAGACACATTTGTCCTGGATGAAGTACAGCAAGGAGGGAGAGGCTTTGTCTCATGTCCTTTGGGCATGTTATCAGGAGAGGCCAGTCCCTGGAGAAGGACATCATGCTTGCTAAAGTCAAGGGCCAATGCAAAAATGGAAGGTCTTTGAGAAGATAGACTGACACAGTGCCTTCAACAATGGGTTTGAACAAACATTTGACCAATTAGGAAGGCGGCACAGCACTGGATGATGCTTCGTTCTTTTGTACATAGGGACACAATGAGGTGAAGCTGACTTAATGACATCTACCAACAACTTAAAACTCAGTGCTGCAGAAAAGGATATTAGGGGACCTAGGTTTAAGAGCTATCTCAATCTCTACTTTTTCCAGTTTTCAGCAGATCGCCACTTTCTGCATCTTAATTTCTACAAATGGAGATGAAATACAACAAAACACCCTAAAACAGTGAAAATATAAATACTACCATATTAAGATATGAAGTACTAATAATACTACAATCTCTTCCTGATATTTTTTCTACCAGAAAGATGGTTTAGCCTATGCTTTATTGACTATGCAAGGGCATTTGACTGTGTGGATAACAATAAATCATGAATCACATTGCAAAGAGTGGGAATTCCAGAACTCTTTAACTGTGCTTGTGTAGAACATTTTACCCAGACCCACAGGCAGGCTTCAGAACATAACAAGTGGATACTTTGTGGTTTAAAATTTTT
>NW_022103907.1:11569673-11572888 GCF_000313985.2 Echinops telfairi | reverse complement strand
GAATCTACTAACAACACATATCATAACATGGAGACTCTGGCCTAGACTTACAGTAATACAATAGAGGAATCAAGTACACACTACCAAGGCACATACTTTCTGATTTTCCCCAACCCCGGCAGCTGCTCAATACATTCGTACTTTGGATGCTTAGATAATGACTGGTTTCCCTTTATGGGTGTTCCAGCTTGGGTTCCCAGTGAAGCAGGCTGCGAGATGGTGTTTAACACTCAGTGCAGTTATTTTGGGATCAGCACCTGTTGAAGGTTGGGCAAGGAAGCAGGAGTGGCCAGAAGGAGAAAGTTGAGCTTCGACGTGACCCCAACTCCATAGTCTCTAGAGCCAGAATAGCCCTTCAGCATTATCCCAAGTTGTGTCAAGATGGCCAGGACTGATATCTCTAGAATGATCTATTGTTATATTTTCCTACAGATTTCATTGTAGTTTCCCAATGAGGAGAACTGAAACACAAAAGAGTGCTGACCTTCTAGACCCAGGCTGCCTAATATTCTGGGTCACTTGAAGTGATGAAGAGCAGGAGGAAGGAGTTGGGATGAAAAGGTGAAGGGGGGCTGGTGGCACAGACTAATATCGATTAAAATGATCTGATTTCCCCTTGTTCAATAAATGTATCATGTGGATATTTTGTGACATTCTCATCCTCCATGAGCTCATAGTTTTTGTTACAACTATAGATTTCATTTCTCCACAAAGTTGATTCAGAGAATACACCACATCAGCGGGTGTTCCTTGGACTTTGATACCCCACTCTCCTGGATATCTTGGTGGTCACGGGGTGGCCTGAGATGCTGCATCAGGTCATGTGATGCTGCTCATCCTGGATCCCTTTGAGAGGGAAAGTCTGCTCTTCTGAAGCTGCCGCCACTTTGGCTGCTCTCAGTCAAAGACCGTCTGAGACCCTGCTCCTCACTAAAAATTCAGTTAGGTTGAAGCACAGCAAAAGACTCTTCTACCTACTGGGAGTGGAGCCTCCCAGGTAGGAATATTGGGGGCCGAGTGGAGTTATGCAAGTGTCCTGGCTTTGCCTCATATATTGAACTGGAACAGCTTATTTAAGCTCTTTAAGCCTCTGTTTTTGATTTCTTTCATTTGCAAGATGGGAATGTTAATATTGGCACCTGCTTTCCAGATTAGGAAACTGCAGCAGTGTTCATCAGTCTGTTGCATATATTAAACACCTTATAGAGTTTCAAAATGAATAATATATGAAAACTTGGGCTCCCCACAGGTTGTGGATAATAAGATGTGTGCTAACAAATGGTTGGATTTACTGAGGTAGCTGGGAAGTCATCTCCAAGACCACGGGATACTGACATAGGGAGAAGGTCCCCCATCGTCATGGTCATGGCTGTTACACAGGAACAGGACAGTTTCTTTCAGTGCTGCGACATGCCTGAGGGGAACGGTGCTATTGGAAATGACATTGCTCGGTGGACAACCTTCTGTGGTCAGTACCTCTAAGAAACGACTGAAACAGAAGGGGCACTCTTGGGACCCCAACCAGGGGTGAATTGGGAGGCTTCTGAGCCCATTTTATAGCTTAACAGGAGACTGTAGTAAATCACCATCTCCCTTTGTCAGAAGAGGTGGCTATTGGTTGCCTGCTTGTGAAAAGCATTTACTTCTAGAAAATGTGCTTGTTCATGGAGACCCTGACTAAAGACAGGTCACGTAGACGCAGAGCTGACCTCTAAATTTGCCTTGAGATGGCAGAATTAGGATCAGAGAGCATCCCAGTGGATTGAATTCATTTAGCAGGGCCAAGGTCAATAGAACAATGAGGGAATTTCCCCAAGACTCAGCTCCCTCCCAATGCTATTCCTGTGATTTCCCACCACTGTGCTTAAGTATATTTCTGTGCTTTTTGGCTCAGCAGTCCTGATGCTGCTAAATTATACTCTTGGTACATTCGTGTTTCCTTTCTATGTATCTAGGTGTCAAACATGACACTAACCGAATGGTTGGTGCCTCTCCCAGCACAGGGAAGCTTGTCTCTGGGAGGCTGCACCCCTGGGGGAATGGTTCATGCTAATTCATAGTTTGCATCCGCGCTTCTCTCAGTAACGACACGAGTTACTCTAACAACATATTTGCGGGGTTGTATCTCAAGAACAAAGTAGAAAATCGTTTTTTTGAGGATAGCGCCATTTAGTAATTATGATCAGAGCTCCAGGTATTGAAAACTCACCACCTCTGTGGGATTAAATTGATGACTTCTGTAAAAAAAAATTTTTAAGTATATTTTGCTTGCCTTCCACCAAGGCAAACAAATAAACAAACAAGCAAACAGTAGCCAGTAGGTCTAAAAATAAGATAATTTATTTCAGATTTTTTTCAAGAGCGATAAAGAGTTTTTCGAACCCATGGCTCAGAAACTGAAAATGTACGATTCAACAAATGTAAGGAGCACTTGAGATGTCAGACAGTGGGCATGCAAGAGAGAAACAGAGAGGGGCTCTGACCTCATGGGCAGTAGTGGTGGTGGGGTGCAGGACAGACAGGAGGAACAACTCAACAAATATGTTCATTAAATGACGTCAAGTCCTAGTTGGAACTGCGAAGAAAGTCGCAGGAAATGTGTTAACGAATAACAGGGCACCACCTACTTTGGATTAGGGTGACTAAGACACAGCTTCTTGAGAAAGTGACATTTAAGCTGGGACCTAGGATGAAAAGGAACAAAGATGTTTGTGAAAAGGGCGGGATACCCCTTCCCTGGCTAATCAGTGTTCCAGTTCTCTGTGCCAGGGAACTGACATTTACAGGTTTTGTGGAGCATGTGTCTGAAGCCCACACCCTAGGGTATGGGGTAAGTGGATCTTCAGAAGAGAAATATGGTCCAACGTGAAGACACTTGACCGGCGCTGTAACAGCTTTGGTTGAGGGATAGTCAAGAAAACACAAGCATTGATTATTACATGTTTTCAAATAGCTGACCACAAAGTCTTTGAGGAGCAGCTACCTCACACCCATTTACAATAATAATTATTAGTTGTCGAAGTGTTGACATTAATTCATGGCACTCTGTATGTCCCCAAACAAACGTTGTCCCCAGCAGAATGGCCTGCAGAGGATAGCACTGAAGATGCAGCTCAGGTCTGCGAGGGACAGGTCTGCCCAGAACAAACTGGAGTCAACTAAGAGGGAAGGAGGGGTGGGGTTGGGGGAGAGAGAACCGCTTCCTGGCCCACAAG
>NW_022103907.1:11564641-11569364 GCF_000313985.2 Echinops telfairi | reverse complement strand
ACCTCATCAGACTCCATGGAAAACATTCATAGTCAACACACAGACCTGAAACTATTTATAGGCTCCCCACCCCCCATGTCTATCTATATAAGATAGGCAGGATAAACAATCCTGGGGGGACATGAGAGAGGGAGAGATGGAGGAAAGGAAGAGGGAGCCAACAAACCTAGGGACAAGGGAAAAAGTGATCTAAAATCAATGGCGAGGAGGGCATTGAATGCTTGGTGGGGGTTGATTAAGTGCAATGTAGCTGAGAGAAATTACTGCAAGCCAAATGAAGGTCGAACATGATAGTCGGACAAGAGGAAAGTAAAAGGGAATAGAGGAAAGAACTAGGAGGCAAAGGACATTTATAGAGATGTAATTACAAGCACATACATATGTCAATATATTTATATATAACAATAAGGACATAGGTCTGTGTATATATATTTATATGAAAGTATTAAGGTAGCAGACAGACATTGGACCTCTACTCAAGTACTCCCTCAATGCATGAACACTTTGTTCTAATAATCAGCATTCTGTGATGCTCACCTTCCCGACGTGATCATTGAAGACAAAATGGGTGTGTAAGCAAACAAGGTGTAGAAAGCTGATGGTGCCCCATTATTAGAAGATATAGCATCTGGAGTCTTAAAGGCTTGAAGATAAACAAGCAGCCATCTACTTGGGAAGCCGCAAAATACACATGAAGAAGCACAACAGCCTGTGTGATCATGAGGTATTGACAGGATCAGGTATCAAGCATCAGAAGACCAAAGGAAAAAAAAAAAAGCAACAACAACCCCAAACCACCAATCAGATCAATGCGAATAGGGATGGAGGTAAGGAAGAATGGGGGGTGCAGAGTGGAGACCCAAAGCCCATCTGTCAACAATTGGCCATTCCCTTACAGAAGGGTCACAAGGAAGAGATGAGCCAGCCAGGGTGCAGTGTAGCACCAACAAAACATACAGCATTCCTCTAGTTCTTTAATGCCTGCCCCCCGCCTCCACTATCAAGACCCCAGTTCTACCTTACAAATCTGATTGGACCAGAGCATGTACACTGGTACATATAAGAGCTATTGACACAGCTAACCCCCAGGACAGGTAACCTCCTCAGGAACAATAATAAGAGTATCGATACCATGAGAGTAGGGAGAAGGAGTGGGGAGAAAGGGGGAACTGTTTGCAATGATCGACGTGTAACACCCCCCATCCAGGTTGATGAACAACAGAAACATGGGTGAAGGGAGACAGCAGATGGTGTAAGATATGAAAATAATAACAATTTATAATTTATCAAGGGCTCATGATGGTGGGAGGGTGGAGGAGGGAGGTGAAAAATGAGGAGCTGATACCAAGGTCTCAAGTAGGACATGTTTTAAAAAGGATGAGGCAACATATGTATAAATGTGCTTGACACGTGGATGTGTGTATGGATTGTTATAAGAGCTGTAAGAGCCCCCAATAAAATGATTAAAACAAATATTGTCCAGTCCTATGCCATTTTCAAAACCATTTGTAGTAGTTACAAAATTTCATATCAACTTGAAGTGTAGGGGTGGAGTCAAATCAGGTCGCAGTCTAATGGTGCCTCCTTGGGGGCATGACCTCCTCATGCCTTGGGAACCCCCGCACCCCCTGTCTGCTTCACCTTCCTGCTGTCCAGTCGCTTGCAGAGCTGCCAGAGACATCACCATTGGATCCACACAGCTGCATTCACCAGCCTGTGATCTCCCTGCATTCTGTATTATTGCATGTGGCTGCATGTGTTTGAAGAGGGATTTATGGGCTAGTATTGGACTTAAGGACTTGTTCTTGACTGGGCTGGGATGTTTGCTTGATCTATAATTGCCTCTATGTAATGCTCTCTCTTACACATATATGAGTGTCATTGGATTTGTTTCTCTAGTCAACTCAGCCTAATATACCATTAGGATGTTTGAGTCCATTGCTTCGACTGTTTTGTCAGTCCATCTACTCCAGGCTTCTCTTTGTTTGCATTGGCCCTTTACCAAACATGATGTCCTTTTTAGTGAATGGCTTTTCTGGATGATGTGCAACCTTATAGATCACACACAATGGCTGGGAAAATGCGTAAGATCGAATGCTAAACCAAATACATTTAAGTTTGACCTGGTAATTTATAGTCTGATATAGCTATTACAATTTTAGCCCCATCTCTCTGTCCCAAGAGTCGTGGGGTGTTACAAGTGATTAAGCACTCAAATACTAACCACAAGGTTGGCAGTTCAAACCCACCAAAAACTGTCTTGAAACAAAGGCTTGACGATTTGCTTCCACAAGGTCACAGACTTGCAATACTTGAAAACCATCATTCTACTCTGCACTCCTGGAGTTGTCATAGGTGGGCATGAACTCAATCGCCACTGGTTTGGTTTTTCAATTTCTTTTTATACTCTCTGTTCTTTGCCGTATAGCACTGATGTTAGTGGCTGAGGGCAGGGTGTGTTTGCCTGATTGTCTGCAATATTCTATTTATCTTACCAGCAGTCCTCTCCTTTATTGGTTGCCCCGTGGGAGTCATACAGGCCACTGGATTCAGAATTGGGCTCTTCATTGAGTTTGTGGGTTGAGTCTTGGATTGTGGTTGATGATGGTGGTGCTGGTAGGGCATATGGTGCTGGCAAGGTCTGTGTACACTCTTAGTGCTCAGGGTGAAATCTGCTTCTCAGTACATGGCTCTGGGATCGCTGCACCTTGAAGGATGGGCTCTGGCATGACCACACCCCGATAGCCACAGCTCCTGCTACCTTTTACAATATCTTCTTGAGTGACCCACGCTGGATAATGTACTATCTTTGTTATCCCACTGAATGCCCTTCACCCTATTTATCATGTTTCAATTTTGTCATCTTTCTGCCCCATCTTCTCCCACACCCCTGAGGCATGAGCCACATCTACACTGGCTCAGCACTAAGCTATGCCAGTCTCTGACTTAGAATTAGGTGGCGGTAGGGTGTGGAGAGACATCTCAGGAGCCTTTGATTTCAGGGAAAAGAGAAAGAGCCATCCATAGTGAGCCCTGTTCATTCCTCTAACCTCCTTTAAAAAAAAAAAGAGTTGTAGCATTATTGTAAAGTTCTGTTGGCTCATTTCCTCTTACAAACCTTCTGATAGTGTGTGGCACTTTCTGTTCTGACCAGGGAGCTAGCTGTCCAACTTTCCGCTGGCTTTGGCTGAGCGATACTTAATCTGTACTCTCTTATGGCCCATTAGTATGTGGCTATGTCAGGATTCAAGTCCATGTCTATCTGGCTCCAAAGCCCACATCTTCTTCTCTGCATGGTGCTACTTCTACTGCACACCATATTTTAAAGTTGGAACCTGTTCCAGCAAAAGGGTTCCCAAGCCAAGAGAGAGAATCAAAGAATATGTGTGGATATTTTAAAAGATCTTTTCACAAAATATGGGTAGAAAAACCCAAAGGGGGTGGATGTAAGGAGGTGAAGTTAAAATATCTACAGCCGAGTCGAACATTATGTGCTTTGGCTTGGGGCCTTGTGCTGACTGGCTCCTCCCAGGAGTATAAACTCTGGCCCCATTCGGCTTAGCTTGGCCTCACCTACGTGGTAGATGGTCCCAGTGTATATTTTCTTCTTGAATAAGCATGCTTGTTAAAATGCAGGCTTGCAGTGGAGAGCAGACATCTGTGTAAGACTGCAGAAAGAACGAAGCTGCCGGGACTTAAAGTTATGCTGGGCTGCTAGCATCCAAGATACAGAACTCACACCCCCAAACCAGTCATACAAAAGAGCCAAGGATAAGGCTGATTTACAGGTTCTCCCAGATTGATGCTGAGAGTAAGAATGAAAAGGAGCAGTGCTGGTGATGGGCGAGGAAGGAGGCCATGACTAGGCAGACAGGCATCGTAGAACAAGGGCACTGTCCTTATTACATTCAAGAATAAGTCAGTCTTCCTCCTGAGGTCATGAAATAGTGTCCTACCCAGGACATGTAGACCTTTGTTATCCATGTCTGAAAATGGACTCTGATTCTTTACAACTGTTTCTTCATAGTTCTTTAAACCCTGTGGCTTCCTGTGCCTAAGCCAGGTAATTGATAAGCATGAGCCATGTTATCTGAGTAAGGGTATCTTGAGGAAGGGTGGATCTATGGTTGGATTCAGATTGCATTTTGAAGTCATCTGACTGAATGTTACCATTAAGAGCTAAGACTCACTCCATTTGAATTAGTTTCCTATAACAAGTCACCACACACTTAGAGGCTTAAAGCAACAGAGATTTATTTTCTCATAGTTGTGGATACCAGGAGTCCGAAATCAAGGTGTTGACAGGGTTCTAATCTCTCTAAAGGCTCTAGAGAAGAATCCTCCCTTGTCCCTGGTATTCTTTGGCTTGTAGCTTCTTCATGTACACCTCTACCTCTATCTTCACATGTCTTTTTCCTTCTCCTTTCTGCCTCTACAAAGCTATATGTCACTGGATTTAGGGTCTAAACAAATAAACCAGGAGGATTGCATCTTGAGATCCTTAACTTAATTGCATATACAAAGACCCATTTTCCAAATAAAGTCAATATCACAGGTTCTGGGCTTAGGACATGGACATATTTTATTGGAGGGTGGGCACAATTTAACCTCCTACACCATACTAGTTGAACTAGATTGGGTCTTTATTTTATTACTGTTTAACTCATCGGTTAAAAGAGTCCTTTATCGATTGGGCCTCCACTCAAGTACTCCCTCAATGCAA
>NW_022103907.1:11560101-11563153 GCF_000313985.2 Echinops telfairi | reverse complement strand
GAAGGTTGAGTGTGTGCAACACAAGTAGGACTTGAAGTGGCTTCAGGAAACAAACCAACCCACCCACAAACCACAACAAAACATTAGGATTGTGAGAATTTGGAAATTTCCAATGTGATGAATTCATCTTTTTAGGGCAATAAAAATGGTGATGATCATGATGAAGCTGAGACTATTTAATGCTTGTTAAGGACTCAGTACTGTGCTAAATGCTTTCCATGCTGAGTCAGATTTAACATTCAAGGTAAGGGCAATGGCATGTGAAATGGAAGGATGAACAAAGGCAAGGAGCCTAGAAAGGAGTAGAGCTGGACTGTGGTGTATGTGAATAGGGATAGGTGGTCCGAAGACCATAAAAGTAGTTAAGATTGTGCTATGGACAATCTTTATTCTCTAGACAATGGGGCACCATGGGTGCATTTGGGGAGATTTCTTTAATGACTCCCTCCATTCCTAGCAACAGGAAAGCTGGTGGTGTAAAGGTTAAATGTTCAAGCATTCAGTTGCTAATGAAAAGGTCTGTGGTTCGAGCCCCACCCATCAGCTCTGTGGGATCAAAGAGCTGCTGATCAGTTCATCAAAGGTGCCATTTCTTTCCCTCTGACCTTGGTATTCTGCACAGTGTGTAGAAGCACGTGTAGCACCCCAGAACTCTAATCTCTACAAATTTGCACTTTCTACTCGCTTACAAGCTGCTTCAGAGCAGCACTTAGTGCAGATGAGGCTTTTATATGTTGGTCAATGGGGTCAACATTGCATTTCACATAAGCATCACTGCAGTGAATATGATGGATAGCCGGCTCCAAGGTAGAGTTCCTCAAAGAAAGAGAATGTTGAAAAGGAAGTGTGGATTGGGATGGTGGTAACAGGAACTGAGAGAGGGAAGCCTGTGAGAGACAATTTGGAAGCTGGTGTTGGTAAAACACAGCAACTGTGATTTGATCTGTGATTTGTGGGGAGGTAGCTGGATTGCTTGGAGAGAAACAGAGCATTGCCAAAGGATTCCAGGGAACGTATTGCTAAGGTAGGCAGAAAGAATCCTAATCCAGGATTCTTAGCCAGTCAAGTGGAAGGCGAAGGAATGTGTGTGACTTGAGGAATTCCTCATGAGGAATGTGTGTGACTTGATTTGCTACTTTCTCTGCCTGGAATTTTGATGCACTCCCACCTTAATCATTCAAATCATTGCCATCTTTCAGGGATAGATGAACACATTTTGCCTTCTTGAAGCCACCTAAATTATTGATCGCTAGAGATGATATCCTCCTCCTTTCAACTTGTCAAGCCATTTGTGCCCTCATTGATCACATTTAGCTTTATAGCATATTTATTGTTTCTCTGACTCCATGAGAGTCAACTTGTATGATCCCTGTGCTCACACAAGTATCCTCATTTGAGAGAAGCAGAATGACCTCTCAAGCCGACTACAAAGCTTTAATTCTAGATGCAAAGGGGAGAAAAAGAAGGCAAGAGTTACTCTAAGGTTTTGGTGTAAACAACCAGAAGATGGAGCTGCCATTAACCAAGGTAGGGAAGAACAAAGGTGAAGCATCAACAGAAGGAAAGATCATGGGGTTTCTTTGGGATGAACTATGTTGGACATGTCTATTGGCACCCTGGAGATATTGAGTAGGTAGTTCGACACATTATTTTGGAAATCAGGGCAGAGATACAAGTGAGAGATACACATCTGGAAGTCATGAGACTATAAATGATATTTTAATTCTAGAGACGAGGTGACACCACTAGTATTGAGTGTACCTAGAAAAGAGAAGACATTTAAGGACTAAATTCTGGGGGTATTCCAGAATTAAAAGTTTGGAAAGAAAAGGATAAATCAGCAAAGGAGACTGAGAAGTGGCTAATGAGAAAGCAAAGAGAATACCGAATCCTGGAAACCAAGGGATAAGAGGGTTCCCAGGAGAGGGTAATCATCTATCACATCAAATTCTCCTACTGGGTCAAGAGCAAATGACTGAGAATTCAATTGGCAATGTGGGTGTCTTTGGTGAGTTTAAGAGTGATATTGGTAGAGCAGTGAAGACAAAGGTCTGATAGAAAATTGGTTTAATAAGGAGATGAAGGAGAAAAATTGGAGGCAGAAACTTTGTGAACTATTCTTTATAGCAGAACAGAGAAGTGGTGGAGTAGCTGGAAGGGACATATAATAATCTTTTAAGGATATGAAATATAATTATATTTATATGCTCATCGGACTAAACCAGGAAGAAGAGAAAAGTAAGTTCAGGAGCAATAGGGGGGAATTATGAGAATTATGCATTATGCCATTGAGTAAATGAGAAATAACAGGAATCAGTGGACAAGTGGAAGGCTTGGTCTTATGGGAACAGGTGTCAGAGGAGTGAGATGCTGCTCTAAAAACTCCTAAAATGTGGAAGCAAGTTTGGAAATGAGTAATGAATAGAGGCTGCAAGAATTTTAAGATGCCTACAGTAAAAGTCTAGATTACATTGAAGAGATTGTTGGTAGACTTATGGACAACAAAGGCAAGGCTTGTGAGGGTAGAGAAGAAGTGAGGGGGCTGTAGTACCAGAGATGATGTGTGAGAAGTAGCATCAGAGAATGGCAGCAGCAGAACCAAGAGACCTGCACAAGGGAAAGTACAAGTATGTTTCACAGAGCAAGAGATAGGGTTATAGGTCTATGTACATATATTTATAGGTTAAGTATCAAGGTAGCAGATGGACATTGGGTTCAAGTCCTCCCTCAATGCAAGAATACTTTATTCTAATAACCTGGCATTTTGTGATGCTCACCTTCCTGACACAATCTCTGAAGTCAAAATGGGTGCATAAGCAAATGCAGGGAAGAAAGCTGATGGTGCCCAGCTATTACAAGATATAGTGTCGGAGTTCTTAAAGGCTGGAAGAGAAACAGGTGGCCATCTAGCTGGGAAGCAACAAAGCCCACATGGAAAAAGCATACCAGCCTATGTGATCATGAGGTGTTGACAGGATCAGGTATCAGGCATTAGAAGACCCCAAACAAATCATACTGATGTGAACAAGGTGGATTGGAGTGGAGACCCAAA
>NW_022103907.1:11552076-11559955 GCF_000313985.2 Echinops telfairi | reverse complement strand
TTCTACCTTACAAATCTGGCTAGACTGGAGCATGTGCACTGGTACATATAAAAGCTCTCCACACACAGAATCCAGGACAGATAAACCCCTCAGGAACAATAATGGGAGTAGTGATGCCATGAGGGCAGGGGAAGTTGGAGGGATAAGGGTGAGAAAGGGGGAACTGATTGCAATGATCGACATATAACACCCACCCTCCTGTGCCCTGCCAGGGGCACGGACAACAGAAACGTGGGTGAAGGGAGACAGCAGACAGTGTAAGATACGAAAATAATAATAATTTATAATTTATCAATGGTTCATGAAGGCGGGAGGGTGGGGGAGGAAGGAAAAAATGAGGAGCTGATACCAAGGCCTCAAGTGTAAAGAAAATGTTTTGAAAAGGATGATGGCAACATATGTACAAATGTGCTTGATACAATTGGTGTATGGATTGTTGTAAGAGCTGTAAGAGCCCCAATAAAACGATAGAGAGAGAGAGAGAGAGAGAGCTGAGTGCCTCTAGGTAGACAGCTTCCTGGTGGAATAGGGTGCATCCAAGCACCAGTCAGCAAAGTTAAGCTCACAAATGAGTGAGCTGAGTGCTTCTGGTTCAAGGTTTCCTTGGCCTTGTGGTATGGCTATTAGTCGTGCGTGGCTGTGTGGGGATGGTTGGCTCTGTTTGGTGCTGTGCAGAGGTCTAATAAGAGCTGGAAAGACTACAGTGGTGAAATGGAGAAAAGGGGAGCGAAATGGGTAAACCAAAAGTTAGGGCGGCGGGGCTGGGGAAGACAGGAGAAAATGAAATAGAAATCATGATAATTACAATAAGAGGCCATATGGATAAGCCAATAGATTTATAAAAATAATGGAAACATGTATTTTAAGAAGGGGCATCAGAACTAATAGGGTTTGTGGAAATATATTTTGTGAGGAAAAAGGAGATAGAGAACAGAAAGAGATTTTGGATGAGGCAAGAGAAAAGCGTAAGCAAATATTCAGAACAGAATATATATATATATACGAAGAAGTAAAATTAAAGAACAAAAGAGAAAGTGAAAAAAGGAAGAAGGAAGAAAAAGAGCAAGAGGAAAAAAGAGAAAAGAAGAAAAAGACAAGGAGAAAAACAAGAATGTAAAAGTGGATGTGCAGAGGAGAGACAGAAGGTGAGGACGAGGCTTGGCTGTGGGTGCTAAAGTTCTGTGGCAGTGTGAGCGTGGGCAGGTCTGTGCGCGCAGAGGAAAAGAAGAAAAAACAATCTCTGGTTTGGGGGAGTACCTGGATCTGCAAGCCTGACTGTTTCTGCCTGGGAGGCGTGCATATTCTCAGGGAAATGGGGTTGGGTGGGAAGAGGGAGGAGGAGAAAACTAGAAACATTGTATTATAATAGAATAAAAATATAAAAATCAAATAAAGTAAAATAAAGCCGCTGTGTGGAAGAGGATTCCTGTTCCTTCGTTAGTGTTATTGTGTGTACAGGTATGCCTCAGAGAAGGGTGGAGGTAGGGAGAGGGGTACCAGAGAAGAACGCAGGAAAGAAGGAGGAGAAAAGGGCAAAAGGCATTGCTTGGGTCGTGAGAATGACTGTATCCAGCTTCCCTTGTAGTCTACTATCCACACAGGGCCCCAGAGGCCAGGCAGGTAGGAGGTGTGGATGGCTGGGTTGGCTCAGCGGCAGGGAAGCCTTGCATTGGCTTGTGCAGCGGGGATAGAATGGACAGATGTTTCTCATGCTCTTGGTCAATGGTAAAGGGCAGTCTGTCAGCAGGCATTGATCATCCACTTGAAGTCACTTTGGTCTACTTTGCTTTTAAGTTGTTTTTCTCACGTCCAGGGAGCTCAGGATTTCCTTCTAAGTGGGACCTCTCCAGCATTGGCTGAGGAAATATTCCTGTGCTTATTATCTGGCAGTCATAGTCCCCTGTCTTGATGCATCAGTGTGAAAATACAGAGCACTCCTAAGAAACAATAATCTCAGAAACAACCCAAGAAGAAGATATTTTCTAAAAATGGATATTTAGACTTCAGACAGTCTTCTAAACAGTTACCAAAATGCACAGATGAAAATGTTAAACTGATAAACAAAAATAAAAACCATGTTAGGATTCTATAACCAGCTAAATTATCATTTAAGAATGAGGGTAAAATAGAAACACTTGTGTTATGTTGGGTTTTCTATAGAAGTAAAACCAGCGACACTTGTATATGTACATATATAGAAAGATTTATATCAAGCAATGGCTTACACTGTTATAGATGGGTAAGTCCTGCCTGGTTCAAATCCATGGGTCCCTGTAAGCTAAAGGCTTCCCCTGAATCCTCTACCTGCAGGGGCTGACAAACAGAAAGCAGGAAGACCACACACTGGTGGATGAGCTTAACGAATCTGAGATCAACCGAATGAACCCAAGGTCACGAGTTGGCTAATGACTCTTGAGGTCAGCAGGCGATGAACAGGAGGTTGATGAACCAGATGCAGGATCCAAATCCAGCAGTCAAAGCCTCCACACATTATCAATTATACCAAGAATAGGCCACACCTCAGAATGAATCCTCCTTCAGTCATATCAAGGGTGTGAGCAGATTGAACCCTAAACCAAACGCTCTGCCAGCAGTGCTGACTGGTAATGAACCCCCCACCCCACCTGGTGGGTTCCCAAGACTTTAACTGCTTAGGGGAGTAGAAAGCCTGGTCTTTCTCCCTTGGAGATGCTGGTGGTTTCGAACTGCCAACTATGTGGATTGCAGTCCAACTCATGAGCAGATTAAGAAAGTCTATTCTCCCCTACATTTGGTTGGCTATATCATGAAAGATCCTATCATGGCAGATTATATCATGGGAGAATCCTGCTGTGTTTAGGTGCCATCAGCTTGTTTCCAATGCATAGTGACCCTATGTACAACAGAACAAAATATTGCCTGGGCCTATGCCATCCTCACAATTGCTCCTATGCCTGAGCCCATTACTTAATTATTTATCTATTTATTTTAAGTCATTTTACTGGGGGCTCTTACAGCTCTTTTAACATTCCATACATCAATTGTATCAAGTATATTTGTACACATGTTGCCATCATAGTTTCCAAAACATTTTTACTTGAACCCTTGGTATAAGCTCCTCTTTTCCCCATTCCCTCCCCCACTTTCCCACCTTGTAAATCCTTGGTCAATTTTGTTACTATTATTTCGTATCTAACACTGTCTGTTGTCTCCCCTCACCCACACTTCTGTTATTTGTCCCCTTCGGGGGGAGGCTATATATCCAATCTTGTGATGGGTTCCCCCTTTCTCACCCTTCCCCCTCCTTGACCAACTCATTACCCTCATGATATTGCTACTCCCACTATTGTTCCTGAGGGGTTTGTCTGTCCTGAATTCCATGGGTTAAGATCTCTATCTGTACCACTGTGTGTTCTCCGATCTAGCCAGGTTTGTAAGGTAGAACTGGGTCATGGTAGTGGGTGGGGCAGAAGTGTTCAAAAACTAGGGGAATGATGTGTGTTTCGTCCATGCTGTACTGCACCTTGGTTGAATCATCCCTCCCTTATAACCCTTTTGTGGGGGGATATACAATTGTCTACAGATGGGCTTTGGGTCTCCACTCCAACCCCCCCATTCACTTTGATAAAGTTGTTTGTTTTGGATCTTTTGATATCTGACCCCGTCGACACCTCATGATCACACAGGCTGTGTGCTTCTTCCATGTGGGCGTATTTGCTTCCCTTCTAGCTGGCCAAGCCATTACTGCAGCCACTCTCTCTATTCATTGCGTTGAGGGCCTTTGTCTTTTGCAGTGCCCCTCCACTTTACCACAAGACATAGCTATCACATTTCAGACAAAAACTGAGTGCTTACCATTTGTGGATTATTTGATAGAACTACTAAAGAATATACATCAAGATCAAGAACTTGAATATAGAAGGAGTGGAGTCAATGAAGCAATGCCATTTATTATTTTTGGCATCCCCCCTTCTTTTTCTGAGATATCTCTTAATTAAAATGAAAATATTTTTCTATTCATTTGTCTATGTATATTCTAGAAAAACAGATTTTGGGCGCAGTCTTCTCCAGACTAAGTCCTAGACTTGGCTTGATTCAGAGTCGTTTTCTTGCTTCACAGCTGGATTAGTCTCAATCAAAAGAACCTGACAGATTTTTTTCCAAAAAAAGAAAATAAAAGGAAAGGCAGAAGCAAAATCTTAGATCAGATACTCTGGTAAAACATTGTGAGTCTCATTATTTAAAAAAAAGATTCTACAGGTCACCTCTGGCTGAAAAGCAAACATCATTTAACAAAAAATTATTGCAAGTCTCCACAAGCAGATGAAGCATCCATTGAAAAGTGGGTCAAAGCCTCGAGAGACTGGTCTAATGCAGAAGGAGTTGAAAAGGATGCGAAGACTTTTATTTCTCTGACTAGATACTTCTCTGGGGATAGAGGGAAGGGACTTGATGGAATAGTGAAAATTTGTAAACATATAAAATTAATGAGGTATTCCTTAGGGAAAAGTCAATTTTTTTCTCTTATGTGGAAAATAGGCTGTAAAAATACTGGATGCCGAGAAGTTGGTGTTTCAAAACCTGTAAAGAATGCGAAGGTACCAATGACGAGAACAATGCTAAGCTGGGAAATGAAATGTGGCAATAAAAGTCTGTATTTGAGAAAGGCGCTTTCCAAGGAAAGGGTTTGTAATTCTATCATTCAATTGGCAAAGATTGGAGCTCTCTTGGGCTGCTGGGAAGGATGCTTAAATCACAATTTTTATAGTTTCCTTCAATGGAACTGTAGGAAAATGGCCAAGCATGTAGAATTGCATATGGAATCAAATGGATGAGTTGCATTATGCACGCCATTGTGCTGGCTCCTGCCGTAGATTCTCAGTCATGGTTTATCCACAGGAGATTTATTGAGCCAAACTGCCAGAAAGCAGGCAAGGTGTCCAGAGGTCCTATTTCATTTTCCTCCTTGGCGGTTATGTCACTTTTCTTTTTCCAATTTTCTAACAATTCATCCACCTTCCTCCCTCATTGCTGATGATCTTTCTTCTTTTCTCATTGAGAAGACAGCTGCAAACAGCTGTTTTCACCACCTGGAGCTGCACCTCCATCATCTGCCTGCCCTCGGATTGCAACGGCTGACTATCTGGGCCCTTCTCCTCTTGCAGACTCAGGACTCAGCTCAGCCATTCTCCTGTCTCCCGCAGTTTCTCCTCTCTGGTCTGGGGTCATTTCCACTCTCATTCAAGGTCTTCACTTGCTTCCAGATGCACCTTCTGTATAGAGTTGATTTTACATACAGTCATTACTTTCCTCTCGTTCTGTCTTAAAATCCTCCAGCCAGGTTTTCATTCTTACCATTCTATCAACACAGCCCTTTCCAAGCTCACTGCCAATCTCCATGCTGCCAAATCCAATGGTTGTATCTCAGTCCTCAGGATTTGACACTGTTAATCATGTTTTCCTTTCGGAAACAATGTATTCACTCAGCCCTCCGTTTGCTGCATCTCTCGGTTTTCTTTCCTATCTCGGTGAGTGCTACCTGCTCTGTGTCCTTTGATGTAGAAGGTTCTTCTTCATATTCCTGGCCTCTATCAATTGGAATGCCCCAGGACTCGATCCTCAGAACCTTCTCCCATCTGCACCTCATCCCTATGTTATCTCATGATTGGAAAGATCATTTCCCCGTTGATAATGTCCAAATGTCTGGATCCCGCCTGACCTTCCTCTGTAACTTCAGGGTATTCACCCAGTCTTTGTAACTCCAGGGTCTTGCCCTCTGGTGATCTCCACCTGAACCTCCAATATTAATCATGAACTTCAGGTTTGCACATTCAAACTCTTTATTCTCACCTCTACATCTCATCTGCTTTTACTCCAGTCTTCCTCACCTCATTTAGCAGTTATTTTCTGTGACTGCTTAGCCCAAAGCCCTTTGCTCTACCGTGACTTCCTCCTGCAAGGTTGCAACCAACTTCCCATTTGACAAGAAATGCAGAAAAGTTGGTTTATCTATGTTATTGGCTTTACTTTCTAAACTTCCCAAGTCTGGTCACTTCTTATTACTTTTAATGCTGTTTATTTTGTCAAGATTTCCATCATGCCTCTCTTGACTTTCTAATGAGTCACCCCAAATACTTGTTCCTAATTATATATTGTTAAATTGTATATAGTGCTGTAATCCTAACCCTTATTCCTGTGGAAGGAATCCTGTTTGCTAAGAGTTTTATATTGTGTTGATAAAACATATCAACATGGGATGCGTTCTAAACCTAATTGCTTCTTCATTAAAACAAAACAAAAACAGAACAGATTAGACACAAAAACACACCTAATTGCCACATGAATGTGGAAAGGAGCATCCCACTTACAGAAGCTGACAGAAACAAAGATCTTCCTGTAGAGTCGATAGAAAGAGCCCCTCCTAGAGCCAGCTCTTCTGGATTCGGATTGCTTGCTTCCAGAGCTCAGAGAAAAGAAAGTTTTGGGTTTTAAAGCCATCTACTTTAGCACTGCTACAGCAGCACTGGCTAACTAAATAGCTCTTCTACAGTTCAATCTCCACAGAGACACGAGGAAATCCTTCTAAAGCTTAACTCAGATCACTTTCCTCTTTTGCTCTAAACCCTCTAATCACTTTTATCTTATTTAAGTAAATAATGTAGCCCTTACAGAAACTTGCATGTCCTCGCACGTAATGGGGACATTTTCTCTCCCATCTCATCAATTTCCACGGCTCCCTCCACTCCAGCCAGGATCGGCTCCGCACCTTCCCACCTCAGGGACTTTTCATCTTGTATTCTCTCAGCCTGATGCTCTTCGCTCACTCACCTACATGATATATTCACTCCTTCCCTGCATGTCTCCACTCAAATAGGCCCCCTTAGAAGAGGGCTTCCCAGCAACCCCTGCATAATATAGCACCAACTCCCCATCAATCACTCTCTATCTCCCACCTCGCTGAATTAGAATGTTGAAGGCACCAAGTCTTTCTATGAATTTTGAGATCGTTTGCTCTCAATTGAAAATGTAAAAGTGACTCAGAATGCATAATTTTTGTTCTTAGTGTTGAGTTCATTGGGACTCATGGTGATGCCTTTGTGTGCAATTTTCCCAAATGTCATCTTTTAGAAATAGATGACTAGGTCTGAATGAATATGACTATGTATGTGTACGTGCATGCATATGTGTAAATGTATATCCTGAGGGTTCATGGGTTAAGTGCTTGGCTACTAACCAGCAAGTCAGTGGTTCAGACCCTGCAGTAGCAGGGCTCCAAGTGTGACCACCTTGAAGCCCTATGGGGCAGTTCTAACCTGTCTTTACAGGGTTGCTTTAGGTTGGAATCCACTTGTCGGCAATTACTTCAGTAAATGAATATCAACACAGGGTGTTTCCTTAACCTAATTACACCTGCATTTTAAAAAGAGCAGATTAGCTGAGCAAGGTGCTCTTGTATTAAGGGAATGCGCATGAGGAGGCCCAATGTCCACCTGCCACCCTACTACCAAACCTATAAATATTTGCACCTAGGTCTATTTCCCCCATAATCTTAAATATATTTACATATGTACATTCTGTATTTAGGCTTCTATGTATGCCCTTTGCCTCCTACTTCTTTCCTCTGTTTCCTTACACTTTCCTCCTGTCCCATTACCATGTCCAGCCTTCATTCTGGTTTCAGTAATTCCTCTCAGTTACTTTGCCCTTGGTCACGCCCTACCAGTCCTCCCAATCCCTTCCTAACAATGGTTTTGAACCATTTGTTGTTCCCTTGTCCCTAGGTTGGCCAGCCATCCTCCCTTCCCCTACTTCCCACACTCCCATGTCCCTCCGGGGCCATTGGTCCCTTTATTTTCTTCTCACTTTTTGTTCCCTTGTCCCTAGGTTGGCCAGCCCTCCT
>NW_022103907.1:11548079-11550639 GCF_000313985.2 Echinops telfairi | reverse complement strand
AAGTGTTTCAAGTTCTTCTCTTCAGCAAGGAAGGTCGTGTCAGCTGCATATCTCAGATTGTTAATAAGCCTTCCTGCAATCCTGATACCACATACTTGTTCATATAACCCCAAGTTTTCTAACGATTTGCTTAGCAAATGAGAGGATACAATCCTAATGCATATCTTTCCTGATTTTAAACTATGCAGTCTTCCCTCTCTTTGTTCGTTTGTACAACTGCCTCTTGCTCCGTGTATAGGCTCCACATGTGCACCATGAAGTGATCTGGAAATCCTTTCATCGAAATGTTAGTTACCTGTAATATCAATAATATTGCTCTATAATTTCCACATTCTAGTCAGTAACCATTCTTTGGAATGGGTACAAACATGGATCTCTACTAGTCAGTTGGCCAAGTAGCTGTCTTCCAAATTTCCAGGCATAGATGAGTAAGTGCTTCCAGTGCTTCATCAGTTTGTTGAAACATTTCAATGGGCATTCCATCACTTCCTGGAGCCTTCTTTTTGGCTCATGCTTTCAGCACCGTTTGATCTTCTCCCTGCAGTACCATTAGCTCTTACTCATAACCTCTTGAAATGGTTGAATGTTGATTAGTTCTTCTTTGGTACCAAGACTCTGTATTCTTCCTAGGCTTCCTGCATCATTCAATATTTTGTCCATGTTGTTCTCGTTGTCATTGTTAGGTATCACCAGATCATCTCCGATCTATAACAACCCTATGCATAACAGAATGAGACAGAATGGCATGGTCCTATGCCATCAGCACTATTCCTATGTCAGAACTCATTGATGCATCCACTATGTCAATCCATATCATTAAGGGACTTCCTCTTGTTTGCCACCCCTCCATTTTACCAAACACGATGTCCTTCTCCAGGGAATTGTCTCTCCTGACAATAGGTCTGAAGTACGTAATGTAAGACAAAGTCTTGCCATCATTTCCTGTAAGGGGCACTCTGGTCTTACCTCTTCCAAAAATCATTTTGTCTTTTTAGCAGCCCATGGTACTTTCAGTATTCTTCTCTAGTACCTCAATTTAAATACATTGATTCTTTTATGGTCTTCCTTATCCAATGTTCAACTTTCACATGTATATGACACAATGGAGAATACCATGGGTTGGGTCAGGCATACCTTAGTCTTCAAAGTAATATTCTTCCTTTTCAATAATCTAAAGAGATCTTGGGCAGCAGATTTACCTAATGCAGCAGCTCTCAACCTCTGGCTCACAACCCCTTTGGTGGTCGAACGACCCTTTCAAAGGAGTCGCCTGATTCATAAGAGTAGCAAAATTACAGTTATGAAGTAGCAACAAAAAATTTTTATGGTTGGGGAGGGGTTGCCACAATATGAGGAACTGTTTTAAAGGGTCACAGCATTAGGAAGGTTGAGAACCACTGACCTAATGCAATACATTTTTGGATCTCTTGTCTGCAGCTTCCATGAGTATTGATTATGGATCCAAGCAAGACAAAATCCTTGGCAATATCAACCTTTTCTCTATTTATCAGGATGTTACCTATTAGTCTAGTTGTGAACATTTTGGCCTTCCTTACATCAAGTTGTAATCAGACTGAAGGCCACAATCCTTGATTTTCATCAGCAAGATCTTAATTCCTCATCATTTTCAACAAACACGGTTGTATCGTCTGCATATTACAGGGTGTTTTGGGGGGATGGTGGGTCCAGGACATCAGATTTCTTGGATCCATAATCAACACCCATTTAAGTAGCAATCCAAGAAAACAAACGATGTATTACACTGGGTTTATCAGGGTCAAAAGATCTGTCTGTTGTGCTAAGAAGCAAAGATGTCAGTTCATAAATTGCTAATGAGCCTTCCTCCAATCCTGATGCCACACCCCTCTTTACAGAATCTAGCTTCTCTGATGATTTGCTCAGCATACAACTTGAACAAGTATGATGAGAGGATACAACAATCCTTTCCTGATTTTAAACTATGCAGTGTTCCCTTGTTCTGTTGCATAACTGCCTCTTGATCCTTGTACAAATTGCATATAAACACAATGAAGTGTTCTGGAATCTCCATTCATTTCAAGAATATCCACAGTTTATTGTGGTCCATATAGTCGAATACCTTGGATTAGTAAGTAAAACACAAGTAAACATCTTTCTGGTATTATCTGCGTTGAGTCAAGATCCATCTGACATCAGCAATGATATCACTTGTTTCATAGCTTGTTCTGATTCTGGCCTGAACTTCTGTCACCTCCCTGTCAATAAATATTCTGCTGCAACCATTGTTGGATGATCTTAAGCAAAATTTTACTGGTGTGAAATATCAATGAGATTGTTCTATAGCAACGGTTCTCAACCTGTGGGTCTGTAACCCGTTGGCGGTCGAACGAGCCTTTCACAGGGGTCACCCAATTCATAAGAGTAGCAAAATTACAGTTTTGAAGTAGCAACTAAAATAATGTTATGGTTGGGGGTCACCACAACACGAGGAACTGTATTAAAGGGTCACAGCATTAGGAAGGTTGAGAACCACTGCTCTATAGTTTCGCTTTCTGTTGGCTCACCTTTCTTTGGAATGGGC
>NW_022103907.1:11519388-11546342 GCF_000313985.2 Echinops telfairi | reverse complement strand
ACCAGGCCTCCTATACCCTCCTCACCACCGATTTGGATCACTTGTTGTTCCCTTGTCCCTGGATTCTTTCCTGTCTTTTTAATGACCTTTTGCTTTCTTCTTGAATGATGGTTTTGATGTCCTCCTATGGCTCATCAGGTGTTCTGTTATTAATGTTCAATACATCAAATCTGTTCTTGAGATGTCCTCGAAATTCAGGCAGGATAGACTCAAGCTTGTATTTTGACTGTTCTGGATTTCTTTTAATTTTCTTCAGCTTTACCCTGAACTTACATATGATTAATTGATGATCTGGATATCGAGCTTCTCCATTCTGTCTCCCCACAGATATTGTCAATTTGATTTCTTTGTATTCAATCTGAGGAAGTCTATGTGTTTATAGTTGCCTTTTGTGTTGTTGAAAAAGGTATTTGCTGTGAACAAATTATTGGATTTGTAAAATTCTATCATGCACTTTCCAGCTTCATTTCTATCACCAAGACCATATTTTCCAACTATGTTCCTTCTTTGTTTCCAACTTTTGCCTTCCAATCACTAATAACTCTCAATGCATGTTGATGGCATGTTTCATCAATTTCCAACTGAAGTCATTGGTAGAATTCTTCAGTCATCATCACTAGCTTTTGTGGTTGGTGCATGAATTTGAATAATAGTTTCATTGATTAGATTTCCTTGAGGGCAAATAGATATAATGTTATCACAGATAGCATTGTACTTCATGATTGATTTATCAAGATCCTTTCTGACAATGAGTGTCATGCCATTCCTCTTGATGATGTTATTTTGGGCATAGTAAATCATATGATTTTCTGATTCAAAATCACCAATACCTGTTCATTTCAGCTCACTAATGCCCGAGATATCTAGCTTTATGCATTCCATTTCATTTTTGACCACTTCCAATTTTCCTAAATTCATCTTCTCACACCCCAAGTTCTGATCATTAAACGGGGTTTTCCAGCTGGTTCTCTTTATGTGAAATCATGCCCCAACTAGCAAACGAAGATCTCAAAGCTCCAATCCCACAAACTTTACCCGACTCACTCATTTTGCCCATAGAATCTTTTAATATTGTAACTCGAGGCTTAACTTTTTCCTTAGTTCTTTCAGTTTAAGATATACTGAACAGGTTTTTTGTAATACTAGATCTTTGCACATTTCATGATGATATTTTAGTTCCATAGCTTTAAAAGTAGAAAGAGTCAGGATCTTCCCTCTGGGAAAGACATATAAAAGTTTTCAGAAGTTCCTGCATATTTCAATGATTTCTCAGTTCTATAAACTTTTTGAAGCCCCTTTGTGTTTCTCCATAGCTTTATCTATATTCTATATGTGTATGAGACATCAAAAGTTTATGGAAAAATTCCATTATCTTCTAATTCCATTTTTGCATGAACTTTCTGAAGCAACCTTGTATATATTTACAATATATAATATAAACAAATTTCGTCTTTTATTTTTATTGGATTACATATTTTTATTTTTTCTTAAATTAATTACGAAAAAAAAGTTGTGAGGGGAAACTAGCCAAAGATTTAGGTGAGTTGGAATATTCTCAGCTCTACTATGAACCTGCTATCTGCCTGCAGGCCTATCAGCTCAATGTCTGGAGCTTCAGTTCTTCCTATGACAAAATTAGGGAGACTGACAGTATGTCTGTTAGGGAACCAACATTCTGAGGGTCTTTACTGAGTTAGCGCCACTTATAATGTACTCTGTTCCATTCCATTCCATTTGTGGGCCCTCAGATAGCCCGCAAGATAGGGAGAAGAACTTAACCTATAAGAATTAAAATAAATCATTTGAAATCAGTATGTAGTATAGCTTTGTATCCACTCTTATTTTTAGGTGAAGAAATTGATCTGAGCTTCAGAGAAGTGCTATGAGTTACTGAAGAATCAATACACAGTTGAAAAGTAGTGAGGGTGGAGATTTCCAAAGAGGTCCGCAAGTTTGACTACATTAACAGGCAGAATGTAACTCATTCCCCTACCACACACAAAATAATCTGTTTTCATTGAGTTAATTTTCACTCAAGGCAATTCCACATGGGTAAGAGTAGACCTGTGCTGCTTTGGGACCCCGAAGGCTGATTTTTCAGAAGTGGATCATCTGGCCTTTCTTCTGAGGTGCCTCTGGGTAGATTCCAACAGCCAACCTTTCTGCTGGTAACTGAATGCACTCATCATGTGTATCCCCAGGGGCTCCTCCCCAACATTCACCAGTTAAAAATATCGGAGTATAAAGTCCAAAGTTGAAGGCTTCTTCTCTACTTTCAAAACTTTTTGGAAGCTGTATGAAAGGGCTCATTGGGATATGATCTTTATATTTGTGCAGCTTGAAAGTCTATCTATACCAATAGGCAAAAGCGGCTAGGAATTAAATGCCTAAAGATGAATAGCCCGTCCACCTGTGTACACAGACCAGTGTTTGGACAGGATGAGCTATGATCAATTTAAATCAATAACTGAAAAGGCCACTCCTCCCATCCCTAAAGAAATGGAGGGAGAGGACGTTTATGGGGTGGAGAATCACAAAATTCACAGAAGGCACCTGGAACCATCTATAAAATACAGTTATAGTTAAATGCCTGGGTCAACACGGCCCACCTTGGGTTTTCTTTACAAAAATCCCATGTGTGAGAAAGCCACAGGAATTCAACACCCTTACACTGACTATAAACCCATTCCTCCCAGATAATCAGGGAATCCTTTGCTAAGGAATTCAGTTCCCTGAATTTGACTTTGTTCAATGACTCTAGACAGAAGCAGAAAATGACTGCCAGATTAAAAGAAAAATCGTTATTCTTTGGCTAGACTCTGATCAGCAGAGAAATAAGATAGTGATGCCTGTTGAGTAAGCATCCCTGAGAAGTCTTCCCTCAGTCCCCAGCTGTAGGGAACAAGGAAGCTTCATGAAGAGGTCAGGGATGCTGGAGGCCTGGCAAGGAAGCGTGTGCTCTGTTCTCCCATAAATAAGCCCACCATACCATGAAATCTAAATGAGTCTTAATTGTGGCATCACCGTTCCAACCCTCCACTTTATAACTATGCTTTCCAGTTTCAAAAGCATTGTCATCAGCATCCGACAGAACATTCTGGAAAACAAGGCTGTTTTTGTCATTCCATTATATATTGGAATCTATAATGCACATGTATTTTATTATCTGCATAATGGAACAAAATGTTCAGTCCCTTCCTCCTGGTCCCTCTGAGTCTGGAAGCTTTGTTAAAAGCTGCTCAACATTATAACAATACCCAGGCCTCCACTATCAGAAGGATGGTAGCTGCAGATGAGGTGTGGTGGCGGAGAATCAAACCCAGTTCTCCTGCAAAGTAGGGCAGATATCAATATTTCTATTTAAGGTGAGAGAATAAACTCAGAAAATGTTCAATGCTTTTCCCAAAGTCACATTTAATTCATCAAGGAGGATCCTGAACTTTGGTTGCTTCCTCTGAGTCTGGCACTGGACATGGCCAATCCTACATATTGGGACCCAAAGCTCATTGAAGTGAAGTCACTTGAGGGATTATTTGACAATTCCAAAGGGCATGGGCACATGTCATCCTGGGAAGCATACTGCGTCCTTCCTGTTTATCCCAGGTATTCCTGGGATAAACCCTTCATATCCCAGGCATTCATCCTTCTGCCCTTTTTTACTGCAACCATCTGGATTCCCACCTGGATTCCTCTCCTTCTACTCTCCTTCCTTCCACTGGGGGGAAAAACAAGTCATGATGTCCTGATTTCATAAAAAAACAAAAATATCACTTTGAAGACTAAGGTGTGCCTGTCCCAAACCAATCCATTTTCAATCACCTCTTATGTATGCAAAAAGAAAAAAATAAAGCAGAGAGTAAAGAAGACCAAAAAAGAATGGAAGACTTTGAGTTACGGTGTTGGTGCCGAATTTTGGGTAAGCCATCAACTTCCAGAAGAATGAACGAATCTGTAGTGGAAGAATTTCAGCCAGAGTGCTCTTCTGAAGGGAGGGTGTCGAGATTTCATGTCATCTACTTTGGACATGTTCCCGAAAGGGGCCAGTCCCCAGAGAAGGACATCACACGGGATTCAATAAATAGGTCAACAGAGCAGATGAAGACCTTGACAATAGGGATTGACACAGGGGTTTCCATACTGGGCTCGAGCACAGCAGTGCGTGTGAAAGCGGTGCCAAGCCAGCATTTCAGTCTATTGCACACAGGCAACTGTACAGGTCGGTGCTGACTTGATGGCACCTAGCCCCCCCCCCCCCCCGTCCCCCCCATCCCCTCCCCCTCCCTGCCTCCATGCCGAACTTGAAAGTCAGAATCATCCTTCAGATTTTCGAGGAGAATTTCATCTTTAAATATAATCACCTCAGGAAGTAAATGAGATCAGTTAATGAACTACCAGAGCTTCTAATTTAATTATTAGAGAAAAATTAAATAATGGGAATCATTTTCTAAAATAATGAAGTGCTTAGCATAGCTTTGTAGATGCTCAATGAAGGGCAGATCTGCTCATCCTTATTGTAATTGCTCTTAGCAGCCCAGCTAATTAGAAGCAGAAGCAATGTTGGAGGTTCCAATGCCCAGTGCTCGATCACGGCTTTCTCATTGGGCCTGTGATGCTTGAATTGAGTAGAGTAACTCAAAGAGAACACTGCTAACTTGTGGGGGGGGCAGTGGGGAGTGGGGAGTAACCACAGTGAGGGAAAGTCCCACTCATCAGTCACCCAGGAAGGGCTGGCTGGCTGAGGCTGAATGTATACACTGCTTGAGAGGCAGAAAGATGCTAAAGGGCTTCGGTCATGCTGTAAATATTCATCCTCGAAATCACACCTGTAGTATAAAGATCCGAAGTTGGTGCGTGTGCTGGCTGCTTGGCTGGCTGGAGAGGAAAGAGCTGAGAACAGAGGCTGGAATCACCCCTTTGTGCTGCCTGTTTGGGTAGGGTTACACATTTTTTGTATGCAGTGTTTAGAGTTAAAAGAGCCTGGGTGGACCAAGCAGTTTGCTAGTGGTAGCTAACCTGAAGGTTTATGGTGGAAGCCAATCTTGGCTAACTGCTCCCATACAGATCTCAGTTCTATCTTGTAAGGCTTGGGGTCGCCATAAATGGGACTGGACTTCACAGCGAGTCACTCACTCACTGCCACCGAGTATTTCCCACTCTCAGCGACCCTGTAGTGCTGGACAGAACTGCCCCTCTGGTTCTCCGAGCCGGCAAACCTTTACAGGAGTTGACAGCCTCATCTTTCTCCCATGGAGGGGCAGGTGGCCTCAAGCTGTAACCTCGTGGCTAGCAGCCCAACGTGGCTCCTCAACAATGGGGTAGGAGAGAAACAGAAGTGAAGCCGAGTCTGAGATGAAGATATGGGGAACTCCCAAAGAGGACTGGAAGCCTGGAGAAAGCAGAATGGTGCATTCCTAATTTTGGATGTCTTTAGATGAATTCCGTGGACATTCCAAAACAATCACTTGGCCCTACCACATCTCCATCCACGCTCCCCTCCTGGCCCCAAGGAGCCCTTCCCAAGGCCCACACAGTGACTTCCTGCGCTACCCCAGTCCTGACCACGCAAAGCGAGAGAGGAAGCCTCAGCTCCTCCCTGCATGCCCCCCCGCCCCCGCCCACCCCCTTGGGCAGGCCATGTGGAGACTGTCTTTTCCCCTTCTGTTTCTTTCCACTTGTGTGTGTATTTGGTTTTTGATGCAGGACTGACCCCGCCTGCTATATGACTGTGTGCAGAGCCCATTCGGCGGCCGAATGACTTATAGCACATGCTTGTCTTCTGTTCTTTCTATCAGGGGTGTGATTTAGAAGATGGATGTTTATAACATGACCCAAGGAATTTCACCCTCCTCTGGAAAACTGTGTAGGAGAGAACACCAGTAGACCAAGAATAATGTCTCCTGGGCACCAGCCAAATGTTTGGGCTTGTTCTAAAAAAGCCCCTGCCTTCACCCTCGCCTATTGTTTATTGTAAACTTCACCACCGGGCCCAGTTCACTCAGAAGGGAGCGGAGACAAATGATGGCACTTCTCATTTGTTTTCACGGAAAGAATTCTCTGCCGTGATGAAGTGTTCATTTTATAGTAAGTGACTTCTTGATCAGGCACCTTAAAAGGCCATGGCGACACTCTCCTCTCCTGCGAGAGAGAACCCTGAAGCCTGAAAGGTGAATCCCATGGAATCTCTGGGGCTACCCAAGCAGAAAAGCAGCTTTTTGTCAACGGAGAGCAGTGCTTCTCCTCAGGAAGGAGTGTGGCATGGTAGAATAACAGGGGGTTGGGAGGCAACCCTGGTTCCGTCACTTGAGGGAGTGACAGTCCCTTGGAGGCTCCCCAATCCCCCGTCTGCAAATGAGAATTGTAACCAACAGCCCTCAAAGCTAGCGCAAGGGTTAACTAAGGTACAAACAAACAAAAACCACCCTGGCTGCCAGTGAGTCTATGCTGACTCAGGCACCCTGTGGGACCGAAAGCGGTGAACTGCCTCTGCGGGTTCCTGAGACTGTAACTCTTCAGAGGACTAGAAAGCTGCATCTTTCTCCTGCTAAATAAGGTAAAGCATGTGCAAGGAGCATAATAAAAAATACTTCCCAGTGGGCTGTCCTTTGATGGGTCTCTTGCCTTCTTTCTGAGCCTGGGAGAAGAGGGGGATAGATGCTCCCTCCCAGCCAGGACGATGGTTATGTAAGAGCTTCCCTATTAGTCAGGAAGGGGAATTGAAACTCTGGAATGGATTCTGAGAAGGAAAAAAAAGAAAACAATAAAACTTTGAGAGAATGCTAGAGCAGAAGTTCCCCGGGACAGAGACAGAAAACAGTAAACAGAGAGAAGAGAAGAAAAAGAAAGAACAGGAAAGGAAAAGTTGCTGAGGAATTGATGATAACTTCTAGTAATGCCATACATGCTACAGGATAATTGGGTTGTTAGTGACTGATTTCTTAGAAGTTGATCATCAGCTCTTTCTTCTTGGGGTGGGCTTGAACTGCCAACCTTTTGGTTAGTAGTCAAGCTTGTTAGTCAGAGACTGATCAAATCTTAAATTCCCTTAAAGAATTGCTCCGTCGTGAAGTCTGAACATGATGGTGGGACAAGAGGGAGGTAAAAAGGGAATAGAGGAAAGAACCAGGAAGCAAAGTACATTTATAGAGGCCTAAATACAGGCATGTACATATGTAGATATATATACAACAAGAGGAGAATAGAACTATGTGCTCATATCTATATGCTAAGAGTTAAGGTTGTAGATGGACATTGGGCCTCGACTCATGTACTCCCTCACCACAAGAACACTTTGTTCTAACAATCAGGTATTCTGTGATGCTCACCTTCCCAACATGATCGCTGAAGACAAAATGGGTGCATAAGCAAATGTGGTGAAGAAAGCTGATGGTTCCTGGCTATCAAAAGATATAGCATCTGGGGTCTTAAAGGCTTGAAGATAAACAAGTGACCATCTAGCTCAGAATCAACAAAGCCCACATGGAAGAAGCACACCAGCCTGTGTGATCATGAGGTGCCAATGGGATCAGGTATAAGGCATCTAAGACCCAGAATAAAACCATACCCAAGGTGAACTGGGGGTGGTGGCATGGAGTGGAAACCCAATGCCCATCTGTAGACAATTGGACATCCCCTTACAGAGGGGTCACAGGGAAGAGATGAGCCAGTCAGGGTTCAGTATAGTACTGATGAAACACACAACTTTCCTCTAGATCTTTGGTGCTTCCTTCACCCCACTATCATGACCTCAATTCTACCTTACAAATCAGACCAGAACATGCACACTGCTACAGATAAGAGCCTGGAACACAGGGAATCCCAGATAGATGAACCCCTAAGGACCAACAAGGAGAGTTGAGATACCAGGAGGATTAGGAGAGGGTGGGGGATGAAGGGGAAACTGATCACAAGGATCAAACTAGAACCCCCTTCCAGGGGGATGAATAACAGAAAAGTGGGTGAGGGGTGATGGAGAACGATGTAATATATGGAAAAAATAATCTATCACTTATCAAGGGTTCATGAAGGAGGGTGGGTGGGGGAGGGAGGGGGAAGAAATGGTGAGCTGATATCAGGGGCTCAAATGGGAAGAGAATGCTTTGAAAATTATGATGCTGGCATATGTGCAAATGTGCTTGACCCACTGAAGGAATGTATGGATTGTGATAAGAGATGTAAGAGCCCCCAGTAAAAGTATTTAAATAAAATTAAAAAAAAGAATTGCTCTATCAATCACCAACCATGTAAGATCAACAGGGCAGCATTTACCCAAGGGTAAAGTTCAGAAGGGTTAGGAACAAAGAAAAACAGAAATCAGGAACATAGGTAGGACGTGGTATGGTACAAGTGCAATGGATGAGATGAAGCGTACTGTGTAAGAATTGCTGAGTATTGAACTGATGATCTGCTCTGTAAATCCTCCATAAATGAGGAAGCATCAATCCCATCTGAACTGTATGCTATGTGAATTACAGGCCAATAAAACTGTTAAAAAAAAGGTTAAATTGAAACAAACAAAAAGAATCTGTGAATATAACACAACATCCCTTTTGTGGTAGATTGGAGAAGACAAGGTGGTAATATGATAATCTGGGATACAGCATAGATTTGCTCCAAAAATGAGGTTTAAACAAACAAAAGAAAAAACTGCCATCAAGTAGATTCAGACTCGCATCGAGCCTGTAAGAGCGGAACTGTAAGTGTGGAGCTGCTCCACAGAGGGTTCGAGGCTCTCCATCTTCACGGAAGTAGACTGCTGCATCTTCCTTCCACTGAGCAGCAGGAGAATTCAAACCCAACACATGCATAACTGACCGAATCACCAAGGCTCCTCCAACGTGAGATTACCATGTGGGATTTCCTAGACTTCCCAGAACCTGGAGGAGATCGTACCAGGTTGATCTGCCCCATCGGGGAAAAGAATGCCACCCGATGGCTGTGGAGTCAATCATTTCTAGTATGGGGTTGATTGACTTGATGACCACTAACAACAAGAGCAGCAGAGATGGGGTAGTAGAGAGGACAGTCGTGCCACTTGACTCCCAGGAAGTGAGGATCTGGGCATCTAACTAGTTGTCCAGACACCAGCAAATACGTTGCTTAGTAGAACCAGTTGTATAGTACATGCGCTTTGCTGCTAACCTAAAGGTTAGCTATCCAAGTAAACCCAGCAGTATTTTGGAAGGAAGGTCTTGTGTTAGGCTGGATTGACCACTGAAACAAATCCAGTGACATTCATATATATATATATATGAATATATATATATATATATGAAAGAGATTTATCTCAAGAAGAAATTATATTGAAAACGGATCCCAGCCCAGTCCAACTCAAGTTCGTAAGTCCAATACAAGTCCAAGAAGTCTCTCTTCAGACTCATACAGCCACACGCAATGATGCAGAATGCAGGAAGATCACAGGCCAGTGGGTACAGAATCGTGTGGATCCCAAGGTTGGCGGAAAATTGGCACAGCTGCAAGAGCTCTAAGGGTGGCCACCAGAGTCCCCACAAGCAGGAAATTGGAGCGACAGAGAGAGGAGGAGGCTCCTAGGGCCCTCCTTATGAGAAGGCCAGGCCCCTAAGCACAGCATCAGGCTGTGTCTTAATTGACAGATCTGACTCCACCCCTAGGCAGGTATATCTAATTAACATAAAATCATTTAACTACCATAGGCCTGGTGATTTATTTTCCCCAAAATGAACTGTTGAAAGCCCTATCGAGTAAACTCTACTTTGATGCCTCTGTAGTCACTAGGAAGTAGAACAGCCTCCAGAGAAGTTGGTTTAATTTGCCCACCCTCATCCTCTGGACGGTGAAGGGTGGTGACCTAAGAAGATTAGTGGCAGAGAAAAAACAGAGCTCCAAGCGAGTTTAAGACTATGATATTTTGACACTAATGATATCACAGCAAGTAGACACGCACCTCATGGGAGTTCCCTTAAATGTAATTAAAAATATCAACTAGATTGGAATTCTTCAAGGTGAAAAGATAAATTTAACTAAAGTTACATCCAAAGAAGCTCCTTTGGTATATTAAGTGGTATATTTAACGTGTCATTCTTAATAAACCAGATCTTCTGGTACCTTTCTGGTATAGTCCAAATACTCACCCAAATCACTTCCCTTGAGTGATTCTGATTCATAACAACCTTATTGGACAGGGTGGAGCTAGCTCCATGAATTGCTGAGACTAGAACTCTTTAGAGGAAAAGAAAGCCTTATCTTTTTCTCATGGAGTGGTATGGTGGTTTCAAACTGCTGACCTTAAGGTTAGCAGGCCAGCACATAACCACTATGCTCTCAGGGCTACATCGTGGTATAGTAAGTGCTGCTGATACAGATAGAAGTTGTAGTGGTTCAGTGGCAGAATTCTTACCATCTATGTAAGACACCCATGCTCAATTTCCATCCAATGAGCCTCTGTACACCCACCACTCATCTGTCAGTAGAGGCCTGATTATGATGATGATGATGATGATGATGATGATGATGTTGCTGCTGAAAAGTTTTCAGACTAATAAGAAAGGCATGGCAAGTTCTTCTGAAAATCAGTCAGTGGAAACTCTGTGGATCACGATGGTCTAATCTCGAACTAACCAATGGGATGGCACAGGGTAGGGTAGCATTTCATTCTGTTGTGTGGGGGCTTCCCAAGAGTTGGGGAGAGACTCGGTGACAGCAAAAAACAGCAATGCAGATTGGAAATCAACCTTGCATATTTGATTGGCCATGAGCTGATTTTATTTAAAACACAGAGGGCAAAGAACAACAGGAAATACTTCATTGTATTGGAAGGCACTCGAAATACAACTGAGGAAGAGCTCCCTCGGCAGAATAGAGTCAATCATAATGACATGGATAGAGTAAAGCTTTCAGGATCTTCATTTGCTAAGGAGGTATGGCTCAAAATGAGTAGAAACAGCTACAAACATCCATAAGGATGAGGAATATATGAAGTAGGAATCTAGGAAAAATTGGAAGTTGTCAAAAACAAAATGGAACTCACAAAGATCAACATATTAGACATTAAAAACACTTAAACTCAAAGGGGGAACCCATCGCAATGATCAATATTTAAGTGCACTGCCCCCCTCCCCCAAGGGATGAACAACAGAAACATGGGTGAAGGGAGACAGGGGACAGTGTAAAATATGAAAAAATAATAATTTACAATTTATTAAGGGTTTATGAGGGTGGGTGAGGGAGGGAAAAAAGAGGAGCTTATACCAAGGGCTCAAGTAGAAAGAAAATGCTTTGAAAATGATGATGGTAACATATGCACAAATGTGCTTGATACAATTGATGTATGGATTATTATAAGAGTGATAAGAGCCCCCAATAAAATGATGAAAAAGCAAACAAAATACTCAAACTCACTGCCATCCAGTCAATTCTGACTCACTGCAAACCTATAGTATCTGAATGTATCTGAATGTATCTGTCTCTTTGGTTTTCTGAGACTCTAAGTCTTTCTGGGAGCATACAGCCTCATCTCTCTCCCTTAGAGTGACCATTGACTTTGAACCACTCACCTTGTGGTTATCCACTCAATGTATAACCCACTATGCCACTAGGGCTGCTATCCTAGGCATTAGTCAGCTGAAATGGGCTGATATTGGCCATTTTGACATCATATTTTTTGGCCACCAGACAATCATATCATTTATTATGAGGGGAATGACAAATTCAAGAGTTAAGGTGTTGAACTTATCGAAAAGAATGTTTCGAGATCTATCATGAAGTGAAATATATCTGTGACAGGATAATATCTGTATGCCTACAGGGAAGACCAGTTAATACAACTATTATTCAATGACTCACTATTTTCAGATGACCCACTAAAGCCAGTGATGAAGATGCTGATAAAGTCTACCAACTTGTTTGACCTGAAATTGATCAAACATGCAATCAGAATGCATTGATCATTGTTGGAACATAAAGGTCTGAAACGAAGAAGGAATGGTAGTTGTAAAAGATGGTCTTGGTGATAAAAACAAAGCTGCAGTTCTCACGACAGAAGTTTACAAGACCAATGGCGTCTTCATTACAGTATCTTTTATTCAACAATATAAGCGGTGATTGCCAAATGGAAGAAATGAGGATCAAATGAACTACATCTGTGACAAGAGATGCCGGAGAAGCTCATTGCCGTCAGCCAAAATGAGGCCTGGGCTGACTGTGGAATGGGGCATGAGTTGCTTGTATGCAAGTTCAGATTGGAGTTGAAAAAAATTTAAACAAACCCATTAAAGCCAAAATAGGGCTTTGAGTAAAGTTCACCTGAATTTAGGGAACACCTCAAGGACAAATTTGACTAATTGAACACTCATGACAGTGTTCTGATGAGCTGGGGGTTGACATCAAGAATATCAGGAAGGAATCAAATGAGTACTAAAAAGACAATAAACAAAGAGAACACTAAGGTGGATGTCAGAAGACCTCTGAAACTTGTTCTTGAATGTAGGGTGGCTGAACGAAATGGAAGAAGTGAGTTAAGTAAAATAACTGAACAGAAAAATTTGAAGGGCAGCTTGAGAAGACAAAGCAAAGTGTTATAATGACATGTGCAAAGATTTGGAAATAGAAAGTTAAAAAAAGAAAGAACACACTTAGCATATCTCAAGCTGAAAGAACTGAAGAAAAATCCAAGCCTTGACTTGAACGACTGAAGAATTCTATGGGAAAATATTGAGTGAGAAAGAAGATGGAAGATGTACAAAGAATCACTGTACCAATACCAAACAAAACATTAAATTAAAAAAACAACATCACTGGTTGACACCGAACCACCTTAAGCAATAGCATTTGGTCAAGAACCAATAGGGCCTAAAGGAAAAAGCTCAAGTTGCACTGAGGGCATTAGCCAAAAACAAGGATCCAGGAATTGATGGAATACCAATTGAAATGTCAAATCCAATTCCAACAACCTGATGAAACACTGGAGGCACTCACTGGTCTATGCCAAGAAATTGGAAGACACCTACATAGTCAACCAACTGGAAGAGATCCATATTTGTGTGCATTCCAAAGAACGGCAGCCAAACAGTGTGAAAATTATTGAATAGTATCATTAATATCACCTGGAAGTAAGATTACAGTACATGGACAAGGAGTTGCCAAAAATTGGAGTTCTAGTGCTCAGGGGTTTGAGTCATGAGGAATAGCATTGCTGATGGATCTTGGTTGGATGCAGAGAATAACAGAAAGATGTTTCTATGTACTGATTGACTATGAAAAGGCATTTGACGATGTGGATTATATCAAACTGTGGATAACATTGAGCAAAAGGAGATTCCTAGAACAGTTCTTTGTATTCATGCAGCACTGTATGTGGGCCAGGAGGAATTTGTTCCCCCAGAATCAGGGAATACTGAGTGGTTTGAAATCAGGGAAGACAAGTGTCAGAGTTGCATCCTTTTGTAAAATTTATTCAATCCGTATGCTGACCAAATAATCCAAGAAGCTGGACTATATGAATAAGAATGTGACATCAGGATTGGAAGAAGGCTTATTAACAACCTGCAATATGCAGATGACACAAACTTGCTTCCTGAAAATGAGGAACATTTGAGACACTTGCTGATGAAGATTGGTAGCTGCAGTTTCAGTGTGAATCGCGCCTCAATGGAAAGAAAACCCCAATCCTCATAACTGGACTAATAAACTATATCACAATAAAAAGACACAATATTCAAGTTGTCACGGATTTAATTTTTCTTGGATCCACAATCAATGCGTACGAAAACAGCATTCAAGAAAATAAACTGTGTCTTACTTTGGGGAAATCTGCTGCAAAGGACCTCCTTAAAGTGTTGAAGAGCAAGGGTGCCACTTTGAGGACTGAGGTCGGGGTATTTTAAGTCACTTCATAGGTATGGACTTGTTCAACAGTGAAAAAGCAAGACTGAAGAAGAACTGATGCTTTTGAATTCTGGTGTTGGTGAGGAATATCTCAAGTACTGATAAAGCAACACATCTGTCTTGAAAGAAGTACGACCAGACACTTCTTTAGAAATAAAGACTTAACTTCACATTCCGGGGCGATGTTATCAGGAGAGACCTGGTGTTGGGAAGGGCGACGATGCCTGATAAAGCAGAAGGTCATGGGAAAGCCGGAAGACCCTCAATGAGACAGAGACTGACACGGTGGCTGCAACAGTGAGCTCAGACACAGCAAGTGCGAGCCTGGGGCAGGATGGGCAATGCTTTCTCCTTTTGTACGCGGGGTCTCTGTGAGTCAGAACCAACTTCACGGCATCTAACAGCAACAACTACGTGGTGCTCCCTGTCCCTCTGCTTCCTAGTGCTCCGGGTTACAGTCCTCATCTTAGCCCAAGTCCTGTAAGTCAGGGTTCGCCCTTTCCAATTTTATTCAGCCGCCATTTTTCAAAAAAGAAACAACAGACCAGCGGAGTCAGATAATAAAGTTACTTTACTAGTTGTTGTGACTTCAAACAACCATTATTAATTTTTTCATCGTTCTAGAGGCTAGAATGCTGAAATCAAACTGGTTGCATAGCCCAGCACAACTCCATGCAAAGGCTCTAGAATATTTGGCGACAAACAAGGTGCTTTTACAAATAGTGGGCGGGAGAATAAATCCTAGTTTATTTTGACCTTTATAGAAAAAACTGAGAATGTTGATCTTATTTTTTTAATTTAAAAGGAACCACCAGATTTTTATTTTAAACTTGGGAGCAGAAATGCTCCAGCTTAAACAAGTGTGCAGGAAATGCTGCCATCTGCATTTACAATGTGAAACCAAGAGTTAAGATATTCCTAAATACTTATAGCTTGTAAAAAATGACGAGTTTGGCCTGGACCCCAATTCCTTATTAAAATAGGATTCCTGACAGCCATAAACTATCCCCTGGGGCTTGGAGCCGGAGGCCAGCACCCTTCCATGTAGCTCCCAGCATGAGCCGCTAAGAACCTGGCTAGGGGTGGAGGAAGGAAATGTGCCTGCCCATTAGCCCATTCCTTTTTGCAAATTGTCCAGAGAAGCTCAACAACTGGGAAGATTCAATGACCCATTTTCAGATATATGTCTTTCATCTCTGCATCAGAAAACCCTACAGGGCATCCTCTTCAGAGATGTACTACCCCACAGTGGCACATTCGGCTATTTTTGACTCTTCTGGCGAGAAGCATGGGAGTGATCATGTTTCCCACCCTTCTGATCTGGCCAGAGAGGGGGTCAGCTGATGGTTTTCAACCTTATTTTCCCAAAGAAAATACACAGAGAAGTCCAGTACCACACAACCGCTCAACGCCAACAGCTCTGGGTGAAATTGAGGGCTTATGGAGCCCCCCCTGTATTCCTTCTCTATTCCACACACCCCTGAGATATCCCTTTGGAATCTTGAAGGGTCCACAGAGCATAGTTTGGGAATCACTGCATATATAAAAATATATATATGAGAGAGAAAACCACAATTACTAAGGGCTCCCATAAGCATCATGCTTGGACTTTGGGGAATTATGATTCATTAACCAAACAAGAACATACCATTTCTCTAAGATCAGGTACTTTATTCTTGGAATAACCAAGTGCACAGAGAATGGATTTATTTGATTGCCAAAATGGCTATATTAAATTTTAGTAAAAGATGGCCCCTTGCTTTGGTTCTACTTAAATATCCAAGTTTGATATATTTTTTTTTGGACAGAGAAAGCCTTATGAGACTTAGCAGGAGTCACGAACATATTTAAAACAGAAGTATATCACAGGGAACTTCTAGGCAACCTGGTGTGACAAGACAAAAAACATACACAGAGTGCAGTAACAATAAAAACAGCCAGAGCAATTCAAAACAAGGAAGATGTGTTGCGGGACAATATGTAAGTCAATGCCAAAGCCATTGCTCAAGAATAAATGCTACAGGTGCTCAGTACTGTATTAGTTTCCGCGTCCTGCCATAACAATGACCGTGAACTAGGTGACTTCAAACAGCAGACATTATTATTATTTTTTCTTAGTTCTAGAGGCTAGAATGCTGACATCAAGCTGACAGTCCAGCCCAACACTGGGCTCTAGAATATTTGGCCTCCTTTTTGGGGTGGTGGTGATGGTGTCTCTGAGTGATCATTCCTCTTTTCATGAGGACACTAGTCATGAAATTTAAGCAATCTAATATGTAATCTAATATGATCCCCTCTTGACTCAACTAATTGCATGTACAAAGACATGATTTCCAATTGGGCTACATTCTGAGGATCAAGGTGAACGTGAATTTTGGAGGGACATTATTTTGCCCACTACTAGTACCTAGGTTAACTTGTATCGCAGAGATATCTTCGATTATAGTATCTAGAAAAATGAAGGCGGTCATACCCTTCTCCTTGGCCAGGGACACTCCTGAAATGTTGACTGAATTCCACGCACCTGCTCTGTCTCCCACAGCGCTTTCTACTTTGCTAGATTTTATCATTCATCGCACTAACCACTTAGAACACTCAATACTCGCGATTATGGAGTTTATATAGAAGTGAACAGGTTATAATGCAGATGAGAAATACTCAGGACTTACTTGTGCAGTTGGGACATGCGACCAAGTTCTTTAAGGGCAAATAATAAACTTGCTAAAGAGCGTGGCATGCCGCTGTTTTCAACCTGGAAAGTTTCCACCGGAAACTAGTTTCCACCTGAAATCATTCAGCCCCAGCTCCATGAGTTAGTGAACCCAGCTCCCCAAATTAAGGGCCCAGAGGCACCCCGCTCCAGGAAGCCTCAACTCGAAGATTCTCAGCTCCAGCCTCATGGGGCAGTAAACCCAGCTCCCTGAATCAAGTACACAAGCCGCACCCTGCCCCACAGCACTCCACTTGACTCGTTCTTTGGGCTGGAAGTCCACCTCTCTCTCATGCGCTGGCTCCTCCTTCTGCCTCAGCTCCTCCGCTGCCATGCCTCTGGAGTCTCAGCTGTCTCCTGGATCACAGAAGCTCCCTGCGCCAGGATTTTTGGGATCCAGAGGACATGCAAACTCTTGCCTCTTGCTAGTAGTAAGAACCTCCCTCTTGCTTCTGAGCTACTCAACCCCCTCTTGCCATCAAGTCGATGCTGACTCATAGCGACCCCCTGTGGGTTTCTGAGACTGTATGTAACCGTCTACAGGAGTAGAAAGCCCAGTCTTTCTCCCTCGGAGCTGCTGATTTTGAACTGTTTCTGAGATAGCTCGTTTTATACCCAGCATGATGGTAACCATGCAGAGATGAACTGTATAATACAGTCAGTATGTTCCCCACTTTCTTGCCCAGACCTATCAGAGAAAAGTAATTTGGTTGGAATAACAAAAACTAGGGCCACAAGTGGGAGAAACACTGGGCTTTCTACGCTCTCAAATAATTACAGTCTCAGAAACCCCACAGGAGGTCGCTGTGAGTCAGCATGGACTCGATGGCAATGACTTTGGTTCTGAGTTTATGGCTAGAGGAGCCATTAATCTCCACAGCACCCTACGTGAAAACCAAAGGGGTTATAGACTTGGATCTGAAATTATTTCCAGGGGAGCAGCATGGATGGAGTTACTGCTTTGCCTGGAGAAGGTGACGTTTAACATCATCCTTACCTACCTGGGGGTTTTATGTAAAATGATATGGTCAGACTGTCTACAACTATTCTTCCTTCCATACTCCCTATTTCTCTCTTCACTCAGAACTGACACCAGGGAGTGATGTTACGCACGTGTGAGGTGAAGGGTGCCCTTTGAACTCACTGCCACTGGGTGGGTTATGACGTATAGCAACCTAGCTGAGGGTCTGTGAGGCTGTCAGTCTTTACAGAAGCAGACAGCTTCGTCTGTCTCCCATGGAGGAGCTAGTGGATTTGAACTGCTGATCTTCCAGGTGGCTGTCCAATGCCTACCCAGCCAGGGGCCTTAGAGCTGTGGAATACAGTGGCCTAGATGTTGCCCTGGAAAGGGATTTGGATGTTCCCTGGGTCTCCAGAAGGTCGATCAAAATTAAAAACCAGAAGATAAAGGAAGTGAGATGTTGGTTCTCTCTGAGTCTGAACAGACTCATTCGAGGCCACCAAATAACAGAAACAACCGAGGGCAGATCCTACCTTTAATAAGTAATAAGGTAATAAGGATGATAGCAACCAGGGAATTTTGCTTTGCTGTCATGACTGCCCCATGGTGCTTTGTCTTTTGCACAAGCATTCTCCTTAGTCATCACAGTCCTCTGAGCTGGGTGTTGTTTGTGGCCACTGAGCTGTCCCCTGACTTGTGGTGGTCCTATGCCCGATGGAACAAATGTTATCCAGTCTGGCACCGTACCCACAATGGGCTCAGACTACTGTGATCCAGAAGGAGATTGCCAGGCCTTTCCTCTTAGTCCTTCTTACCCTTGATGCTCTGCTGAAACCTGCTTGACATCACAACACCACTCACGCCATCTCTGACCAGACCAGCTGGCTGGGAAGAGGTGCACTGGCTGGGAAATGGACTTAGGTCTTCAGCCTGGTGTGTTCAATGATTGACTTGGAGCTAAATTTGATCTAAAAATAAAAATAAACTGGACTTTGACCTTATTAAAAAAAAAAAGAAGGCTAAACCCAATGTGGGGGACCAGCAGGAGGTGAGTTCGATTGGTCTTTTTCTTCCTATTTACCACTATCTGCAGCCAGGACTCGGGTGAGCCATCACACCTGGGCTCCAGATGTGGAAAACCATCCTACATGTAGCATATGGTGGCCAGTTCAGTTCCATCCCTCCGGCACCCGAAGCACCAAAAGACGAGCAAAGATTCCTACTGAGTGTTTTGATTTTCTCATTCCTCAAATGCCCCCTCCAAAAATAACATCTGAAGGAGGGAAGAGGTGGCCTTCTAGGCTAATTCAGAGCTGCTGGTGGGAGCTGAAGGCCGTGGAGCCTGTCAGCGCACACTCAACGTCCACCGTCACTTTGGAAAGACAGAGATGAAAGAGGCATGCCCGTAACTCTGTGAGCATCTGACAGCTGCGGCTCTCCCGTGGCTGTCTGTGCATCTGCGCACTGGAGACCACGGTGAGGCCCTTACCGATTCTCTGTGAGCGCTAAAACAGATGTTCCTTCAGCCCTCACATCTTAGGTGGCCACTTTCACGGGGTGGACAAGGATAATCTAAACCTTCCTGCCCTTGCCAAAATCACCATGTGTAGGTCTTTGTTCTATAAGTCTCTGGAACACACAGCTAGATTTCCAAGCGGTGGGAACCGCCTGCCCTGCTCAGTCTTTGGACAAACTCTTGTTCTGCCCATTTCCCTTCAGTTTCCTGAAACGCAGGCAGCCGGGCTTCCATGGCTGACGTCTGTGAGAGCCTCCTTTGTGTGAAGAGTTTCCACAGTTGAAGCCTTCAAGGGAAACAGTGAGCGGCACTGGGCATAACGCCAAGGGCAGTGATGACAGATATTGCTTTGGCTGCTGGGATGAGAGGTCACCCCTCGGCAGGTCTGCTTGCCTCCATCAGGACTGTTTCAGAAGTAAGGGCGGAGGAAGTACTGGCTGGCCATGGTCACCATTGGCTCTGGCTGGCTGCCGGGGAGTTCTGATAGAGAGTGCCAGCCTGTGGCTGGTTCAAAGCCTGGGAGCCTTTTGCTCTTGAAGCCCATAGAGGAGCAAGGAGAGTAACGATCCAATCAATCCTCCAGAGCAATCTGAAGAAGGAAGCCTGAGGGGTCTGTTTCGATAGCTCCACGAATTTCCGTTTGCATAAAGTTAGGGATTGGGAGGATGGGATGATATGGATTAAAAAGGAGAGAAAGAGAAGGTTATGGGGGCACACTGAAAGACAATCTGATAAAAGACAAGGAATAATGCTCTTGAAGCAGAAGCTTGTTTGGGGTCTAATCTCTCTTAGCAAGTTGCCTTTGAACCCTAAAACTTGGCTTGTGCACCTTAAAAGATGAGGTTAGATCTCTAAAGTCCCTTTCAGCTGTAAGAGGGAGATGAAGAGTTCTTGGGTAGGTAAGCAGGGTTCTTTCAAGCTCATCATCGTTCCCATAATTACGAACTATATATTGCGATTATACAGTTCTAGCATGTGATTTTCCGAAGATAAAAACAAGAAATCACGGTTCTTACAGGCTAGCTGGCTGTGACTTGAAGCAACAACTAATCATGTCCGAGTCTAAAACTTCCACCAATCCATAATGTGAGTAACTATGAATAATCCTCAGGGCAAGTTTGCCCCAGGGAGCAGTGAGTGAAATATGGACCAACATATATTCAAGGTAGGACCCAAAGAAACCCAGCTCCACAGTTCTAGATGGCACCTTCTATTTCCATTTTCATATATATTTATTTTATTTTAATTTTAAGAGCTTGTGCCAGGTAGGGCAGGTAAGGCACACCGCCAGTATCTGTATGGTAGAGCTAGGTGACATCATCATTTGTAACAGACAGGAAAGTGCACTGGGTCAAACAGAAGGAACTGCTCTGTGGTTGGTTCTCAAAAATGCTGAAGAACAAGTCTAAACATCCACACTCACCAAAGTAGATTTCCTTTTATGAAACTTGGTGGTCATGCTCGCGGGGCTAAAGAAAGTTAGGCAAATTACCAACACTCAGTAAGGAGGAGAATCAAGATTAAAATGCAGGCAGTCTGACCCTGGAGCAATTTTAGCCACACGATATATTTGCCTGAGGAGCCCTGGTTGTGTAGTGGCTTACAGGGGTCTGCTAACCACAAGGGCAGCAGTTTGAAACCACCAGCCGCTCCTTAAGAGAATGATGAGGCTTTCTGCTTCTGTAAAGGGTTAGTGTCTCAGGAACCCACAGAGGTCATTCTAGCCTGTCCTGTAAGGTCACTGTGAGTCAGAATGGACTCTGGGGCAGTGGCCTATGTTGTCTACTTTAGAATTCCACTCACCTAATCAGTAGTGAATTTTCAGCACTGAAAGGGAAATTGTCTGTATCAGTGGCTCTCCATGCTGGCTGCGCATGCAAAAACTGTCCCTGCCTGGGCTCATTTCCCAAGATGCCAATATTGTTAGCGTAAGAAGGCGCTGCCTGGGCATCCCTAGCTTTTAAAAGTTCCCCCGTTACAGGTCATTCTAGTGCAGTCAGGGTTCACACAGCTGATGGAACATGTCAGACTGCACATACATCTAACTCAGATTTAGGGGCCTTTATGAGAAGCACCCATGGCAGTTTTGAGGTTATGAACACCCATCTCTGAACCTTCTAAGGGTCGGTGGGGCATTGAGCCTGAGAGAACTACAGTCTGAGTGAAATTTTCCAGCACACCACAGGTTTGGAGGAGTTACCCAAATTAAGGAATTCATCCACTCATCAAGTGAATGCATGTTTCAAGAAGATAACTCTATTCAAGTCCCTATTAATGAGTGAGTGAAAATGTATCCCCTCCTCTCTAGTTTCCAGGAACAGGGATTTTCCTTAGAACCCCTCGTCCCTTAGTTCTTGTTTCACTCCTAATCCCTACAGATACTGAATGAGGTACCCAATGGCATCTGAGGGAAAGGAACAGCACGTGTAAGCCAGGCCCCTCCTCTTCTCTTTACTCCTGGCTTTCTGCTCTCCTCTATCTATATGCTCGACTGGGTTCCTCAGTGATGAGGCTTGAGTTTTCTTAGACGGCACACCATTATGTGGATGCTCAAGCTCCAAGCTCACAGCCATGGAGACGATGCTGACTCATAATCCTTCCTAGCTCTGGGACACTGAATTCTGGGACAGCTAATTTGGCTTATCAATCTCAAGTCGTATTATACAATTAGCCATTCTCATTAGCATAGATGCTATTTTGATCTCTTTATCCATTCCTTAATTAGTTCAGAACCTGGATGGGGGACAGAGAAGTGCTATGTACAGACCTTCTGACTAACTCCCATCCGTCCCCTTTAAAATGACATTTTTCTTTCTCTCCGTATTATCCCACCTTCCTGCTACTTCCATTGGAAGGCCTTCATCTTTTCTTGAAATAACAATAACCAAGCCATTTGTGATCCATATGTTTTTACCCAGAAGTGGCAACCAGAATTTCAGGATTAATTTCAAGAGCTACAAAGAGCTTTTTGAACATTTCCCCCAAGAGCTTCTATGAATAGCAACCAGACTAAGCAGTCACCTCCGGCCTCGGCTGTCCTCTCTTCCACACCAGGTTATGATGCCTGCTTTCCTGAGCAGAGGCCAAGAGCAATGCCTTTCTGCCCTTCCTGAGGCCCCGTGGCATGAGAAACCCATTCTAGTGAAATGAACCGTCCCTTGTCACCTGACACGAATGAGATGCCCTTCCCTTGGTTTCATGGGTCAAGGACAAGCCGATAACCTTCAGCCGAAATAAGTCATATCATCACTCCTCTGGAGTCTCTGAAGCATGCCAGTTACAGTGTGGAATTCCACAGAGCACATGTCCTGCTTGGACTGCATCCAAAGGAGGAAGTTGTCAGAAGGCCCTCATTATGGCATGTTAATTGGCAGGGACAGTGTTAATTGGCAGGCTTTAGGGGAGCTGGTAAGATCCTGGTGCTTGCCAGTGAAGCCGTCCCTGCTCATTAAGCCAGTCAAGTCTCCGTTACATAAGAATCAATGAGCCAGGGTGTCATATGTCCGTTTCTCATTCCTCCACTGCCCATCTGAGTTTCTAGCTTGTCTGTAAGGACACCTCTGGGTGTCTGACAAATGAAATGACTCTTGTTTGCACTGCCCAGTTCAAAGGATTTTCTCATCGTTCAAAAATAGTCCTTACTCTCACCTCTGCACCTGAGCATCAAGAACACGATCGACAACAGAAGGGAAAACACCCAGCTGCCATCATCTTGCTTTGGTTCAGACTGATCTCATGTGGGGCAGAGGAGAATATCGCTTCTTAGAGTTGCACTTGACCATGATCTCTCCAAAGCAGATCTCCGGGCCCTGCGTTCCCAGACACCTCTGGGTGTACTTGAATCTCCAGTTTTTTGGTTACTAGTTAAGTGCATTGACTCTCTGCACCACCCAGAGCCTTATGTTCCTCTCTTGGCTAATGGAAGTCAGTGGAGGCATGAGAATCCTGCTAATGGATTTGGTTTCCCCATAGTCAGATGTCAATGTGGTGTCACCACTCGGATGATCCTGAAGCAAGGCTTCCTTGTGTTCACTTACTAATCTGTAGAGAACAGCTTCAGAGCCCAGATGTGATGAAAACCTATGTGACATTGTCACTGCAGATTAGTGAACACAAGGAAACTCGTGTTGACTTGACATTTTGGGCAATTTGCCCCTGCATCTTACAGCTGTGGAAGGAGTTGCCCATCTGGGCTCAGGTGGTGTAAAGCCTTCAGAATCTACTTCAGGCCTCTCTCTGGCTTGCGATGGAAAAACATCTTCGCTCCATCCACTTCTGTAAGTGATTTTATGAAGGGCTTGTAAAGCACGGAGTTTATACAGAAAGAAGAGATGAGCTGGGACAGGAATGTAGTCTCCAAAAGGACTGCCCGAGCACAGATCCCCGCCTCCCCCCCTCTGGTATTTGATGAGAACCAACGATGGAAGAATTTCCCTTTTGTTCATCTGGCCTTTGGTGCTGTTGACTTTCTTTTTATGATTCTGAACGGCACTTAGAGCTCTGGCAGGGGTTCACTCCGAAAGTCTTGATTGTCAGGGGTTTGCTGCTCAGCTGCTTTAAATCATAGCTGATAAAGCGAGCGGTTTGCCCGGGCTCGTCTGTTGACCTCAGAAGAAGCAAAGCTCACAGTAGTGATTGTCCGCAGCTTTCAGTTCCCTCCACTTAGCCTGCAGGCTCCACCTGAAAATTCGTGTTCCCTCATCAGAAAGACTCGACGGTTAGAATTCCGGCTCTTCCACTCTACTGGGCTTTGGGAAATGACCTCACACCTTCGGACTAGGGCTGCGTGGTGTCCGAGGGTCTCTGTGTACAGAGCAATTCCTCATCAGTGGCAGGTTTGTCAATGGTGGTTTGGAGGCAACGAGGTTTTATACTTGTACTTGAAATGTTCAAAATAGACACACTCTTAACATTTGCAGAACCTACTTCAGTCCGCCTTAAACAGGAGCCTCATTTGCTGGTGGTATTCCTGCGCATGTGTCAGTGGAGGTGGGGGAGGTGTAGACATGGATTTAAGTGCTGCCCTTCTGTCACATGAGCAGAGCATCAGCTCATGAAAACATGCCCTCCAGCCCTGTGATGATTTGTGAAAAGCTCACATAAGTTAGCAGGCATTTTCCCTGAAACCTGTGAAAAGTAAATATGGGAGAGAGTGGGGTGTAATGGTGTCAAGATTCCACTCTAGCAGTCCCAGCTGCTCAGGTTTATTGGGTCCAATGGTGGCCCTCCCAAAAGACACGTCTATGTTCCAACCCCCTGGGAGCTAAATTAGCCAAAGTGTCTTTGTGAGTGAAATTATTGAAGGCTCTCTGAGATGAGCTCATCCTGGATTACCCTAAATCCAAGGACAAGTTTCCCCCTAAGAGACAGATGAGGAGAAGCAACAGATGTAGAGGAAGAAAAGGTGATGTGTAGACAAAAGCAGAGATGGAAATGATGTAGCCAGAAGCCCAGGGGTGTCTTGGACCACCAGAACGCACCAGAAGGCTAAGAACAGATTCTCAAAAGTGTCTCAAGGGAGCACAGCCCTGCCAACACCTTGATTTCAGACTTCTAAACACTTCAGACCTATGATAGAATCCATTTCTATTGTTCAGGTTATCAAGTTTGTGATGATTTGGCACAGGAGTCCTGAAAAACCAGCCGAGTGTCCTTACACAAGTTGTTTAACCCCCATGAACCAGTCTCCTCTAAGGAAAACCCACCTCCTACTCTTGTTGTCGGGTTAAAATGTCTTAACCTAAAGGGTCAATGAAGAACAGTGCCTGCTATCATATCCGGTGTATTCTGTATAAGTGCTTTTTGCTACCTCCATAGCAGACAAATAGGACAGAGATTATACTTTCCACCCAGTAATTTCTGGTTAAGAGAGTTACAGTGGGAAATAGGAAACTTCTGGGAGAATCTATCTACTTGATCTCAGCCCCTCTGCAGAAGAATAGGAAGCAGGAGCAGGGATCCTTCCAAGAGCTATAATGTAAAATACCTCTAAATCCGGCGATCTTGGAAAATATGTGACTTCTGGAGATTTATATGCTAGAGATTTGAAGAGTATACCCTGTTTCCCCGAAAATAAGACAGTGTCTCATATTAATTTTTGCTCCCAAAGATGCACTAGGTCTTATTTTCAGGGGATATCTTATTTTTCCATGAAGAAGAATATAGTACACATTTATTGTTTATTGTTTTATTAAAAAAGACCTCGCATTTCCTGTCTGCTCTGGGTGCACTGCGACCAGCAATGAACTGCATGGCGGTGCCTGTTATGGTCCAGAGTCCAGAGTTATGGTAGCTTTGAGGGTCCTTATTTTCGGGGAGATCTTATTTTAGGGGGATGCCTTAGATTTCAGCATGAGGCAAAACTAGGTCTTATTTTCAGGGGATTACTTACTCTCCGGAAAACAGGGTACACATGAAAAGTCACTTGGGAATTTTCTCTGAACTAGTGTTTTCTACTCGCTTGATAGCAAAAGACGGGGCTTGGTGAGGACTGGCGCCTAGGAGGCTGACTTCTTGGCCTTCAATAGCCTTTTCTGTTCTGATCAACTGTTCTATTTTTGTGTGAATCCCTGAAAGACAAAATCCTGTAATAGAAGCAAAGCTCTAAGGAGAAATCATAGATGTCTTAGGGAAGACTCAGAAAGTTTAAGATTCATTTTGCACATAAAAAAAAAAAGAAGAAGCAGCTGAAATAGACACAGCACCTGGATTGAGTGCAAGATAAGGAGCTGTGGCAGAAGCAGCTCCGTCTCAGGTTGCTCTGTCTTGGGATGTTTGTTCTGATAAGTAGCCCTGGACGTGGGAGACATGAGCGCAAGCCTAGGGCAATCATCCAGACTTGTGCATTTACAAGGACTGTCCTAGAACTTTGTGGTCCTAGGACTTTGAGCATTGTTGAGACTTGAACTTGGTTCTTCTACATAATGGCCAACTCTTGCCTTGACCAGCATCTCCCTGACCTACTAGAGCCACCCAGAACACAAGTATGAGTGAATGTGTGAAATGCAACATTGGGCTTTGTACGTCTGCACTTTTCTACCCAAAGTGATAGCAGCAATAATGATTCCTTTTTAGAATAGTTAGAAAATTTAAACTTGTGTTGATCTCAGGCCCTTAAATATAGTGGGTCTTGAATATGCATGAGCTATTTTTATTTTTTATTAATATGACTGTAACTGCTCACTATGCATTTGCTTTGTCAGATTCACCAAGATGAAATATGCTATTTGATTTCCTTTCTCCTCATTTTCTTCATCTGTAAAATCAGGGTAACAATTGTTGTTGTTAGGTGATGTCAAATTTGTTCTGACTAATAGTGACCCTGGCTGGTCCTGTGCCAGGCACAATCGTTAGGTTGCAGTGCATTGTTGCAGGAATTGTGTTGCTTGATCTCCTTGAGAGTCTTCTTCTTTTCCATTGCCCTTTTACTTTACCAAGAATAATGTCTTTTTCTAGTGACATCTGATCACATGCCCAAAGCACATGAGATAAAATCTCACCATCCCCACTTCTCTCTCTTTTTTTCAAATCGTTTTATTAGGGGGTCATACAACTCTTATCACAATCCATACATACATCAATTGTGTAAAGTACATTCCTTGCCCTCATCATTCTCAAAATATTTGCTCTCCACTTAAGCCCCTGGCATCAGGTCCTCATTATTTCCTCTCCCTCCCTTTCCCCCTCTCACTCATGAACCCTTAATAATTTATAAATTATTATTTTGTCTTATCTTGCCCTGTCCGATGTCTCCCTTCACCCACTTTTCTGTTGTCCGTCCCCCAGGGAGGATGTCACATGTAGATCCTTGTAATTGGTTCCCCCTTTCCAACCAACCCTCCCTCTACACTCCCACTATCGCTATTCATACCACTGGTCTTGAAGGGATCATCCACCCTGGATTCCCT
>NW_022103907.1:11516954-11517745 GCF_000313985.2 Echinops telfairi | reverse complement strand
CCATCCATGGTACATTCAGTAGTCTTTGCCAGTACCATAATTTAATGCATTGATACTTCTTTGATCTTCCTTCTTCAATGTCCAACTTTAATTTACATAGGAATCAAAGAAAATTCTATGACGGGTCAGGTGCATCTTGGTCTTCAAAGTGACATCTTTGTGCTAGAACTTTCTAAAAGATCTTGTGTAGCAAATTTACCAAGTGCAATGCACAGTTTGATTTTCTGACTGCTGTTCCCATGAGAATTTATTGTGGATCCAAGTAAATAAAATCCCTGACAACTTTAATCTTTTTTCCATTTATCATGATATTATCTCTTTGCCCAATTGTGAGAATTTTGTTTTTACTATATTAAATTGTAGTCCCTGTTAGTGGTTGTAACCTTGATCCTCATCAGCAAGTGCTTCAAGTCCTCCTCACTTTCAGCAAGCAAAGTTGTGTCATCTGCATGTCACAGGTTGTTAGTAAGCCTTCACACAATTTCCATGCCATGTTCTTCATCATACAGTCTAGCTTCTTTATTTGGTCAGCATATAGATTCAATAAATCTCATAAGAGGATACAATCCCAATGTACACCTTTTTAAAATTTTAAACCACCCAGCATTCCCTTGTTCTGTTCAAAGAACTGCCTGAATCCATGAGCAGATTCCTCATGAGCACAATTAACTGTTATGCAATTCTTATTTTGTTCAGTGCTATTCATAGTTGGTTGTAATCCACAGAGACAAATACCTTTGTATAGACAATAGCTAGTATTCTCTCTTTTACCCATCTGATGTCAGCAGTGA
>NW_022103907.1:11514476-11516673 GCF_000313985.2 Echinops telfairi | reverse complement strand
AGCGTTTCCAGGGCTTCATCGGCTTGTTGAAACATTTCTACTGGATTCTGTCAATCTCCGGAGCCTCGCTTTTCACTCATGCCTTCAGTGAAACTTAGACTTCTTCCTTCAGGATCATTGGCTCTTGATCATATGCTACTTCTTGAAATGGTTGAATGTTGATGAATTCTTTTTGGCTCAGTGACTGTGTCTTCCTTCCATCTTCTTTGTTTTTTCTTTATTTTTTCGTTAATTATTTTATTGGGGGCTCCTTTCCATCTTATTTTGATGCTTCCTGCACTGGTCAATATTTTGCCCATAGGATCCTACAATATTTCAACTTGAGGCTTCAATTTTTTTATTATAACAATAATGTGTGCCTTATGGAGGTCTTATGAGAGTTAAATAAATTAATACATATACACACATACCTCTAAGAATAATGCCTTGGTATATGACATACAATCAATTAAATACAGTCACTATATTACCTTTACTTACTCCATATGACTATGGTGGGAATCAGATAGTATAATATAATTAAAAGCATGCAGCATATTAATCATCTCCATCATCAACACTTCTAAATGACTGGGACTTTTCAACTGCCAAGGTCTGTTCTCATGTTTTCTAATTGTTGCTGTTATAAGCTACTTTTGAGTTAGCCCCATCTCATGATAACCCCGTATATGAGATTAGATTGTTGTGGTTCAAGGTCCATTGGCTGATTATCAGATCCTAAGAACCAGCCCTATCATCCTAGTCTGTCTTCAGCTTCACTGAAACTATCCACCCTCATCACAGCACATAAGCCTGCATTGACAGATGGGAAAGGCTGCCCATGAGGTACATTGGCAGGGATTCAAACCTGGGTCACCCACAATGAAGGTGTGAATTCTACCATCAAACCAATACAGTCCCCGTTTGTGAAGTAGCTAATATCCATTAAATATATATATTGTGCTAGGAACTGTGTATAAAGGATGCAGACTTGGAACAATCACGGAATTGGGAGCCAGAAACCCCTCTTATGATGAAGCTAGTGCCCTGGAGAGACATAAACATAGGGCATACCCAAGGGAATGGCTGCTCAGTGTCCAGGAGTTCCCTTTTCTTAGAATGAGTCCAGTACACAGTGTGTGGGTCCCAGTGGCCACATCTGTAAAACATGGCATTGCCCTCTGGTCATAGTTGGTCAGCTTTGTGATGAGTCCCTGCCCAACTCCCAGACTTTTTCAAAGTATGCAATAGGACCAATCCGTGTCTGATGGCAGGTCCATGTACTGTGAGGTGGAAGCCCTCAGTAACTCAGTTTCCAACCAATCTGAAATCAGAGAGAATGAAACTGATGTGCAGGAACTATTTTAGTACGCCCATAGGAAGGGTCTAAGCAACCTTCAAACAAATTTATCCCTGTATTCCCACTTCCCAAGTATTGGGAGAGATCTGATATCTTTCCAATACATCCTCTCTTTAGCCTAAGTACTTGCGATGCTATTTCTGTTCCTTGCAACCAAGCAAGTACTCTCTGTCTTCTAGAACCAGCCTAAGGAGCTCCTCAAGTGCAAAAACGTATCCCAGGTGCTCCTCTGCAAACCAAGTCTGTGCCCCGGCCACTGCACCGTGCCTCCTCTGCAGCTCGGAGCCCCTTCAGTTGGCCCAAATCTCTGAGCTGCTCAGTTGGCCCAAATTTCTATATGTGACACAGTTCTAGGGCCCAATAAAAGTTTGGCTTTATTTTTAAATGAATACATGATGTAGAGGACATGGAATTTGCATATGACTAGTAGGGCAGATTACTTGTAAGATCTCCTCCAAACGGGAGCTTCTGTTATGATTCTAGGTTATTCATACAGGAAGATCCTGAAAGTGCTCAATGGATAGTTTCAGAACTCCAGAGGTTGATGTTATCAGCCGCATGTTATTCACATTTATTTCCATATACCTATATCTTCCTCCTCCTTGACACGGGTGTTCCTCTACCACTACTCTCCTGGTGTGGAGTCTGAGTTACTAGCTCCCTCTCAGGCTCACAAATGGAGTAAGGATGAGTGAACGAGGGAAAGAGACAAGTGAGAGATGACTTTGTGAAGTGCTGAAGGAAATCCAGACATGAAGTACACATGTGAGAGAGAAATTTCTAGAAGAAGCGAACTGGCTCACAAGCGAATAAAGACAGAGGAAGAAGGCTTGTCTAGTCAGTTCACCCAGTGAAGCC
>NW_022103907.1:11508638-11513642 GCF_000313985.2 Echinops telfairi | reverse complement strand
AGCCTGTCAATCAAGTCATAGCCAATGAAGCCTCTGTGTGGGATTGGCCTTCTCCTGAAAATTCTGGGAACTCTTGGAGGTGGGAATCTCTCTCTCTCTCTCTCTCAGCTCAGTCCCTGTGAGGCATTCTTGTTGACAAGCCACATAGAGACAGACTGATGGTAGCCAGAGCCTCAGAGCTGGAGAAACCACATGGAGACCCCTGCCAGTGCTGAGATGCTTACACCATCACTGGATCTATAAGACTTTCCACCCATTGTAATCATCCTGCATTAGGCGTTATCGCATGTGTTTCATGAGTCTGAAGAGGAATTTATAGATTGGTATCAGACATAAGGGCTAATACCAGACTTATGGACTTGATCTGGACTGGGCGGGGATGTTTTCTCAATATTCAATTGCTCTTGTATGTAAAGCTCTCTCTTAAACACATATGAGTGTCTATGAATTTGTTTCTCTAGTCTCCCCCGACTAACACACACACATAGAGAGAGAGAATACGTGCATGTGCTTTGCCAGAACATTTATTTATACACTGGGGTCAGGCCTCATTCCAAAAGACCTCCCCGCTTACAACTGATTGTCAGTAAGTTTAAAGGCTTTTCTTTTTCTTGACCCTGGGGGAAAGATATTATTTTTTATTCCCGTCTGTTGTACCTTGCCATCCCAGTCACATCCTTGGAAAGGGAAAGCTTACTTAGCTGATGATGCTCTAAAAGACCAGGAAAGACCTGCTGGCTTTGTGATCGGTGGCACAGCCCCCTACAAGTCAGATACATTGGCTTCTTCACCCTCTGGTAGGGAGTGGAAAACAATAAATGAGTGTAGGTCTTATAACCATTCAATATATTTGCTCTCTGCCATCATCTGTACTATATGCTATGAAGACTCAAAAATAGCAAGTGGACTTAGGCAGCCCGCATGACTATCTCCATATAAAGGAGCAGAAAGGGCTCTCATATCTGCCTTGTAGGTTGTGGGGTGGGAAGACTTGGACCATGCTACGCTAGCTTAGGGACCCAGTATTCATGGTGCCAAGGAGCTTGAACTTTGGGATCTGTCTATTCATATTCTAGCTGTGCTCAAGCAAGAAGCACCTTGGCAAGCTATATTGCTTCTCTGACACAGTCCCCTGGTGTATACAATGGGACTGTGATCACTTATCTCATTTTGGCATTGTGACGTGAATGAGAGAGCTCATGTGAAACACTCGGCTCAGTGTCTGGGATTTAGGAAGTGCTCAAAAACATCAGTTATTATCCCTTAATAAGCATATATCTAATAGTGAAGTGTACCAATGGTACTGAAGGAAGAAGTTCAAGGTGCACTAAAGGCATTATCCAAAAACAGGGCTCTAGGAACTGATGGAATATCAATTGAAATGCTTTAACAAGCTGATGAAGCACTGGAAGCACTCACTCATCGATGCCAGGACAAGACATCAAGACAGCTTCTTGGACAACTGACTTGAAGGGATCCATATTTGTACCCATTCCATAGAAAGGTGACCCAACAGAATGCTTAAATTATAGCACAACATCATTACCTTCACATACAAGTAAAACTTTACTGAAGATCATCCAACAATGGTTTCAGTACTGCGCTAGAGGGAACTTCCAGAGTTCACACCTGATTCAGAAGAGGATGTGGAACAAGGGATACATTGTTGATGTCAGATGGATCTTGGCTTAAAGCAAAGAATACCAGAAAGATATTTATTTGCGTTTCATTGACTATGCCTAGACGTTAAACTGTGGATCACAACAAACTATAGATAGCATTCAGAAGAATGGGAATTCCAGAAAACCTAATTGCTCTTATGCAGTACCTCTGCAAGAATGAAGGGGCAGTTGTGTGAACAGAACAAAAGAATACTGCCTGACTTAAAATCAGTTTTGTATCCTGTCGCCTTACTTATTCAGTCTGTACTCTGAGTAAATCTTCAGAGAAGCTGGCCTCCATGCAGAAGAATGTGGCATCGGGATTGGAGGAAGGCTTATTAACTACCTGCAAGATGCAGCTGACATGACCTTGCTTGCTGAAAGTAAGGAGAAATTAAAGCACTTGCTGATGAAGATAAAAGATTGAAGCCTTCAGAATGGATTACAAATTAATGTATAGAAAACCAATATTCTTACTCCTGGATCAATAGGTAACATCATAATAATTGGAGAAAAGCTTTAAATTATCCAAGATTTCTGCTTGCTTGGATCCACTATCAATGCTCCTAGAAGCAGCAGTCAAGAGATCAAATGACGCGTTGAATTGGGTAAATCTGCTGCATAAGACCTTTATGGATTATTGAAAAGCAAGGCTGTTATATTGAGGACTAAGGTGTGTGTGACCCAAGCTATGATATTTCAATTGCCTCATATGCATATGAAAGTTGGACATTGAATAAGGAAGATCAAAAAAAGAATCAATGGATCTGAATTGTGGTGCTGGAGAAGAATATCAAAAGTACCGTAGTCTGTTGAAAGAGAAAACCAATCTGTCTTGCAAGAAGTATGGTCCGAGTGTTCCATAGAGGCAAGGATGGCGAGACTTCATCTTACATACTTTGGACATATTGTCAGGAGAGACTAGTCCCTGGAAAAGGATATAATGCTTGGTAAAGTAGAGGGTCAATGAAATGAGGAAGGCCATTAACAGGGTAGATTGACTCAATGGCTGCAACAAGGGGCTCAAACAAGAAAAATGGGGAAATGGCACAGGACCAGGCAGTGTTTGACTCTGTGGTCACAGTACTCGTGGTAGTTACATAATTTCACATCATCTTGAAGTGTAGGGGTGGAGTCTAGCATGCCAATCAGGTCACAGCTTGATGACCTCATTTGGAGGCGCCATTGAGATAAATGGCTCTCTGGAGGCAGGCCACTCTCTCTCTGCTTCATCTTCCTGCTGGGGACCCACTTGGAGACCTGCCGGAGACCTTCCGGAGCCCTGGAGATGCGGCCACCGCCATTACACCCACGAGACTTTGCACCAACCTGTCTGCAACTTTCCTATATTCTGCAACATTGCATGTGGCGGTGTGAGTCTGAAGGGGGACTTATGGACTAGTATCAGACAGACTTATAAACTAGCATTGGATGTATGGACTTGATCCAGACTGGGCTGGGAGGTTTGCTTTCTATATAATTACTTTAAAAAATCATTTTATTGGGGCTATTACAGCTCTTATACCATTCCATACATCAACTGTATCAAGCATATTTGTATATATGTTGCCATGATCATTTTCTAAACATTTACTTTCTATTTGAGCCCTCGGTATCAGTTCCTCCTTTTTACCTCCCTACTCTTCTCCCACCCTCATGACCTCCTCATAAATTAGAAATTATTGTTATTTTCATAGCTTACACCGACCACTTCACCCACATTTCTGTTGTTCATCCCCCGGGGTTGGGGGTAGGCTATGCATAGATGATTGCAATCGGTTCCTCCTTCCTTCCCTTCTCCTCTCACCTTCCCCCAACCATCCTGGTATCGCTACTCCCATTTCTGTTCCTGAGGGGTTTATCTGCCCTAGATTCCATGTGTCCTGAGCTCTTATTTGTACCAGTGTACATGCTCTGAACTAGGCAGAATTGAAAGGTAGGACTGAGGTCATGATAGTGGGGGGTGAGGAAGCCTCAAAGAACCAGAGGAATATTGTGTGTCTCATTGGTGTTATACTGTGCTCTGGTTGACTCATCCCTTCCTTGTGATCCTTCTCTGAGAGCATGTTCCATTGTCTACAGATGGGTTTGGGGTCTCTGCTCCAATCCCCCTCATTCTCAACAATATGTTTTTTGGTTTTGGGTCTTCTGATGTTTGTTACCTGATATCGTCAACACCTCATGATCACACAAGTTGGCGTGCCTATTCCACGTGGGCTCATTGCTTCCCTGCTAGATGGCTGCTTGTTTATCTTCAAGCCGTTAGGACCCCAGACACTGTATTTTTTGATAGCCAAGCACCATCAACTTTCTTCACCACATTTGCTTATGCACCCATTTTGTCTTCAGCAATCCTGTTGGGAGGGTGAACATCACAGAATGCCAGGTTGTAAGAATAAAGTATTCTTGCATTGAAGGAGAGCTTGAGCAGAGGCCAAAGGCTATCCACTTCCTCAATGAATTGCCAAATAAATATATGTACACAGCCAATACCTCTATTTTTATGAATTAATACATTTACATAAGTGTACACCTATGTTTATACCTCTATCCATAGATTTGCTTCCTAGATATTTCCTGTTTCCTTTTACCTTCCTCCTGCTCCACCATCATGCTTGCCCTTCTTCTGCCTCCTAGTAATTCCTCTCAGCTAGATTGCTGTTTCTCCAACACCACTGGGATCTCTACATCCTCCTCATTGTTGCTTTTAGTTCTCTAGTTGTTCCCCTGTCTATGGCTTTGCTTGCTCGCTGCTCCTTTCCCCCACCTCTTCCTTCCCCCAAGTCTCACCAGAACCATTGGTCCCATTGCTTTCTCCTCAGTGTTGCTTCCCATGTGTATCTTGTATCTTATATAGGTAGGCAAAACAACAATAAAAGAGACAACACAAAAAGAAAACAAAGGATCACATAAAAAGAGGAAAAACAAAAAAGAAAACAAACAGCAACAACAACAAAGCAGGTGTGTCAGCTGACATTTTTTTTCATGGTGGAAGAATTAGGTACATCTTTCTCAAGAATTGATGTAATAAAAAGATACAATTAGTGAAGTTATATTAGATTTGAGCATCACAGTGAAAAGCATGATGTAAAAAAAACATGAAAATAATTTCACACGATAACTATAAAATACACATTTTCAAGTGCACGTGGAACATCTGCCACATGTTGAGAATAAAGCAAGTTTCAACAAATTTCAAAAGCTTGATATAGCATTCAAAATGATTTCTTATCATGGTGGAAATCCTCATAGTTTAGGGTTTTTTAAAAATCATTTTATTGGGGGCTCGTACAACTCTTATCACAATCCATCCATCAATCCATCCATCCATCCATCCATCCAT
>NW_022103907.1:11498951-11508115 GCF_000313985.2 Echinops telfairi | reverse complement strand
CCTCCCTGCGATCCTTCTGTAAGGGGATATCCAGTTGCCTACAGATGGGTCTTGGGTCCCCAATATGCACACCTACCCGCCATTTAAAATTATTTGATTTTTTTGTTCTTTGATGCCTGATACCTGATCCCCTCGACACCTCGTGGTCACACAGGCTGGTGTGCTTCTTCCATGTGGGCTTTGCTGCTTCTGAGCTAGAGTGTCAGCTGACTTTTATGACTCGCTCCCCATCAGTCCTGGGAGGGTTCTGGGAACTGCCCTTCCTAGCCTGAAGTCTATTTGGGGGGGCTCTTCAGGGGGTTGTGGCTTAGCTTTGCTCCTGTTGCTGATCTGTTATGCTCCCTTCTTTCTTCGCCCCACTGTGTGGGTGGTCAGACCAGACTCACTCACTGCCTGCAGCCCCAGTATTGTCCTCTGTCTCAGTATGCTCCAGCAAGGGGCCATCATGTCTCTAGTTGCTGTCACTCTGCAGTCCTCTCTGTACCTTCGCAGCTCCATGCAGCGACGTCATCCTCAGGCTTGGTGTGCCAGTCTGAGGTCCAGTCCCTCACTCTCTTTTTCCTTCTTGGTTTGCTTCTGCTTTGGCATAGCAGGCAGGCCCCTATATAATTACTTCTTAATATGGATCTCTCTTATGCACATATATGAGCGTCTCTGGATTTGTTTCTCTATTCAATCTGGCCTAATCCAGCACCTATCAACAATAATAGTGAATAAAAATGCAATGTTACGTAGGAAGAGAATGCTGGAAGTTGCCCACAGACCCTTCCTGGAGTTCATGCCCCTCTAACTAATCATTTGGTGTTGTCACCTAATGGCAGCATGAAGATCAGAATGGTCTTCTCCAATTAGGTCACTAAGGTCAGTTCCTTAGTTCTCCACTAAGGTCAGTTCTTTAGTGCTTTGTTTTCAGTTGTGGCAAGCTTCATTTCACAGTTCTTTCCATTTGCAGCAAGGGTCCCGGTCATTTCAAACCAGCAGTGAGTGGGGAGAACATTGCTTCAGGGTTAACTCAGCACCACTCTAACCAAAGCTTTTCCAATTCTACAGACTCTCGGTGGTTTGTAGGATGACCGATGGAGGCTTCCCTGGCAGAGCCTTACTGAGCATTATGGAAACACTCCTCGGTGTTACAGATTCTGTAAAGCTGGCCATCAGAAGGAAGGCAGTAATAACTGAAGTGCTCTTCTTGACAAAGTAATATTTAAAGAGGTTAGAAGGAGGAGCGTGTGTGTGTGTGTGTGTGTGTGTGTGTGTGTGTGTGACCACTATCTATTTTGTGAGATTTCCGAAGACAATGTTAAAAAAAATCATGTTTATGGAGAGAGCATGAGGTTGTATCATTAAGATGAAGTAATATCTGGGAACGACATGCCAAAGAGGATTGAACCACAAAGCCAAGCTTTGCAGACCATATTCAACCAAATATTCCCATTGAATTAAAGCAGAGGCCGCATAAGTATGTGCACAAGGTGCCTTTAAAGTTCTATAAATTGGGGGGCGGGGGGGGAAGATTAGTCTGACTAGCTCTCCTAAAGCAAAATCCTTTACTGTGGGTTTATAGGCACTAGTACAAGCGGTTCCCAAATAACTTTAAAATTTTTTATTTTATTATAAATAAAAAGAACAGATTCTACCCTCACAACGTCCCGTCTTTGGCAGTCTTCAGGCACAAAGGACAAAGGTCACGAACAAGGGCAGCCTGAACCCCGAGCCTCTGAAAGTGAAGACAGAGTCGGACCACATATTGATTGCAGTTCCAATCCACCGTATCCGGCATTTGAACGCCCCCAGAATACTTAACATCTTGAATGATTTACATTAAAACTGTTGAAAAGCTCTCCCAGTATTTTCAGGTCTTCATCATGATGTTATTTCTTTCTTTTCTTTTCTTTTTTTTCCTTTCTAAAATCATTTTATTGGGAGCGCGTACAACTCTTATCACAATCCATCCATCCATCCATTGTGTCAAGCACTTTTGTACATTTGTTGCCCTCATCATTCTCAAAACATTTGCTTTCTACTTGAGCCCTTGGTATCAGCTCCTCATTTTATCCCCTCTCTCCACACTCCCTCAGAAACCCTTGATAGAGTTCGTGATGTTATTTATGTTTTTCCCAAATGAATGAAAGGATCAACTCAAATGGGTGAAGTGAGACGTAAGTCTTCTAGTTAATTTCGTGTTTTCTTGGTGTTTGCCTTCATTTCTGCGTGGATACCAAGTGGTTTCTACATAAAGACACACGTAGCGGGTGCCCACAGAGGCAGCACCTTGGTCTTTGCTGCAGGGGAGCTGACTCTGCTGCTATCAGGGACTCAGGAAAGGGGCTGAAAAAGGAGAACAAAGTGGCCGTGTAGAGCCACTGTGAATATGCTGGCTTCAGTGCTATTCACTCAGTTCCAACTCATCGTCATGAAGCAAACACTGCCAGGTCCCGTGTCCTTTGCCCCATTGTTTTATGTTGCCGTCCTTGTGCCGGTCCATCTCTTTGAGAGTCTTCCTCTTTTTTTGCTGACCCTCTGCTTTACCAAACTTGGTGTCTTTTTGCAGAGACTGGCCTGTCCTGAGCAGGAGTCCCAGGGTGGAGTGGTAATGAGTTGGGCTGTGATCTGCAAGGTCCGCAGGTCCAAACCACGGGCAGTTCCACAGGAAAAAGATGGGGCTTTCTACTCCCATAAACAGTCTCAGAAACTCACAGGATGGTTCTACGTGTCCTGTCCGGTCACTCTGAGTCAGCACCGATGACTCGATGGCAGTGAGTTCGGGTTTGGTTTGACCTACCCTGATAACAGGTCCGAAGAACAAGAGACAGAGCCTCACTCTCCCCGATTCTAAGGAGCATTCTGGCTCTACTTCTTCAAACCCAGGTCTCTGTTCTGGCAGTCCATGGCACTTTGAAAATTCTTTGCCAATGCTATATCAAAGTCATCCTGTTCTCTGTCGCATCACTTCCACCACCAAGGCAGACATGAGATCTCCTGATTGTCTCATGGAGAGAGCCATGCAGACTGCCTGGGTCCGCTTCTCATTTCTGAGTATTCCTTCATCTCAGCTCCTCATGCTACTGAGCTCTGATTTCATGATGTGGAAATGTGTTTGATAAAGAAGTCTAGGGGAGCCTCCCTTTGATCCCACAAGCACATGGAAGATCAGCTAGTCCATAGATCAAAGAGTTACAACTAAATGGGGACCATGAATGTTATGGAAAGGCACTTTTATTCATTTCCTAAGGAGCTCTGTCCAGCTGTGGAATAAGCACTGGGCTGCTAACCTCAAAGTTGGCAGTTCAAAACCTCCAGCCACTCGTTAAGAGTAGGATGAGACTCCAGTCTGCTCCAGTCAAGTTTCACAGCCCCGGAAACCCCATAGAGGATCACTGTGAGTTGGCATCAATTTGATAGCAGAGGATTATTAGTTTCCAAGGGCTTTCCTAACAACGATCCTAGAATAGGTAGCTTAAAACAATCAAAACTCATTGTCTCACAGTTCTGGAAGGCTAGAAGTCTGACTTGGGGCATGGCAGGGCAAGCTCTCGCTGAAAGCCCAAAAGGAAAATTTATTTCTTGCCTCTCTCAACTTTTGGCTGCCTCAGGCATTCCATGGCATGTAGCAGCATAACTTCAACTTCTGTCTAGTTTTTGTGCCTTTCTCCCCCTGTGTCACTCTCCTCCACTCTTTATAAGGACACCAATCAGACGGGACGAGGGTCACCCTGCTGTAGTCTGAGTCACATTAACTAATGACAACTGCAGAGGACCTTCTTTTCAAATAGTGTCACATCCACAGATATCAGGGCTGAAACATCAGTATATCTTCCAGAGAGACCCACTTCAACCCACGAGGGCCACGTAATTTTATGTATGAGGTAGTTGCTATCATCACATCAATTTTCTTAAAAATTCTATGATCTAGGTATGAATGAAACAATTAAGAGACAATCTCAATAACAAATATAACAAAAACTTGATCTTATTGATGGCATGAACTTTACGTATTAAAATCACACAAAAAAAGCCTATTTTGACTATCAAAATAACAAATACATAGATTGTGAAATTAACAAGATTAGAAAACAGATAATGCCTTCTACTGGAGAGTTTTGTGTTTTTTTTTCTTAACATTTTATTAGGGGCTCATACAACTCATCACAATCCATACACACATAAATTGTGTAAAGCGCATTTGTACTTCATTCTCAAAACATTTTCTCTCCACTTAAACCCCCGACATTAGGTCCTCATTTTTCCCCTCTCTCCCCGCTCCCCCCTCCCTCATGAGCCCTTGATAGTTTAAAATTGTTATTTTGTCATATCTTGCCCTGTCCGATGTCTCCCCTCACCCACTTTTCTGTTGTCCGTCCCCCAGGGAGGAGGTCACATATAGTCCCTTGTAATCGGTTCCCTCCTTCCTTCCCACTCTCCCTCCACCCTCCATGTTTTGCCACTCACACCACTGGTCCTATAGGGCTCATCCATCCTGGATTCCCTGTATTTTCAGTTCCTATCTGTACCAGTGTACATCCTCTGGTCTAGCCAGACTTGCATGGTCGAATTCTAGTTATGGTAGTGGGAGCGGGGAGGAAACATTTAGGAACTAGAGGAAAGTTGTATTTCTCATCGTTGTTACATCGCACCCTGACTGGCTCATCTCCTCCCCGAGACCCCTCTGCAAGGGGATCTTCTACTGGAGAGTTTGTACTGAGCCAGGCAGAACTGTGACTGGTGAACAAGAAGGAAGTACCCAGGTCCGTGTTTCTGAAGAGCAGGTTGCAATATGCATTCAGACCCTTAGAAGCATTCACACCTCTAGAACCACTCATGCCATTTCCGAAGTTCTCTTTTTTGAAAGTAATGAAAATTATGAACACATTTGGTGTAAAAATGTTCTTTATAATGGTCCAAATTGGAAGATAATCCCCCGGGACTCCTTGGCTCAGGAGGCTGGAAGGGCAAATTCAGAGCCCCAGCTCTAAGAGAAGCTTTCCTTCCCAGTCGGTTCTGGGGGAAGGTCCTTGCCACCTTTCGACATCAGTGGACCTAGAGTCCCTTGGGGGATCTCTGTCTTGGCATCAATACTCTCTTGGATCTAGGAGTTTCCCAGCATAGAAACCCTGGATCCAAAGGACGTGCTCCACTCCCAGTTCTTTCTTGGTAGTAATGAAGTCCCTCCTGGACTCCGGGTTCTCTCTTTTGAACAAGATAAAACCTAATGTAGGCCACACCTCTAGAAAATCCCCCTTACATTGGTTCAGGGCTGTGACCAGGGGTAAAGGTGTGGCGTCCCACTTGTGAAGGGATTACCCTCACAAGTTATTAACTGCTCACATCCCATGACATCATAGGGCTGATGACGTAATTCCATAACTGCCAGATTACATTGTGATCTAACAGCCAAACTACTGAGAATCATGGCCCAATTACATTGACCTATATTGGGGGGAAGACACAAGTCAATCCACGATGCCACCACACCAACCCTTGAGTGTGGATTGAATACAGTGACTTGTTTCTAATGGATACAGAAAGGGGATGGGATGTCACACCCAAGATTAGGTCCGAAGATCGTGGCTTCAAATGTTGGCTTCTCTCTTGCTATCCTTCCTCCCTCTCCCCTTCCGTGGTTGTGTGTGTGTGTGTGTGTGTGTGTGTGTGTGTGTCTTGGATTGACCTTTCTGTGATGTCAGCTGTCACGCTATGAGGTTGCTTGTGGAAAGGGACTGGAGCCTACCAAGAGCTACAGAAGTGATCTTGAAATCCGACTTCTGCCTCCTTTCTTCCCTCTGGTCCTCAGATTGTTTGCAGTCTTAAGAGAAATATTGAGCCAGCGTCACCTGGGTAAGCTGTGCCCACATTCACATCCACAGAAACTGGTGATAAAGGTTTCATGGTTGTGACAGTGAGTTTGGAGTGTTTTGAAGCCTCTTAAACCAGGGGAAATGAATGGCTGCTTGTTGAAGCCATCCATTTATGTTATACAAGTACTAAATAACTAAGATAGATGGTATCCCACAAGGATGTGAATCCCCAACCAGAAATGAGGGGTCACTGAGAACCATCTTAGAGGCTAATTGTCACATTGTCCTAAGCAAACAGCAGGGAGAAAATTCTACATTAAATCACCCTCCCTTCTCCCCTGCGGCTTCTATCGATCTGCTCAGTGAACAGAGTGGAGGCTGGAATGAATTCCATGTAATGACGGCAACTAAAGTGATAGGCCCCAAACAAATCACAACCGGGAAACAAATTCCCTGCCATCGAGGTTCTGACTCATCGCAATTCCATAGGACAGCGTTAAATGCTTGTTAGGGTTTCAGAGATTAATTCTTTACAGACGTGAAAAGTCTCATCTTTTCTCCTTGTAGTAACTGGTAATTAGCAGCCCAACAGATACGCTGCCATGCCACAAGAGCTTGCTGATAGTTGCAAAGCAGAAAAAAAAGTAATTGAGTTCTTGCAGGCCAGCGCCTGAATTTCCAGTCATACAACATGGGCTACAGACCTCACGTGTAGAGAGACTCCATTAGTAAACATGGCTACTCACTCTCTTGTCTTTGAAAGGGGTGCCGAATTCAAATGACCTTTCATCGTTTTCAACTCATTTGTATCTTTTCTTCTAACTCTAACTCACTGTTTCTCATTTCTTAGCTCAGTACCCAGTTCTCCCAGATTCTTTTTTCTTTTTTCTTTTTTGAACCGTTTTATTGGTACTTCCTCCACATATCAGACAGTTCAATTGGTCAATCAAATCAAGAAGAGTTGTAAAATTATTAGGACAATCGATCTTAGAACATTTTCTTCTTCCTTGTACTCTTTGTTATTCGTGTAATTATCTCAGTTTGGCCTTGGTAGCAGACTCGTTCATGTAGACACAGCCAGGCATCCAGACTGAGCTCATTTTATCAGCTAGAACTGCCGTGAAAAGTCAAGGCCCCTTGCCATCTGGTTGCCATCTGATTGCTGCTATAGGCATTTTCCAGCATCTCAGCTTGCTGTGGAGTCAGTGCCACAAATTAAGGCCGTGTCTCCAGCTGGGCCATGGCTGCTTTTAAGATGGGCTGTTTTCCAACTCTCCCTGGAAAATCACTGGTAAGAAAGGAGTCCCCATTGTCATTTCAGCTGCCAAGACACGCCATGCTAACAAACTGTGAAGGGGAGGTTGCTAATGATATGAAATTCTGTTTTTATGGCTGGGCTTGGCCAAGGCCACCAGACAGGCAGTTCTTGTGCCCCATGTGCTAGACCAGTAGGAGAAGGGTCCCCATGACCAAGGCTGAGAAGGCTTGGCCGCTCCACGAAGAAATACCCAAATATTCTGGAGACATTGGCATGAGTCCATAAGCTACTATAACTTCCCATCCCTACCTTGATATTTCAGAAGGAAATTTAAGTTAGCTAGGTTCAGAAGTAAAAAGGAAGAGGAAATACTTTTGGCAGATCATGTACAAAAAGTAAAAATAATTCCCAAGATCCCTGTTTCAAAGTATGGAAATCTCATAAACATCTCTAGCCCATATGCACCCCCTCATTCACACCAGCTGATGACCTGCGGACTGAACACGAAGGGGTTATGGAGTTAGAGAACTTAGTCTGTGTTTCACTTTTGCTTACTTCCTGGCTGTGTGAGCCTTTGTAAAACACTAGGTATTTCTGCATTTCACTTCCTTACCTCTAGGATTCTAATCACTGCTTCATATAGGTATTATAAAATTCAGGCAAGAAATATACATACAAGGGAATATTGAAATAATGTCACTATATCTTGTTTACTATTCCTTCCCAAAGACAGAAATTCAACTGCCAGGTTCTACTCTGGAAAAGGGGTTTCTCCTGGTGTCCAAACAAACTTCTTGGAGAAAAGGTAGCAGAGAACCTATGCATGATCAATTGTTATATTTATTCTCTCTGGTAAATAAATAGTTTCAAAGTATTGGAGGGATGGGTGGAGGTGAGCGAGCAGGGGGTTGGGGGGAGCGTGGATGCTGCCTTTGTAGGACAGGAATGAGGTGCACCATTTGGTCTTGGTGGGAAACCGTTAGGCTGGGTGGTGCTGGGACATTTCTGCGGAGAAGAAAGGGAACTTTGTGTTACTTGAGTCTGATACTTGAGTTGCTTACATCTCTGTCTCCCACTGAGCTGCCCATTCTCATTTTTTGTTCCACAATATAGTGCTTGCCACGCAATAGTTCTTCGAAGGATGTTTATTAAATAAAAGCTATGTTTTGTGGGCTTTTCCCCTTTTTGCTCATGGTGAGTTATTGAGATACTAACAAACCTTTCTTGGTCACAAGCCAGTTACAGACGGTGTTGGGTCCCCTAACAATATATGTTCTAGCTCAGGTTCCTGAACCTGTATAAGTACTGGGTGAGCCCTCTGGCCCTTATTATATCTTCAACTCAAGATAGTGATGTCCATGGCCCAGGCTTCAACCACAGAACTGGCTTTGGCAGTTTATGCTCCCACTATCACATAAAGGGAGTCAAAACAAACAATCTCTGTCAATGACCCCTGAAGAGAAGGTAAAGAGCTAGGCAGGAGAAATCACTCTGCTAGAGTCAGAAGTAGAGCATGTGTTTCTCTAACAGGTGACAGGGACATATATTTTGAGAATATGTGTGTTGGAACCTAAAAGTTAGGAACCCTTTGAAAAAGAAAGGACTTTGTCATGTCCAAGCAAATAGATACCATACTTCTCGCTGGGTTTTTTACCACATGGAATTGGTCTTTCCAGGGTCTGAAAATTAACGAATTTACCTAGTTGAACTTCAAGAAGCTCTGCTGGTCACGGACACCCGTCTTCCTGCACAGAACTGAATGCTTATGAATAAGGGCTCTGCTGCAGGTGCCTAGACTATGGAGAATCAGGCAAGTCAGGGCCTCCTCGTTTCTCTCACCAGCAAACTTTGAGGTTTGAGGATTGTATGCTGATATCTAGGAGCTCCGGGTCATCCCTATTATATAGTAACAGCTCTTACTCTGATTGCTTGTGTTTAGAGTTCCTGGAGTTTTCCAGATAGCAACCTGATCACAGTCATAGCACAAGTTAGCGCTACACTGGCTGGTGCCACTGGAGAATTGGACTGTTTCCTGGTAGGAATCTACAGGGAAAGGTAAGAAGGATTCACCTGGGTTTGGGGAAATTTCCTATAGAAGCGCATTCACATTG
>NW_022103907.1:11496295-11498199 GCF_000313985.2 Echinops telfairi | reverse complement strand
GCAGGCCAAATGCTGAAGTCGGCTTAAACTGGCTGCAGGGGGCAGCTACGTGGAGCTTTCACTATGAAGCATGATTTCCATTACCCATCCTACCCACTGCACTTCTTCCAGCAAAGAAAGTACTGCAAAGGCTGTCTATAACTCAATTTACCTAAACTACTAGTTCACTGAGGCCAGGCATATTTGAAGGGGGCTATCGGAGGTGAGGGTTTTTTGTACTCTATTACCACTTGTATAACATCACCGGGCATCTGTATGGGTGGGAACAAAAGGAATTGTATTATACTCTATTTTACCTTTTAAAATGGTATTTTTGTTCTATAGTTTGATACCTTGGAAATATAGAAACCAATGCTTTTTTTTTCTTTTTGAAGGGTTTTGAATTGCATCTCTATAGTTTCTGTCCTGCAAACACAGCTGAATGACTCCCTAACTCTCTTTCCAGAGTACTAGACTTGGTATCCTGATTGAAGGCCAGGGGACTGAGGCGCTGTGTTGCAGAGGTAGACTCTGACCTAATGGCAGGCTCACATTTCTGCAGAGTGAGTGTGTTTCTTATCTAGGAAGAGATGACCAATCTTGCCTACACCAGAAGCCATGATCATGACTCTGGTCCTTCTGATCAATTTCCAAAGCGATGAAATTCCACAAAGTGTTTAAACCTCAGAATCTCATCTGATGCAAACAGCAGAGGCTGCAGAGGCCACACTCATTTGGAATATTTTTCTTTTAATTATTATTTTTTTAGGATGTTAGAAAAAGCCGATGGGCGATTGTTTGTTGTGTTTTGACGAAACTTCTGCGAGGAGAGTCAGGTAGAATTTCCTGTATGTGTTTTGTTGGCTTCCTTTCTTCCCACTTCTCTTTGCTCATCTTGCCAACACTAACGTTTCTCTCTGGCTTTGGTATGCCTTCTCCTCTCGCAGGACTTTTGATATCCAAACATTCAAAGTTTGGAATGGACATCAGTGGCCTTGAGTGTGCAGGAGAAAGTCTCACTTTCCTTAACGTCTTGCTGCTTTGAGCTTGCGTCATTCAGTAGTGTGGCCTTCCTTACAGAGCCAATTAATCACATCAAAACAGTGCTGGGTAATTATCTGGTGAATTTGGAACGGTGTAGCTAGGTCCAAGTGTGCTTTTGGGAAATCATGAACTTAGCATATGTGACCCTTGACCCTGCTTAACATTGTTCATGTAGTTCTGGCCGAAGGATCTTAATTCTGGTCAGCATCGGTCGATTCATTTCTTAAGGGAAAAACATTTTCTTGTTCATAATCTGTTGTTCATTTTCTTTCATAGGAAAGTAAGTTTCATTTTCTGATATTATAGGGCATCTCAGGAAATGACATGGGAGCCACATCTGACCTCTTCTAACTTCACCAAAAAGAAGGAAAATCCAACCTTTGCCCAAGGACAATTTTTAAGAGGCAGAGAATAGACACGCCTCCACCCTCTGACCCACTGCATCCTAGTCCGACCCCAGCCGTTCCTCCCAGGGCACTCTACTTCTCTGCTGGGCTCAACAGTCCTCTGAAACAGTCATGCACACACTCACAGGCATTGCTCACAATTACGGAGTTTATTAGGAAGCTAATAGGTTATAAAATGTTAAGGACACAGTTCTCCGCCATGCTGTCAGTCGTGGCTCTCTCTGGTCCTCAGCCACTCAGTCATGTGACCCCTTAATCTCCAACCTGCTCAAGCCAGTGTTACAAAGCTCCATTAGCTGTGATAAATGCCCAGATTCCCGATTAAAGGCTGTGGTCATTACATAATCTGCTGTCAATTCGAGGATGGGGGTGAAGGCGTGGAGACTAGCCCGTCAATCATTGGATAGCCAATGAGGCCACTGTGTGGGCATGGCCTTCTCCTGAGAATCCTGAGAAATCCGGCACATCCTCCTT
>NW_022103907.1:11493523-11495146 GCF_000313985.2 Echinops telfairi | reverse complement strand
TTGCAATCGGTTCCCCCTTTGCAACCCATCATATGCTTTCTAACTGCCATCATCATTTTCAACACATTTTCTTTCTACTTGAGTCCTTGGTATCAGCTCATTCCACCCCCTCCCTTACCCTTCCTCTGTCATGAGCCCTTGATAATTTATGATTTTTTTTCATGTCTTACACTCACCAGCATCTTAAGTACAAACCTAGTAGGACTAGTGCTCATAGCTGATCTCCAGGCGGGCAACCTTGTTCTCTGTTCTACTACCTGAGCTGATCCTAGTTACCTCCTGGAAAATTCCGACCACTCATTCAGGCAACAGCTAAGTATATATATAAAATTGGAAAATGCATCCCACTTCTGTAAGCCTACCATTAGGAGGAATTATACAGCTAGAAAATCTTCCTCAACCCATTTTATGTTCTTATTATGAATTATTAGAAGACAGGAACTATTTGATACTCTATAAATTACAAGGAAGAATTTTTTTAAAGACAAAAAGGAGTTTTGTTTTGCCGAAGTAGTAAGATCTCTAATTCCTGAAATTCTGGAATTTCCTTTTCTGATAAAACTTGTATATTTGGTCCAAGCTCTGAGTTTCCAACAGCATCATCTGCTGTGATTGGTCCAAGCAAGAAATAGATTTTTTTCAAGGCTAACAGGTAGATCACAGAAACCTCCCGGGAGTTGGAGAGTGAGTGCTGAAGTTTTCTGGAACAATGGCAGGCCCCATCACGGGGAGCTTTGCCACCACTCCGGATGCCACTACAGCCACACCACCTCTCCACTGGCAGCTTCTTCCCCAGGCTGCTCATCTCCAATTCAAAGTCTCCCTAACTGCCAGGGAATTTGATACGCAATATTTCTAACTTGAACCTTATTATCTCTAGCTTCTACTTTCATTCACAGGGGGTGTATAAAAGTAGATGCTAGATGTCTATCTAGCTAGATGTCTATCCTCCAGAAAGTAAGGAGGATAAGACATCCGCAAATTTTTAAAAGCTTGTGCTTAAGGGACACTACCAAGAAAGTGAGAAGATCATCCCCACAATACGTGATGGCTTTTGAAAATTCCTTATCTGATGAGACTTGTATCTCTTGCATATTATAGTTCAATATAGAGAAACAAATAAACCAATTAACAAACAGGGCCAAGATCTGAACAGACATTTTTCCAAAGAAGATATGCAAATGTCCAGTAGACAAATGGTAATATACAGAAATAAACACATTAGTAACCATCAAGGAAATGCTAATGAAAACCACAACAAAATACCACTTTCTGTCCACTGAGATGACAGTCATAAGAAAGGCATATATAAACAAATGCTGAAGAGGATGTGAGACATTGGAATTTGCATACACCGTTGGCGGTCATGCAGTCTGGTCTTTCTACCTTGGGTCACAGTTTCTCAGAAAGTGAAGCACAGGCTTCGAGGAACACGGCCACCAGCTGACAAGCACCGGAGGATCTCCTCCGAATCCATCAGAGTGCTTGTATTAAGTGATTCTCCTGCAATCTCCGGAATGGAGAAAACCTCCTTAAAACCGAAGTCCACCAACGTTTCTTAAAGTAGGAGATCCGTGACCATTAAATCAATGACGACTCATCGTAACCTATTGTGTAGCAGAG
>NW_022103907.1:11474054-11493412 GCF_000313985.2 Echinops telfairi | reverse complement strand
AAGGGATTAATGTTCTCTGAGGTGGCTAGCCAAAGGATTGGAGGTTGGCGTTCACGATCACAACCACCCCCCACCCAAAAAAACACACCAAACAAACAACTTACTGCCATTGAGTCGACTCTGACTCATAGCAACCCTACAGGACAGCGTAGCACTGCCCAGTGAGTTTCCCAGACTGTGACTCCTTATGGGAGTACAAAGACTCATCTTTCTCCTCGACTTGACCTAGAAGCTCTAAATTCTAGTTACTTGTTGATTGACTATATATATATTTGTCCATGTGACTTTATTTCAAGTTCTAGTGACTGATTTAGGATTTGCTGGTTAATCATATTGTATCTTACATGCAGTTGAGCTTGAGAAAGGACCTCCTATCTTAATCCAGATAAAAATAGAACCCCATGAAAGTAGACTTTGGTCAATGCTGTTGAACTAACCTTAATGAAAAAGGGGAAGATGGGTTGAGGGGATACTCTTGTCAACTGCTCCTCATTCTAACTTTATTTGCTGTGAATTAGGGTTAAGGAGCACGAAGAAGTAATTAAGGTGCCAAATCATCTCCATTCATCTAGAAATTGTGTAAGGACACCCCAGGCTTTTTTCAAATCTAAAGCGTTCCCCAGGGCTACTCTCTTCACGGAGAACTCTGTGAATCAAGAGCCGTAGGTGTTATTAGTTGGGAACTCAGGGCTGGTGACTTGCAATGTCCTGGATGAAGGGAGGGAGGGGTAGAAAATAACTCGCCAAAGGGCAATATTCTGTCCATTAACAAACATGTACTGAATACCTACTAACTTCTGGACACTGTACTGCAATTGAAAATGCACACACGAGCTGCTTATGGACTGGAAGAGGGATATAGACTGGCTAAGAAATAGAGACATTAAAGTACCATTGCATTAATGGAAGTATCTAATAGAAGCAGGAGGAGGGGCGATGTATACTTCTTAGAGGAGGATCTTTTGGGAATGAGCCTTCCAGGCTTGGTGGGGATGGCAGAGGGGAAGGAAACATTAGGCAAAGTGGAGAAAGGGATTTTATTGGCATTGTAGCCAGGGGAGCAGAGTCACAGAGATTTGAGAAATCCTGAAGTGGCAGAACAGCTGTGAGAAACTTGATTTTACTTTAGTGTCAGCTGCAAGGTAGAGGGAGGCATGGGAGGTGGAGGTACCCCTCACACGTAGGCTGGCCCAGGGAAAAGGAAACAGAGCCAGGGGGAGACCAAGCAGAGAACTGTTCAGGCCAACTCTGTTCCAGCATAGCCTTAGGATATGAATGGCTATCAACATAAAGGGTTGCCAAATGTTATTGAAGGGCTGGCGCCTTTTGATTTATGTGCACCCAAGTTCACTAAATTATTTTCAAAACTGGAATCCAGGAACTCTTGTGGAGCAATGCAATGGCCTAGCCCCACATGTGCATTGGCAATGAGTACCAAGATAAGCTTGAAATGGATGCAGATAGGCCAAAAAGGACCCGAGCACATCCCTGTGACATCCTTGTCACAGTTGGCCCTGCCCCAACAGGTCCTGGGAGAAAACATGCAACCAGCAGAGATAATGCAAAGATAGCTCCAACTTCTTCCTGCAAAACTCTCCATGGTATTCCTCTAATCCCTGTGACACCACTCCTTTGGTCTGGATTCAGAGCCAATAGGATTAGAGCTAATGTTTCTCAAAAGACAGCTCATCCACCTGTCCGTCCATCCATCCACCCACCCACCCATCCAAGCTTTGAATCCCTGTGCACTATGTAATCTAGCCCCCGCTTCTAATTTTTGGTCGGGAACATAAATGCACTTTAATTTGCAATGAATAAGTGTTGAATAAAAATGAAAACCAACTTTTCTCCATAAGTGCCAAGAGTTTTGTATCAAGAAAAAATGTAATGACAACAGCATCATCTCCTCTGAAGATGTGTTTTATAAACACCCTGCCTTATTAATTAACCTCCCCACTCTCCAGTAAATGAAGCCTCCTGTCCCAGCAGAGCCACCCACAGATAATTTTTGAAGTGTGTGGAGTAATTTTTAGTAGCTAGTTAAATTTAGTGGCTAGACAAAAATATCTCTGCTAAATCTGTGCAGTAAACGCTACACTATTTCTCATCAGATACACCCCAATCAATAGTCTTTGACTCACAAGGCTGCTGTGAACTTGGCAGTCACTTGGCATTGAACTCAGAGACACCATCCCAACGCACTCTGGTGCAGAGTAGACACTCAACAAATGCTTTCTGAGAGGAAGTGAATGTAAGGCAAGGTCCCTGCCTGTAAGGTCTTTGTCACCTGGGAGTAAAACACACAAATATAAGCAGCCATTAATATAAAGTGGAAAGGCACCGAAAAAGAAAGGATTCTCAGTGAGATGGCTGCCACAATGGATTCAAACATGGCAACAATTGGAGGATGGTGCAGGACCGGGCAGTGTTTGGTCTATGGTCCATGGGGTCCCTATGAGCTAGACCAGACCCAATGGCACCTACCAAAATTGACCACCAATACCTTTGGTGATACCACAGTATTTCATTTGACCCCGTATCCCAATAGAACAATGTGTTTTGTCAGAGAGATGCAATTAGCGTGCATTACATTAGCGATACCCTTCCCTCTGCCCTAATAAGAACATCTGGTATGGGTGAATTTGTTTCTAAGTTCCATTCAACAGCCCTGAAGCTTGGCTTCCGATAGATCACATAGTCGTTTAAGGAGAAGCCGAGTGTTTATGAAGGAGCAATTTGAACATGGCATGTTGAATATTCACCCGATTGAAGGCCCAGATAAGGGCATGATAAAGTCAGCGTCCCAGGCTCTCATGAAGAACGTGGTTTGTTCTTGTTGTCAGGTGCCAGCTAGCGGGTTCAAATCATAGTGACACGATGCACAGGAGGAGGAACCTGGTCCTGCTCAAGCTTTAATGTGTCCGCATGTTTGAGCCCATTGTTGTAGCCTCTGTGCTCACCTATCATGTGGAGGGCTGCCTCGTTTTCTTCTGACAAGGTTCATTTTCTTCTGAACACTGTCGTGAAGAGTAGTCAGGTTACATTACGGGGAGGAATACCATTGAGTTTTTGCAGAGAAACGAATCTCCATGATGAGGTGGGTTTAATTTTAGAAATTGGGACAAGACATTTTAGTGAAAAGAGGAAATTCCTCATCTTTTCCCAATCATGGGACCGGTGTCGCTCTCCTCCCTCCCCAATGCCTGCAGGACCCTGGCCTGGAGGGCGGAGCCATGAGCATCCTGACACAGCCCAAGCTGCCTGTCAGAAGAGTCTTTGAACCCAGTGGCACCTTATTCCTGTCAGGAGGTATGGCCAGGATAATGAGAAAAGTTAATCCCAAGACAACTGTGATCCAGCTAGATACAAAAGATTCCCTTCCAAGGGATGTCCCCTGAGGATATAATGTCCCTTCTAAATTCTCCCTTCATTTCCTTCCTGCCCTCTAGGAGCCTGACTGCTCAATAAGTAGACTTGAGTTACTATCTTCAAGAGGGCTTACATGGTCTAAGGAGGCCTGGGAGAGCAGCATTGGAAAGCAGAGCTGGGAAACAGGAGTCAACAGCAACAAGTCACAAAAGCAAAACTGCATTAAACACTTGGGTGGAGGCAGAGGCACACAACAGTAAGCCCTTAGCATAGGCATGCGCTGCTACAACACAAACTGAACACACCAGCTTCATTCTGAGTCTGCCTAGTCAAAGCATTCCAGAAAAGTTTCTGGTGAATAAGGGATGGCAAATGGAAATGAATTCTTACTAAGATGATATGCATAAAATATCACTATAGTCTCTTTGTTGAATGTGCTGCCTGTACAGATTTATTTTAATGAATGGCAACTTGTTTATAATGACTTCTGTAGAATCACATGTGACCTCAGTGTCCCTAACCCTGCTTTTCTCATCAGACCACATGATCCTCAACTGGAAATTCTTCCACCATAAAGGTTCTCATAAATCTAATCCACACAATTGGTCATAAACGACTTAGTATAATATGAGGAAATTTTACAGCACTGTCATTAACTGATAGAAAGTTAGAAATGTGGCCGATATTGTGGGAACATAATAATAATAATGGCCATCATATATTCAATGATTATTACTTACCAATCATTGTATTCTACATTTCATATCATTTGGTCCTTCCAGCACCACAGTGAGGTTTACACCTCACGAGGGACAGACTATGAACTGCTCACAGGTCCACAGCTCATAAGTAACAGAGAGAGGAGGGGAGCCCATGCGCATCTGACCTCAAGGCTCACATGCAATGACTCTGGGGGGTATGAGTGAGAAATCAGTGTAGTACGGGGAAGAGACTAAATGTAAACGGGGTTGCCGAGGACGGAGTAAAGGAATAGATAAGGCGCTTTGGAGACCGACCTAGCTGGGACTCATAGGTTCATACAGGGACCTGGAAATATTTGGCATTGGCAACAACAACAATTAGAGAGGTCCTTGAAATGTCAGCTGAGAAATTTCAGCACAATTGATCCTGTGAGAGGAAGCTTCTGGGTGTTCCAATGTAGTTTGAATGGTACAACCATTTCATTGCAGAGAACAACCCTTTAGACCATTTTTACCGGGACTGTTTGGGGCAACAATAACACTGGCAGAAAATAAGGAAGCGTGTGTGTGAATGGGAGAGAGGATAAGGTCCTGAAACTAGGGCGGCTCAGTGGGTGAGAGTTACCAGAATGGAAAACATTTACATTCACTCGTGTCTCTTGGTTCTTCTCACTACACACACACACTCTCTCTCTCTCTCTCTCTCTCTCTCTCTCTCTCTCTCTCTCTCTAAAGGCAGGAACAGGAGAAAGGGGAGCCCAAAGGAATGCTTTCCCTCGCCTAGAAACTTTCCCTTTGGTTCCACTGGGAGAAACGGTGGCCCACATTGTAATCCAGCCAAGTGTTGTCCATCTTAAGTGCGAACTTGCATTACCGGTTCTGGCAGCTGATTCTGTCAGTAAATCAGCTGTCCCACCTTGAGGAAAGCAAGCCCCCCTGAGGGGATGTGCTAATTGCGAGTCCTATTTCAGATGAGCATTTTAATCGGGGTGATGGAGACTGGTGGGTTTTGTTAAAGATTTCTGTGCCAGACTCTTTTCTATATGCGGTGTCGTTTGGTCGTCCCCCCTCCCGTGCCCCCGCCCCCTAGTCCTGTGACATTACTCTGTCTGCACTGCAGCTGTGAAACAGCACCCCAGGTCACGCAGCAGCCGAGGAGGGGCTTGAGCCTAGTTATTTCTAACGCCAAGCTCAGTGCTCCTCTCCTCATCCCCAATCACAGTGAGCTGTTGACTAAAATGCAAACCAAGGAGCCAAAAAGGAGGAGGGATTAACCAGGATGGGATTAAAAGGTGATTCTAAATTTTTCTAAGAGTTGTGGCTGTTGTTTCAATGCAAATTCTGATTCTAAAAGCCTACTCAGTATTGAATTGGATGTGAGTGGATGTAATGTCATCTGACAGAATTTGAATTTTCTAGAAGGAATAGCTAGCTCCTCCTCTGTTCTTTGCTGCTGTCTCTCCCTCCCCTGCCCCTTTTCCAGAGGATCAACCTGTCTGAAAGGCTCTTCATTGTGATGTGAGCACATTGGACTGCGGAGAGAGCCTGATCCGAGGAGATTTATGCTGTGACGTCCCTGTGAAAACAAAGCTTTTTCCCTTGAGCTGTCAAAGGGCAACAATTAGAAGAAGAATTTGAGGTTTACGTTTGATGAAGCATGTGGTTCATAATAGAGCCTATCTTACCAACGGGGTGATTTGTAGCTAAAACACAAAGGTCATGGGCTAAAAAGAATAAAGAAACCACGAAAAGAATTCCTGTTACCCTACTCCAGAAGTGGGAAACAAAGCGCAAGCTTCGCGACGACAACATGATACCTTTTTGGATATTTGTTCTGCATTACAGATGCAAGTCATTCCACACTTGGAAGTCGGTTTTGTACCGATTCACATCGGGTGGATCTATTTTTCCCTGTAGTTATAACAACATCTCAAGACGTGCATGGCAGGTCTTCAGAGAATTCTGTTGGGTCTTAAACCACTGTAGATAATTGCACATTAATATGCATTGTCCAAGGGCTACTTTTGGCTCAAGCCTATGCCTGTGCAGATCACGAGAGCTCCAGGTCATGTGGGTATCATGGCTTCAGGCAGTATGAAGTCAATGGGACTCACAGCACTAGCAAACCTTTGATCTCCAACCAAAAATCCAAGCCTATTGCTTTCGAGTTCATTCAGGCTCACGTTGTTGTTTTTATTGATGTCCTGTAGCGTGTTCTAACTGATAGCAACCCTGTGGGCAGCAGAACCGAACACTGCCTGGCCCTGTGCTATTATCACACTCTTCTTATGTTTGAGCCCGTTGTTGCAGCCACGGTGTCCATTCATCCAACCAAGGCTCTTCTGCTTTCCTGCTCCCTCTCCACTTTACCAAACATGATGTCATTCTCCAGGGACTGGTCTCTCCTGACCATATGTCCACATACTTGAGACACAATCTCTCTATCCTCCTTTTTACAGAGCTTTCTGGGCATACTTCTTCCAAAACAGATTTGTTACATTTGGGGGCAGCTCATGCACTTTCATGATTCTTTGCGAGCATCATAATTCAAATGCATTGATTCTTTCGTCTTCCTTACTCAATGTCCAACTTTCATGTGCACAGGAGGTGACAGAAAAGACCATGGCTTGGGTCAGACCCATCGTACTCCTCAAAGTAACATCTGGTACTCGATACCTTTAAGAAATCTTGTACATCTGACTTACCCAATGCAATGCGTCTTTGGATCTCTTGACTGCTGCTTCTATGAACAATGTTTGTGGATCCAAGCAAGACAAAATCCTTGACAACTTCAACCTTTTCTTTGTCGATCATGATGTTACTTATTGGTCATACCATCTGCTACCAGAGAATAGAAACTATGTTTTTATACATGATTTCAGTCCCACAATACCTAACACAGACCCTAAAGTCGAACATCAGTGATGCATATCAGGGCTTACCTGAACACAGGAACTCTTTTGTCAGTATTTGCATCCCTAGTCACCAGATTTGTGTGGCCAAAATGAATCCCAGTGGAACAAGTGACTGCTTGGCCTTAGAAAGACAGAAAGATCATTTCTTTCTTTAAAAAAATCATTTTATTGGAGGCTCATACAACTCTTATCACAATCCATCCATCCACTGTGTCAAGCACATTTGTACATTTGTTGCCCTCATCACTCTTCAAGGGTGAATCAAAATGCCTAAATTATTACATTTGGGGCCCTTCTTCCCCTGAGCTTCTGCAATATTTCACATGTTTTTCCCTTGGTCCTTGTCACGTGTGTTTTAATGAATTTATTCTATTGCTCTGGGTTCCTAGGAAATAGAAGCCAATCATGAAGTATCCTGGTGGCATAGAGGGTTACACTTTGCATTGCTAACCCAAGGGCAGCAGTTCAAAACCACCACTCACCCTACAGGATAAAGATGAAGCTTTCTACTCTCATAAAGATTTACAGTCTCAGAAACCCACTGGGGCAGTTCTACTCTGTCCTGTGGGCTGCCATGAGTCACAATCTACTCGAGGGCAGTGAGTTTAGTTTCAGATGGATGATGAATTCAGCAAAATACTGACGGAGTTCATGATGTGAAATGGGGCACAAAGCTACTTCATTCATTCAAATGTCTATTAGCTTAGGATATTCTCCTCTTGACAGATATTTGTAATTCTCTTTCCATAACCATTCAATCTAGGCTTACTGCATGAATTTAGAGTGCCTTAGCATTTTATTATTTATCTTGCTCAGAACTTCTTTTAAAAAATGTACGCTGCCTTGTTAGAGATGCACCCCATTGTCCACTCACAGTGACCCTGTATGACAGAGTAGGACTGCTTCCGGAGGATTTCCAAAGCTGGCATCTTTATGGGAGCAGACTACCACAGCTTTACCCCACAGAGCAACTGGGGAGTTTGAAGCACCCGCTTTTCGCTTTTCGGTTAGCACCTGAAAGCTGAACCACTGCACTACCAGGGTTTGTGAGTGGTGCAGCGTTCCCCATTCTGCTTTTCCTCTACTTTCATGACGAAGGTCAAGTCTGCATCACGGTCTCTCAGCTTCCCCTGCCTACAGGAAGCTCCTAGACGGTATAGTTAATATGCTTGCTGCTAACCAGAGGCTAGTGGTTCAATTCCACACAGAGGCACTTCAGAAGAAAGATCTACTTAAAAAAAAAAACCCAAACAGCCATTGAAAACCCTACAGAGAACAGTTCTGCTCTGACACACACAGAGGTGACTGTGGCAGTTTGTTGGATTGGGCATTACCTTGCACAGACGTAACCTTCCCCTGACTCTCCTACACTCCTATTTCCATCTCAGTGCCCTCTTCTGGGTGCATCGGAACGGACACACGTACGTAACACCTCACTAGATAGAATTTCTTCCGTAAAATATCATGGGGGAGATTTTGTTCAACTTGAATGCAGATCGTCTCCCCGTTGCTACAAAAGAGTGGCTTTGCTGAAACACACTCTCAATAAAACCATTCATCGTGGCCTCAAAGCCTAGTCGGCAGCATGTTTCGGGTCTTCTCATTGTTCATGCAAAAAATTCCATCTCAAGAGGGTGGGTAGAGAATGGGCCTTTCTAAGTCTTCCCCCTACACGCTAGCGCTTGATCACGTCTTTGGAAGTTTGGACCCCAGCCCGAAGGAAACCTGAGCACTCCTCTGGGGCGGGGAGGGGGCCCTGAAAGTGTTCAAAGGTGATAATGAGAGCAATCATGTTGGAAGGGGATTTATGAGGCCCTTGAGAAGGCTAGTGCTTTTCTTCCACTTGGCATTTTGCATTTTTGGCACAAGATATGTTAAAGCTCCGAATGAGGTTATCACAAGCGATTTGTTTTGCCAGAGAACTGACTACTGCTTCAATGCTTATGTTCTCGTCTCCTGTTTGCTTCTGCCTTGGCAGAGAGACTGCCCTCCTATGGCTCTGGGTAGCCCCTGTGGTAGCTGACAGTGAGGCTGCTGGAAGTGGGTAGGAAGTTGTAACCATGGAAGCACAAACAACCTGAGGGGTATCACTTATCTCCTTGCTGCTTGTGACTTGGCATTGTTGTTGACCCTGTTGGAACCTCTCGCCTTGTTATAAGGCATATCAGTGAGAGAGTGGTCACATACTTCTCCTGTTATGTAATGTGTCTAAACCGTGGGTTGAAAACATTGATTCCTTCAACCGTGGCTTTGTGTCAACTACTTGGGAAAAAAGGGGAAACATTAAAAAGCATCAATACAGGCAGCTTCATGTAGCGATAAGATAAACCGTGCATACTTTTCAGGGGCAGAAAATAAGGTGTGGACATCCCTGTTGACTGCCTTCCCTGACTTCTCCTTGGCTCCACCCACAGGCCCGGGGTCATGGGTCTGAGTGACTGTAGCTGCGTTTCTGTATGTTTATGGTCTACTGGGAGTGAGAAGGCTCTAGAGAAGTCCTATAGAACAAATTCAAGGACGAAAGTTCTTTTCGCAAAGAGTAGACATACTGTTAGCACACATTAGGTCCCAAAGTCAGCATGTGGGAGAAAATCAAGTATTGCCAATATCCCCTTTGAAATCTCACCCTGAGAAGCATATGCGAACTGAGGTCCTGAGGGAAGAAGCAGACCGGTGTCTCTGTTCCTTTATTTCTTGATATAAACAACCTAAGTAGGAGGTTGGTAGGCAGAATTGTCTATGCTACTTAATAGTTGGAGGGTTAGTATTTTTACCAGAGAGATGCATATCATATTTTCTCAAGTCCAGCGGCCCTACAAGGTTTGGCATAAAAATGATCAGTTCCCTCACGCTCACGTTTCCCTACTGTGTCAGTCTGGGTACTTTAGAGAAACAAATCCACAGAAACTCATGAATAAGAGAGAGTTTTATATGAAGGTTAAGTACACCTCAAGAAAACATCCCAACCCAGTGCTGCCCAAGCCCACAAGTCCAACATTAACCCATTAACCATGATGTCCAGCACCAATCCACAAAGTCCTCCTCCATCTCACAAAACAGAGGCAATGATGCCGACTGCAGGAGGAAAGCCGAATCAGTGAATATGTAAGCATCTCAGCACTGGCAGGGGTCTCCACGTGGCTGCTCCAGCACCCAGGGCTGCATGTGGGTAGGTCCATGTGGCTTCTCCTCAGGGATATCTTATAGGAAGTGAGCCTTGCCAGGTAAAGCAGGGAACTGGCTAAGGCAGCTGCACCCTCGTCTGACCATCAGAAATCAAGAGACCCGAGAACTAGAAAGGTGAGGTTCACCGAGTCATGTATCCCCCTGCCCTTCAATTAAGCCCACATGTGCTTATCAGCCAGGTTGGCACAATAAACTAACTACCTCACCTCCCCAGACGTATTGAATTTCAGCTCAACATTTCAAGGTAACTAACATGCTTATATGAAGTAAGATGAAGCTTTCTGCTCCCATAAATAGTTACAGTCTCCGAAACCCACGGGGCCAGTACTACTCCGTCCTGTAGGGTCGTTATGAGTCAGAATTAACTCAAGGGCAGTGAGTTTGAGCTTTTGAGTTTGGGTGGTGCAAGCGGTCAGCACTCAGCTGTTATCCTACAGGCTGGAGGCCTGAAGCCAACCAGCAGCCCATAGCACACAGGCCTGGTGGTTTGCTTCCCTAAGGATTGCAGCCCAGAGAACCCCATGGAGCCGTCTGCTCTGGAACACCTGGGGGCCACCATCAATCAGTGGTCTGTGGACAGTAGCTAACAACAAAGAGGACAACAAAGATGTCTCATTCCTTCTTTCTGTTAATTTGTGAACATTCGATATTGACTTTATATCACAAAGGATATAGAATTTTGGTTTTCTTTTAGGGATCCTATCTTCTCATTACAGTCTTACTTTGATTAGATAAGTACTCAGTGGGTATGTTTTCCTAACTGGTAGCCACTTGAGGAAGCTTATCATTTTCTTTTCCTTCACAACTCTAATTTTCTCTGGAACTAATGAATACCGTATGTGTTTGATTTTGATGCACTTATACTAATGAACCCTCCAACCTCTCCAGCAAGCGTCGAAATCTCCTGTCAGTGAATTCAAACACATCAGATGGCCAGTTCATTTCATCTTGGAAAATCTTAATCTGGATTCTGCCTGGATCACAACTGCTGTGTGGTCATCTCCCTTTCACAGAAGCCTGGAGACTCCTGTGAGCTCTCCTTCTGCCTGCCTATTAGACTGTCCTCTTCCATGACCTAATTCTCATCAGAATGGATATCCCTTACTGAATTTCCTAAAGATAAGTGGATTGAATATATATTTAAAAAGTATTTTGCATGTATGAAAATGCCCTTACCCTTTCCTCATGCTCTATGAATGGTTGTCAAGTGTGGAATTTTAGGTTGCAAATAATATATACATTTTCACAATATTTCCCCAAATTTTGAAGGCATTGTTCCTTTGCTCATTTGTTCTAACATTGCCACTGAAAAGAACAGTGCCATTCTGATTTCTTTTTCTTTGTAAGTGCATTTTCTCTCTGCAAGTCTGTAGGACCTCACCCCCCACGCACCACTACTCCAGGATTTCACCCTGGCTTGCATGGATGTAGGTCTCTTGTTATTCACTGTGCTGGGTACTTCTGTCTTTCCTCTGAAGTTGATCAGGTTTCCCTGAGGAGACATGTCCAGTCATCTGGCTGGAAGGTAGAGACCTAGCTTCCAGTATTATGGTGAAATTATTGGGGGAATTTTGAAGTGTAAGTTAGGCTCCCTCTCAGCTTTCCCACAGCTGCCTGATGGATCACCTTGTCCCAGGGGGGCTGGCGTTGACCACGTACTTGTCCCATGTGAGTCCTGGAGGTGCAGTGTGGGGTGGGGTGGGCTGCTAACCCAAAGGCAGCAGTTGGGACCCACCCGCCCTGCCGAGGGAGGAAGCGGAGGCCAGACTCTTTGCTCCTGTGCGGACATCTACTGCCGAAACTCGCAGGCTGGGTTCTCGTCTGTCCTGGGCAGTCTCAAGGGGTCCGAACCAGTTCCAGAGCAGTGAGTTTGTTTCTGTGGTTTTGACATGCTGCCGCCAGGCTCTTTTCTCCCGTTCATCTCACTCTTGTTGGTTTGGGCCGTAAAGATGTGGAGTGACGAGGTAAACGTATTCAATTGACTGTCCTAACCAGAATCCACTATCTTCACTTTCGGTTTAACAACAACAACAACAACAAATTTGCTGTTGTCTTCGCAGGAATTATAGTGATATTAAACCCACCCCGACCCATGGCTACCGAGTTAGTTCTGACTCGTGACATGTGGCTCAGCAAGTCTATAGTAGACAGAGGAGAAATCTTCCTTTGGGTTTCTCAGGCTACACATGTATCTGTGTGGGAGCAATCAGCCTCAGGTTCCTCCTGAAGAGTGGGGGATAGAGTCAAACTGTTGGCCTTGAGATTAGCAGCCTACTGCACAACCACCAAGGCTTCTTCAGCGTGATGTCAGTTTATACATGTGTGTTTTCACTCTTAATCTCATGTGGGTTTTGCTATCACCTGATGAGGTAGGAATGAGTATTGCTCCTTTTTAATTAAGATGATCCAAGTTCCAACAGTTAGTAAGGAGCCGACACAGGTCTCAAAATCCAGATTTTCTGACTCCAAATATTAATTTTCTTTTGTCCCCTGTTTCAGTCTTTTGTTTGTGAACATTTTCTGGATTTGAAAGACAGCCTCTCTCACCAGCGGATGGCTCTGTGAGTAGATTAGATTCCTCCTGATTAATAGTTAAGACCTGTCTGCCTCTTTTAATATCTCCCCACAGCTTCTCGTCTGCCACCTTTGGGTACCTGGAGTATATCTAATCCCTTTCCCCACAGGGCAGGCCTGTAATGATTTATACTCATCTCGGTGTGTGGATCAGGGGCAGTGTTTGTAAAAGTTAAGGAACAATGAGCCTAAGAGGTTGGGTGAGTGTGGAAGTTGATGATGGTGAGTGCGGAGGAGAGGAAGCTTAAAGTAAACTAACAGTGTTCCCAATAAATAATAGTAGTGACTGATAGAAACAGCTGATTGATGGATGACAGTAACAGAGAGAACAGTGGTGTGTCTGAAGAGCAGGAACTTCAAAGGAGGAAGAGATTTGACTCCTGCGTGAATAATAGATGTGCGATGAACAGATTGGAGAGGTCTGACCTTAGTCCCTGGGAGAAAGAGGTTATCCAGGAATTAGGCTCAAAAGAGGTCCAGACGATCTGATTAGGCAAGCAATTGGAAAATACTGGGGATAGAGCTTCAAGTTGTAGGAAACATCATTAGAAGGGAACTGGTTTTAAAAAGGCAACACGAGAAGACGTGGAAAAAGTGAACCAAAAGATAGGTTGGGAAAGCAAGCGCAGAGTTATTCAAGGATGCACCTGAGACTTTAAATATGCCTATCGTCTACCCTTGACCCCATGCTCAGGTAGTTGTGGGCAACATCAAAGCAGCTGTGAATCAGGCTTCTGTCTCCAGCTGCTTCCAATGGAGGCGTGCCTGTGGGGGAGACCTGCGTCCCTACCTGCAGCATGTCTCAGCTTGCCACCCTGGGCCACAGTGTTCTTTCTCAGCCGTTGCTGCCTAAGGCACTGGCTGAAGGATTTGGTCTGACGCCAAAGCAAATAGCAGCGGAGAGACACACAACAGTTGGCGTCTGGCTCAGATGGTGCTGGCGCCTTTGTGGACAAACTGCCCTGAAGCCATCTGCTTGGCCCCATGAGAATGACAACTAACATTTGCACAGTGTTTGGGGACATTGTACCGATCACTTCTATAGACAGCATCTCATTTTTCCCTCTCGGCTTTTTGTATGATTCCCATTGTAGGGAGGAAGACACTCCTAACTTCATGTCTTAAAACTGAGATAACTTTCCTAAGTTAGTAACTCTGAGGATCGTCCTTCTAAGTAACCCATTGAGGACAAGATCAATTACAGAGCTGTTTGACACTCATTAGGTTTATCTGGGTGCCAAGCTTGCACACAGCTGAGGATTCCCTAAGGATTCATTGTGCGTCCTTGCTGGGATGTGCCCAAGCCTCAGCTAGAGAAAGGCAGGTTCGGGATCTTTACCTGCTCTTGCCGTTCAGGAGCAGGGAATTCCTACAGCATGGGGGAATACATGCTATCATATGTATGTGGTTTCCGTAATGATTGACATAGCACGGCCTCAGCAAGGTCTTCTCTCTAAGTGCATGCCTCTTTGTGACATGACATTTGTTGACACTTCCAATACGCCAGAAGAAAAACAAAACCAAACCAAAATCAGCTCTCATTGAGTTAATTCTGACTCAAGGTATATAAGCAGGACTAGGCTGCATAGGGTTGAAAGGCTGTGAACTTTTAGAAACAGAGCTCTGGAGCTTTTTTTCTGAGATGCCCCTGGGTGGGTTTGAACTACCCGCTTTCTGGCCAGTAGTGTAATGCTTTGCCATCTGCACCAGCCAAGGATTCCTACTTCCCCTCCCTTGGAAAGTAAGGTGACCCTGTGACTTTCTCTGATCAACAGACTAAGGTAGAAGGGACCCTGAGTGACTTTCAGTTCTCACCACTCTCACTTTCTTTCTGCCCCTGAATGCCAAGGAGGGAAGGTGCTCCATCCCCTCGAAGATGAGCGGCCATGTGGAGAGAGCCCAGTTAGCCCAGTCCTTCCAGCCATGGCCAGTAGATGCCCGGCACACGAGCAAGACCAGTGGGGATCAGTCAGCCCCCATGCAAGCCTTGCCCTCATTTCACACCCCCTCCCCCTTACCTGCCTCTTCCTGAAACTCATGTGATACCACGCAAAACCAGAAAATATACTGCCCAGCTGAACCTGACATACATTACAGAATTGTGAATACATTCTGCCTATTTTGTGCAACAATAGCAATGGGGTACAGTGATAAAAGTAAGATGCTAGGAAAATGGTCAGATGGTAGGATCAGGTGTGAAGGAAATGTTTGCATGTAGATGGTGGAATCAGGTATGAAGGAAACTTTTGTTGCATCTTCGTTTTCCTTTAAAGTGTGACTGGGCCTCCACTAGCCAATGGTCATTTAGATCAAGGACAGAACTACTGAGCTTATGAACTTGTGAGGACCTTCTCTTCTGACGCATGCAACTCTCCAGTTGTGTGTGTGTGTGTGTGTGGTGAGAGTCAGCTGGTTTGCATCGGTTGCATAGAACCAACACCTAATTTTGTGTTGAGTTCACTGAACTGATTGTTGCAAATTAGATCTATACGTTAGTTTTGAATATACTTTTCCTGATTATGCTAGTTCCAGATAATGAAAAATCAATACCCCAAAGGATTTTCTGTGAATTTAATCATTATCCTTGCTGTATACATGTGTAGCCAAATAGCTTTAAACATGAAGTTCTAAATAGCAATTTAAATCCATATACCTGTATCCAGTAGTGGGAGTCCACGCAACCACACTGGTTTGGCAGAACTAATACATAATTTTTTGTTGCATTCAATGAACCAGTTGTTAAAATGACACTTATAATCAGGGCTGGGCAGCGAGTTGCCCAATGTGGAAACCCCAGATCTACATTTGTTACCCTTTTTAAATGTTCATCTGTGCCATAATGTATTCTAAGTGGCCATAGTAATGTTCATTCAGTCCCTAGGTATAAAATGAGCCGGAACTAAACATGATATTATATTTATATATCATTATATTTTTGATGAAATGCTATAGTTTTATTCCTTCGTACAATTGCAGTTAGTTCAGCAGGAGTGGGACCGAAGGAGTTTTTCCAGATGAACCTACGCTGTTCACAGAAGAGAAGTTGCCTGGTGCTCGTGATCAGAGGGACTGTGGTCTCATTGGCCCACGTCGTTGAAGGAATGAGATCCTGCTCCCGCACTGAGACGGTCGATCACACAGCCTGCCACGCTCAGATAGAAGCGAAGAGCATTGCAAGGGAGGGCGCCAGTCGAGAAGCCATGTGGAAATATCTTCAATAACAGTTTTATTGCTTTGTGAAGTATTCATGAATGTTTTTCTTTAATATTTTAAAATATAACATAACCATGTTTGAGGTACCTCTTTTATTGCTCTTATTTAAATATGAACTGTATGAAGTAATAAACTACCTTTCTGGGTATCTTTTTTTATAGTTAAAATGGTCATGAGGGCAGAAAACTGATTGTGAAATTATTTGCATCTGTGTGTGTGTAGGGGGGTGTACAGAAGCACACATTCCTAAGCAGATCCCAGGCATAGTGGAGCCACACTGTGAGCCATAGGACTTTCAGTGGCTGGGTTTTCTGAAGTACATTGTCAGGCTTCGCCTTGGACGGACCTCTGGGCAGACATGAACCTCAAGGATTTTAGTTCATTGCCCAGCACATGAACTGTTTGTGCCACCCAAGTGGTAGACTTTTAAACTCAAGCAGCTTCAAGTTCAGAGACTCCTTAAGCCCCACCTCATCGGTAGGATGCAAATGCTCTGACTGAGGATCGGGGAAGCATCCCCAAGATCGTGCGAGCGTCCACTGCTAACCTTGGAACCTCACCTCACAGTCCTCCCCACTGAGTCCCCTTGGCCCTATGATGAGCACCCGCTCCCCCCAGCATCATCCAATCAATGCCTCTGGGGTCCCAAAGTGGCTCTTGACCAGAGATGCTGCTTAAAAAGGAGGGTAAGAAAGCAGGGAGAATTGGAACCAGGTATTTCTGGGAGGTTGGACTAATTACTGCAGACCTGTCCTGTCTGGGCCAGCATGATCTGGTCAGTCTCAAGGGGTGGAGGACATTTCTGTAGTCCTTGACATCTGATGTGAAGCATCCCAAGCAGACTGAATGGGGAATTCACCAAGTATGTTTTCAAAGCACCAGGTGGCTCTTACCTTGGCTTTCCCCGTGGGTGGAGAGAAGATCAAAGTGACTTTGAGCAGTAAAGACCTGCCCACTTTCTCCTGCTGACTGAAAGATAGACTGGCTTTAAAGAACTGCATTCATGAGCCAATGGGAAAATGCTAGTAAAATATTCCACACTCGCCTATTTCTCTTTGAGTAAAATAAGGTTAATAGCGTGGGCCACAAGCTTGCCTATTGTGATGGTTAGGGATGATGTCAATGATAAGGGTAGGGGTGGAGCCCAATTTACCAGTCAGGTCCTAGCCTTTTACACCTCCTTGGGGGTGTAGTCTCTTGTATAAAGGAGAGACTGAGCAGAGCCGCTTTCTCGTTGACCCTTCACCTTTGGCTGGGACAAGGAAAAGGAGTCTGGGCCAGCAGAGTGGCACTGTTTGGCTTCTGAGCTCTGCTTTCTCTGCACAGTGCCACTGCCCACGAGGGAGAGGCCACCCTGCTAAGAGCCCGCTGCTTGATGCCGGGCACTAGGAGCTTTGGCAGGCAGCATGCCCAGCCACCCCAGCCGCCAGGGCACTTATGGGGGCATCAGGGGCCCTCAGGAGGAAAACAGCCTGCTGAGAAGGGTTTGAGAAACAAGGCGCTCTGGCTTCATCCTGCACCTGAATCTAGATAGGTTAACAAAAAAAAAAGTTTCAGCTTTTTGTGATTTTAATGTGCTTTTGATACATTTTTTAATTCTTGGGCTCCCTGTGACATTTGTTATGTGCAATATTGTCATTCCACTTTAGAAACTGAGGATCAGAGAAGCAGAGTGATGTTCTTCAAGTCACAGCAAAAGAGACCTCAAATCGACTGCCCCAAACCCTTCGCTTGCCTCGCCCCACTTTTCCCTTTCTATACCACCTTCTCTGAGCCCGAATGTCATGACTATAGGAATAATGACAGCTCTCCTCTGTGTGAAGTAAGCATGTTACCTGCATTATCTCACTCCTTGAAATAACCTGTAGGGAGGTATCGTTTCCTCTGTTTTCAGAGGAAGGGACTTGGACTTAGAGAGTTTAAAGTTCACATATGCTCTAACCACCTCACTGCATGAATCCCTACCTATCATGGATTATGGTGTTTTATGTCCACCCAACTCACCAGGTAATCTGGAAGTTCAATTTTGATGGCAAGTGTGGAAACTTGTTTGAAAGGTCAACTGTGGTATAATGATCAAGACAAACACAGCTCTCTACTACTATGGACCTATTGAGGAGCCCTGGTGGCGTAGTGGTAGTATGTTGGGCTGCCAAGTCCAAGGTCAGCAGTTCCAAACCACCAGCTGCTTCTTGGGAAAAAGATGAGGCTTTCCACTCCCATTAAGGGCTACAGTCTCAAAAACCAAAAAAAAGTTACAGTCTCAGAAACCCACAGAGGCAGGAGTCGGGGCAGGATGTACTCTGTCCCACAGGGTCACCATGACTGAGAATTGACTCCGATGGCAGCGAGCGAGTGGATCTTGTCCTCTCAGCATCAGAGTAATCCCCACAGACCTTCACTGACCTGACCACAAGTGGCAGAGACAGCTAAATAAAGCACTCACAAGGGGAGGATGTTGGAGTCCAGTAGCATCAGTCCTGGAAGAATTCCTGACAGAGGGGGAATTTGGGTTCCATCCCTGGCGATGGCTCTGGCACAGAATATGAGGAGCAGGGACATTCCAAGAGGACTCACTGACCCGCAGGTCCAGGTTGTCCCATCCAGGGCATGAAGTAAGAGTGAAGGATGGATTCTGATAGGATTAAAAGATCCTAGTGGAATAGGAGTGTGTGTGTGTGTGTGTGTGTGTGTGTGTGTGTGTAAGAGACAGGTGTGCCCCTCACTCTGACTCTCTGTACCATAATTATACAATAGAGCCTCCTAAACACAGAAGTAAACTCATCTTTCATGAAGTACTTTTTGTTGCCTCGATCCTCGGTTCTCCACAGAACCCAAATATACTTTCTGATCTTGGCGCAGATGCCTGCTCTCTCTCCACCGTGGGCCTTCTCCATGGACTTTTATGTCTCTGTTTATTCTGTGTATTCTGTGAGTGGCTCACGCCTTTAAAGGAAAGCACTGGCCCTAGCCTGTCATTAGGGCCCTTTGCTGGTCGCCGGCCACACTCACCCCGCTCTCGGGATGGGTGAGCCTGGCCTTTTAATTTGCTGTGACAAGAGATAATTGGCATTTGAGTCCCCACCTCTGAAAATAAATCAGGGTGGTGCTTTCCGGCTGGGAATCCACAGGGGCGAGCTGACACAAGGCCGTGCCAGGGGAAACGTAGGCCAGGGCTGCAGCCGCAGTCTCAGCAGCCCTCCCGCTTTCTTTTTCGGGATTTCAAACCTCCAATTAGGCTTTTCACTAAGGGCGCAGCGTGGCCTCGTTACGAGAGTTCAGGGAGACTTTTGATAATGCACACAAGAATGCTGGAGGTGGGAATGTGTGACATTTCAGATCGAGTGAAAAACCCTTACTTGAACCTAATCCCCACTCACAGCTGCATTCAAGTTCAAGC
>NW_022103907.1:11446456-11472816 GCF_000313985.2 Echinops telfairi | reverse complement strand
GGTCGTGGCATTAAGAAGGTTGAGAACCACTGCTTTAAAGAGATCTTGTGCACCACATTTACCCAATGCAATGGATTGTTTGATCCCTGGTCTGCTTCTTCCATGAGCATTGATTGTGGATACAACTTGAACTCCTTGACAACCTCTATCTTTTCTCTGATTATCATCATGTCTTCGGGGCAAGTTATGAGTATTTCCGTTTTCTATCCATTGAGCTGTGATCCATACTGAGGGCTGCAGTCTTTGATCCTCATCATTAAGTTCTTCGGGTTCTCTTGGCTTTCAGCAAGCACGGTTGTGGCACCCACATCCCACGGGCGGTTAGTGAGCCTTCCTCTAGTCCTGCCACAGCGGTCTCCTTCAGATAGTCCAGCGTCCCCATTTATTTGCTCAGCATACAGATGGAATGCGCGTGGGCTAATAATGGTAGTAAACATCCATTCATAACCAAAGGGTAGCATGCACAAAGTGTGAATCTGGAAAATTTTAAATATGAAAAGTATCGACTTATGCGTTGTAAGTAATGAGATTTATTATTTATTGACTGCTGCCTATGTACCTCGAATTCATCCAAATTGCTGAAATGTATGCCACCTGTAGTTAAGTGAAAGAGGTGGGATGCAAACGTCCATCTGTGGGCAGCCGTACTTTTAGCGTCTGTCCGCACTGCCTCTGTCAGGCCAGTAATAAGTGCCTTTGCCATTCGAGAATGCCCTGGAAATAATGACTGGACTCCTCACCTGTTGCTCCCTTTTTTGGGAATCTATCACTATCGATCCCTATAGCTTCATATGAGTTTAATAGGAAAATTACTCTTCGATCACCTATTGTTATGAACTAATTTTGGAGCCCATATTAGTTGGTGACTAATACTGGAAGCCCTTTGAAGATGAATACACTTAATAACAATAGTTCTTTACTTAGTCAAAAATATTGATTTGCCATTGAGTTGGTCCCGACATCGAGCAGCTCTCATGCTATAGAGTAGAATGGCCCCCACCAGGTTTTCTTGGCTGTAATTATTATGGAAGCTTTTCACCGGGTCTTTCTCCTGCAAAGCTGGTAGGTGGGTTCAAACCATCTACATTTTGTTTAGCCGCTGAGGGCTGGGTCATTTGTACTACCAGGCCTCCTTTTTGCTTTATAGTTTCACATCATTTAATTTTCCCAGCAACACTTTATAGTGTTGTGATTTTATAATTATAGTGTTCTCATTTTATAATTAATTAAACTTAGGTCCAGAGAACAATTATCTAGCTCAAAACCACACAGACTCTTAAGTGGAGGAGTTGAGATTTAAGCCCAGGTCTTAAAGCAGAGAAAGTTTCTATTTTTATGTCTTCATACGAGGGACTTCAAAAAGTTCATGGAAAAGTGAGATTAAAGTTGATGGTTTTTCATACAACTTTCCTCTAGTTCCTAAATGCTCCCCCACCACCACCACCACCACCATCATGATCCCAATTCTGCCTTACAAATCTAGCTAGACCAGAGGATGTACACTGGTACAGATAGGAACTGGAAACACAAGGAATCCAGGACGGATGATCCCTTCAGGACCAGTGGTGAGAGAGCGATACTGGGAGGCTGGAGGGAAGGTGGGGTAGAAAAGGGGAACTGATTACAAGGATCTACATATACCCTCCTCCCTGGCGGATGGACAACAAAAGAGTGGGTGAAGGGAGACATTGGACAGTGTAAGGTATGACAAAATAATAATTTATAAATTATCAAGTGTTCCTGAGGGATTGGGGAGCAGAGAGGGAGGGGAAAAAATGATGCCGCGGGCTTAAGTGGAGAGCAAATGTTTTGAGAATGATGAGGGCAATGAATGTACAGATGTGCTTTACACAATTGATGTATGTATGGATTGTGATAAGAGTTGTATGAGCCCCTAATAAAATGATTTTTTTTTAAAGTTGATGGTTTTTTCCCAGGGACATTTGGAAGTCCATTCATACCTTGCCAAATGAGAATGTACCACAGAGTCTTACTCTGTAGACAAGTGGATCTTGTAAGCAAATTCCAAAATCTATGCTGTGTTAAGAGAAACAGATTCTTTTGATGTCAGTGGATTTGAACTTGATAGGGATATTTACTATAGAAAGGGATGTTGACAAAAAGGGTGAGTGGTCTACTGAAGATAACACCAGCTGAACAGGGTGTTAAATAGGAGCAAACCAAGACTCAAACTAGTTGCTGTCATGCCAATCTCAACCCATGGCAACCCCATGTGTATCAGAGAAGAACTGTTCCATGTCAAGGCCATGACCTTCAAAAGCAGATCGTCTTTCTCCTAAGGCACTTTTGAGTGAGTCTGAGCTGCCATCTTTCTGGTTAGTAGTAGAGTGCCCAGTCATTTGTGCCACCCAAGACTCCTATAAATAAAGACAGTGCCTGCTAATAAAAAGTGCCCCACTCCCCAGAGCATACAGACCCAACATGGGGGGAAAAGACAAGCATCCTTTGATCTCTGGCCCAATAGAACCCCAGGAGGAAGGAGCTGATTTGGGCCTCTAAACCAGTCATTCAGTACAACCCTAAAACTGTTCTAGCATCTTTTTTCAGGCATCTTACTTTCTTGAGCTTCCAGATGAAGATAATTCTACCTCAGAAAAGATCATGGTCAGAAAGGGACTTGCTTTTTCAGACGAATGTCATTAACAATGCACGACAAAGAGCAGTAGTATGCACTAGACTCAATAGGGGACAAAACACAATTCTGTGTTTCGTGAATTAACCTATTTCCTTGATAACTTTAGCTTATAAGTGTTGATAGCTGCTGCCATGCTGGAGAATTAGGCACCTTGTATTTTCTTATTCTTTGTTCATTATTTCAACCAACGTTGCTTGAAAACTCTCTAAGCAAAATGTGTGTAGGTCCTATGACGAGACAAAGAGGACTTCCCTACCGCAGGTGAGTGTGCAGTCCTTAGGAAAGAGAAGCAACTCAAAGGAAGGTTCTAGAATGGGAAGACCTGTAACAAAACGCAAACTGTCTTGGAGTGGGATGAACTCTGGGCTGAAGAGGACTGTGGCATTGGATCCAGGTCTGACCAAAATACTGGTTTTCTTTATCAAAGTGAATGTTCTTGACCTCACAGGTTTGGTGTGTTATAGATGACGCATGTTGTATTAGTCTGGGTACTTTAGAGAAACAAATTCACAAAAACTCATGTAAAAGAGAGAGTTTTATATAAAGGTTAAGTGTGCATCAAGGAAACATCCCAACCCAGTGCTGCCCAAGCCCACAAGTCCAACATTAACCCAACAATAGTCCACGAAGTCCTCCTCCATCTCACACAACAGAGGCAATGATGCCAACTACAGGAGGAAAGCCGAGTCAGTGAACATGTAAGCATCTCAGGGCTGGCAGGGGTCTCCACACGGCTGCTCCAGCACCCAGGGCTGCATCGGGATAGGTCCATGTGGCTTCTCCTTGGGAATGTCTTGCAGGAAGTCAGCCTTGCCAGCTGAAGCAGGGAACTGCTAAGGCAGCTACACCCTGGTGCGCCCATCACAAAGCAAGAGACCCGAGAACTTAAAAGGCGAGGCTCACCGAGCCATTTATCCTTCTGCCCTTCAATTAATCCCACATGTGTTTATTGGCCAGGTTGGCACAATAAACGAACTCACATGTGAACACAGATACCTACATTTATCCATACCAGTGTAATTGCAGGGCCCTGGTTCCACTGTCAGTGCCTCCCAAGGGGGTCTCTGGGAGTCCAGAGAGGCTGTCCTGAGTGTGCTCAGGAACAAGTGTGTGTATCTGTTTGCTGGAGGGGCCCACGGGAGCCCTATAAGGGTCAGTTGACCACTAGGACCTCTTTGTTTTCCACTGGGTGGCTGCCTCTGTGGTCTCATAGAAATAAGGCGAATGCCCTTCCACAAATCTCCATCCATGGAGCCCCTGCAGGCTCTTCTGCAGTGCTTGCTGGGAACAAAGACACAATGCTGGATCCCTCTTCTCTTTCTTTCTCTAGACCTGCTCTCATCCATCTAAGCACAGATTTCCACTCGTCCTCAACCAAAGGACTGGGGTTTTAAGCAAAGACTGCCTGCGACTGGGGAAGACATAGTACCCATCAGCCAAACTGGGAAACTTCAGAGAGTTTGGTGGGACTCTAGAACCACAGGCATAAACCAGGAGCAGCCTAGGAAAACTGGGGCCAATAGTCCCTCTTGTTCCCCAGCTCATCCAGTCTCTGTGGGCCCCTTCCACAAACTCAATGCACTCAATGCTTTACTGGAACTACACCTGCATGTAGAAGCCCGATGGTGTAAAAGAAAACCAGAATCAAATTTCAACTGCCTGCCAAGAAATAGCCGCCACGTACTGAGGATTTTTAATGAAAAAAATGAGCTTCCAACAGTTCAACTCATCCCTCCTTAGAAGCAGAGGCTCCAGCTTCTCAGGACATACGTGACTGCCTGTAGCCAGGTCGGTCACATGTCTTGAACAGACTAAGAACCTCGCAGTCAAAAGCCTCTCCTGCATTTGCACTGATTGGTACCACATTGTTGCGGAGCTGTCAGAGGGGTCATTTGGGTTCTCTGATCCTTCCTTAGATGTGAGAGCACAATACGGACAGACACGTGCCTTTAGGCTGGACAGCCGCTTCCTCTCACACAGCTGGATTCTCTCTGCGAAGACAGTTGTTGAGAGCAGAGCACTGGGTGCCTTCCTTTGCCTCATCTCTACCAGCAAGTCGCAGGCCTCTGTTTGGATGGGTTCATCAAGACCAATGACTCGCTGTCTCGACTCATATCCCCTGGGCCAAAGATCAGAGCTGCAGGGCGCATAGAACAGAATGATTTATCACTTGAATGTCATCAGCAGGTCGGATTCATTTTACATTAGCAAATTTCATGCCAGACGATTGAATACTGAACGATTTAATGGTTTGAGCCTGTGCTTCATCTCCCTTGTGAGCAACCCAGTGGGTGATTTAAACATAACAACGGCTTCTCTGTGAAAATCTAGAAAATGAGAGGTGAGACTTCAGCAATCCTAAAGACAGATCTCCCTCAGTCTGAGCTGGTGGGAGCTCCGTGTCACCCTGTCACATAGGGTTTTCCTGTCAGTAAACTTGAGGAAGCAGATGGACAGCCTTTCTCCTGCAAAGTCACTGGGTGAGTTAGAACCACCAACCTTTCCGTTAGCAACCTGAAGGCTGAACCTTTGCAGCACCAGGGTGGAGCGAGCATTTTGTGGTGAGGAAGTGCGGTGCCAGGGTCAAGATCAGAGCACAGTCCTCAGAAAGCTTTTTCTGACAACAGTCACATGATAGGGATCAGAGTCTAGAGGATCTGTCTGCACTCTTGTTTCAAAGGAAGGTTGTCGGGCATCCAGCCCCTCCTGTTTCCCACTTATGTAGGTGATAGAATATTCACTGAGCCTCTGTCGAAAGGAAAACGTCTAGGCCAGGGGTGAAAGGTTAGGTCTCCCATGATCCTCCAATTAACCTGGGGGAGTGGGAGAGAGAGAGACAGAGAGAAGAAAGACAAGGCCATGCATATTTGCATCTCCTTCTATGCTGTCCCTGCCAGGACAAAAACAAAAATCGGTACAGAATATGATGCCAGAGACCTGAGTCCTAGGGTGGACTGGGCATGTGGGTGCAGCAGCTTCTCTGGAGGAGGGTCACTGACCTACTTTATGGTTGCCATAGGAGTTCTGTGGTGTGAACCTTTATCCAATCCCACTATCACCCCATGGCTTTACCAGACACCCCTCACTCTTGCCCTTGACGATGGTTTCCCTATACCTTTGCCCTGCCACTGGATGCCCCGCGGTCTACCCAGGTCTTCGTAGTGCCTTTCCCAAAGTGCATGGTTCCACAGCCTCTGGACTGGCAGGTCACCCAATGGGGGCCAAAGTGGATGGAGGCACCCTAGTCTTCAAGATGATCATCTTTCAGAAGCAGATGGTCAGCTTTGTCAGGTGCTCTGGGTAGATTCAAACCGCCAACCTTCCAGCTGGTAGTCATGTTCCTAATCCTCTGTGCTCCCGAGAGACTCATCAATCATGGCTGCAATAATGGCCCCTCCCTTCCAAATCCATGGTGACCAGGAAGGAACTTCAGGATATGACCCACCCTATTTTGAAGCAGAGTAAACATTTAATTTGATTGTTTACCCATTAACTGCAACATAGGTGCTTCGTGTGTACCCACGCTTTAGTCCCAGGGTGATCAACTATCTTTTTACTTATTTCTTGAGGAGGATCTCAAGTGCCGTGTAGGCTGGATTGTCTTTCAAGGAGTTTGATGGAGTGTCTTTCAACCCCACGTGGGGCCAAAACCTGAAGGAGTTGAGACCCTGGTTCTGCTGAGGGCCAAGTCTCCTTTCAATACCGTGCCACACACTTGGTGAGGACATGATGCCCCAGAGATGGAGGCACTCCAAGACCCACCCACAGATTAGCTTCAAGGCCATGGCACTTTACAGTTACCGTCAGCATGGAAACTAGCGTCCATTCCACTAACACCCAGCAAGGTTGAGATGTGGAGCTAGAGGGAGCCACGAGGCAGGCTCTACCTTCCAGGTAGATAAGCGTTAGCGCTGGCAATATACTGTTGTGAGTCACAGGGTTTTCATTGGCCAAACGTTAGAAATAGATCGTGACGTCTTTTCTTCTGCATTTGTCTTAATCTGGAAACTCTACTGAAACCTGTGGACCAGGGATGACCCTACTGGTATTGGAATGATCACAGTCGAACACACTGACAGATGGGTGTCGCCAATGCTTCTGGTGTGGCCTTCGAGTCCGTTCCAGTCCACGGCGACCCTATTTCACACAATAGAACAAAGCACTGTCCGATCCTGCACCAGCCTCACAATTGTTCTTTTGTTGTGCCCATGGTCGCAGCCACTGTGTTGATCCAGCTCGTTCAGGGCTCTCTTATTTTCCACCGGCCCAAGTACGGTGTCCTTCTCCAGGGACTGGTCTCTCCTGACAACATCTCCAAAGTCCTTGAGATGAAGTCTCTCCATCCTTGCCTCTAAGGGACTGTGTTGGTCTGGGTAAACTAGAGAAACCAATTCATGGACACACCTGTGTATAAGAAAGAGATTTATAGACAAGAGCAATTGAACATTGAGAAAACATCCCAGCCCAGTCCAGATCACGTCCATTAGTCTGATATTAGCCCATATGTATGATACCAATCTATAAAGTCCTCTTCAGACTCATGAAACAAATGCAATGACGCTGAATGTAGATCACAGGCCAGTGGGTAGAAAGTCCTTGGATCCAGTGTCACTGGAAACATCTCAGCGCTGACAGGGGTCTCTGCATCAGGGTGGGTCCATGTATCTTGTCAGCTGCTATGTCTGCCAGGGTGTGAGCAGAGAGTCTCTCCTACCTCCAAAGAGGAAGTACCAGATTTCCCAGAATTCTCAGGAGGCCAAGCCCACACAGAAGTCTCATTGGCTATCTCCAGATTGACAGCCTAGGCTCTACCCCTATATTTTTAATCCTTAAATTGACACCAGATCAGGTGACTACCACAGGAACACTGGCAGTACTTCTCCCAAGACAAATGCTTCTGGAGAGGATTATATGACCTATATTACTCACTGAGTCAATTCTGACTCATAGTGACTCTATATAGGGTTTTCTGATACTATAAATCATTCTGGGAGTATACTGTCTCTCTCTCTCTCTTTTTTTACCCCAGGGATCAGCTTGTCAGTTTGTACAACCAGCCTTCTGGTTAGCAACCCAATGCTCGAATGGCCAAAACATTCAGCCTCTCTCAGAATTCATTACACACTGACAGGAAAGCATTTGTGGCATTGTTGGCACGATATGTTCTGGGCAACTCAAGGAGCTTTGGACAGAAACACATGAAAGGCCACAGGGATATGGATCTGAATGAGGGCCAAAGAATGGACTTTATGGGGTTTTGGGATGACTTCAGAAACACCTTCTCTTGAAGGGCATGTTCAAGGACGTCTTCCAAGTCTATGTTTCCCAGCCATGGTGTCTCTCACATGCTGGCATTCCCTTCCTCCATCTCTGGGAGTCACAGGAAGCTCACCATCTGGTTGGGATGATGAGCAGGTCAACTGGCATCTTTCAGAAAGTTGTCTGAGACTTGCGGCCCTCTAGACAACAGTGTTCCTGCCCCCCTGCCATGCTGAAACCCCAAAGTCACCTTCTTAAGACAGGAGTTTCTTACCTCCCTAATTTTACTCCATTGTCATCCCAATCTTTTCTCAGTCCAAAGTTCCTAGCCCACTCATAGTCGGGGATGGCATTACCCTTCACGGTTGTTGGTAGTGGGCCGGTGCACTGCATAAGAACCACTGGGGCACTGGCTCAACATTGAGAGTCCTGTGGTGGCAGGTGGAAAGTGGAAAACAGCAACTGATAGTTAAGCAAAACCTCCCATGCCCCCAAAACATCGCTAGATTGGGAATCGCTCAAAACTTTGAAGAGACCCTTTGGTTTCCTGATAGCTCTAGACAAAGCAGTGTTCTCTTAAAGCAAGATCATGCCCAGGGTTCTCTGTATACCCCAAGACAGCAAGAATCTGAGCGTGTGCACCGTGGGCTGCAGATAGCCTTCCTCAGCATTCCAAACTCCCACTCAAGCAGCTCTCAGCACGTTCCCAAACTGCAGACAGGAAGGAGGCTGTGTACAATCTATCATCCAGGCTCCTCCAGATTCTCAAAGCTTCTCAAAGGGGCTTCCCTGAAACTATCCGGCATTCACACCTCAGGAAGGGGTAACAGTTGATGGATACTGTAGAATAAATCCTTGGAAACGGTTAAACTCCCCATAGTGAGTCTTCACAGGGCCAAAATATTTCTTATAAGGGAAAAAAAAAATCAAAGTGAAGCCAGGACATATTTTGCTAACAATAAGACTGGATTAGGTAATAAGAGAGACTGCGTTTATTGCCAGTGCTGAAGTAGGAAAGAATTCATTTTCCTTTAGCTAATCTCTTTGTTTACATGATTTCCTTTGCTCCGCAGAACTGGATCAGAGAAGACAAGTTTTGTTTTTATTTCTTGGTGTTATGCAGTGAATTACTTAATATGGCCCTTTTAGCTCTAGTCCTAGTAATTTTGATACAATGATTGGGTGGGACCATGCAAATAAGCTAGATGGGAATCTATAATGCCTGGGTGGGCCACGATTCCCACTATTGTGTAGTTATCCTCCATTTTATGATCTAAGGTGATTATCCTAAAATGTACATGTTGCAAGACCTGATCCCCATGTGCTAATGAGGCGGGATTCATTTACACCAGCTGTCCTCAAGCCAACTCCTTTCAGAGTTGAACAACCCTTTCACAGGGGTCACCCGATTCATAACAGTAGCAAAATTATAGTTATGAAGTAGCAAGGAAAATAATGTTATGGTTGGGTGGTCACCACAACATGAGGAACTGTATTAATGGGTCTTGGCATTAGGAAGGTTGAGAACCACTGGTTTAGATTAATTAACAGTTGGTTATGTTTATTATGTTAATGAGCCAGGATTAGGGTGTGATGAACTCAAGTCACCACCTTAGCTTGAGCCTCACTTTTTATCTTAGAAGAGATTGAAGGAGAGCAGATGTACAACTCTTCTTATGATTGAACTATTATATCATATACTTTGGGAATTATATGCCAACAAAATTGTTTTAAAAGAAGAAGAGCAGAGAGGAGGGAACCTGACTACCATCAAGAAAGAAGAGCTGGGAGCAAAACACATTTGGGGGGGTGAAGGATACTTCTGCTGAGAACCTCCTAGACCCTAGAGACAGAGTTTGAATGCTAGAAAGGATAAGAGATGGTGGGACGCAGCAGCAGCATAGAAACACTGGCAGCAGAGGCAGCAGAACCAAGAGACCAGCAGGGGAGAAAGCACTGAGCTTCCTGGCCCACACAGGAAGAAAGCAGAGCAGGGTGCCACTGGGCATTTATAGGCAGAACTAAGCTCACTGACCCATGGAATGAGAGAGCTGAGCACCCAGTGACCCAGGTGTAAGGCAGACTGGGATGCCTCTAACTACTTACTGGTAGAGCTAAAAGAGCTTTGTACCATCTGCCTGAGCAGAACCAAAATCAAACCAAACTCACAGTCGTCGAGTTGATTCCAACTCATGGACACTATAGGACAGAACAGCACTGCACCTGTGGGTTTGCAAGACCAACTCTTTATGGGAGTAGAAAGTCTCATCTGGTGGTTTTGAGCTGTTGGCCTTGCAGTTAGCAGCCCAACCTAGCAGAAGCTATCTTAAAGAGCCCAATGGCCAGGTAGAAACCTACCTATGGGCCTGGCTGAGAAGAGGTTATCCTGACAGAAGAACTATATCCTGATTTACTCTGGAATCCGAATTGGGTAAGCTGTTACTTCTCAAATAAACCAAGTGTGCGTATTGTCGGAGTTCTGTGTTGCCACTATAGGGAATTGCCAAAGCCAATTGAAGAGTAGGGAATGCTGATGACTGGCATTCGAATTGGTTAAAAAAAAAAAAAGTTGGAAGGAGGAGGCATTCCTCCACATCAGAGGAATGTCTTGGACTGATGTTGATGGTGATTCTCTCCCAACCCCCATGTGACGCTGGATGAGGAGCTCAAATGACAATGCCTCAACTATGCCACAATTTAGATACTTGGCTAGTAAGATTTGGTCGGTTCAGCTTCGGCCCAGACAGTCCCAAGGGCTGAGGCCATTGTTGTAAGCTACAAAAGATATGCTGTATTGTTAAGGGTGAAGGCAGCAGAGGCCAGTGGCAGGCCTTCACCCACAGCAGGGATCGCACCTGTCCCACCAGCTGGGAGCAGGTGGGGCTAGTCTGTATGTTCTAAGAAGGGGGCTATGTCTAAATGAGTCCAATTTGTATCCCCAATTTCCAGCATGGCACTTAATACATACTGAATGCAAGTATGGTGGGATGAATAAGAGGGGGTAATTAGCAGATCAGTGCAGAAGACATAGGTTTGATTTCAGGCAATGTAGTTCATGTGCAGTGACCACCTGTCTGTCAAGTGGAGGCTTGCGTGTGACTATGATGCTGAACAGGTTTCAGTGGAGTTTACAGACTAAGACAGACTGGGAAGACAAAGCTAATGGTCTACTCCTGAAACCCGACTAATGAAAACCCTATTGATCACATCGCTACAAAGACAATGCTCTACATCCTGTTTGGTGAGTGGCAATTGGGTCCTAAATGTTTATGAGCTGCCATAGGAAAGAGGAGTGGTAAAATGGAAAGACATCTGACAACAATAAGTCCAACAGGTAAACAGACCATACTATTGGTCTCCACAAGCTTGAGACCAAGAGTCAAATGGTACCCAGCTACCACTACCAACTACTCTGAAAAGTATCGCATTAGAAGGTCTTGGATAGAATTGGAGAAGTTCAAGAAATAAAATTCAAACGCATGAAAGATATCAGGCTTCCTGGTCAGATAGAGACTGGTGGGACCTTGAAGACTCTGAACCTTCATCACCCTGCAGGTCTGGAACTGAACTCACCTTTGTGCAAAAATCCTCAACCATTGAAGATCAAACAGGCGCCCTTTACCCAAGGTCAGAGAGTCAGGAAACAAGGAGATATGGAAGCAGGAAGCACAGGAAGGAAGTGGGCTAAGTGCTGGTGCCCTCAGGGCATTGCAATGGATGAGCTGAAGCAAATGCATCTGAAGAGTTGAATGTAAAACTCAGGATCCGCTCTGTAAGCTTCCACCCAATTCACCATGAAAATTAAAGAAAAAGAAAGAAAACACTATGGATCCCAATGAACCAAATATGTTATACATGGGTTGCCACGGATCTGGGCCTAATTTCAGGGCAACTAATAAGATAAGTAAAGAATTCTTGATTTCCAACGTGGGGTCGGCAAATTACTCTCTCTCTCTCTCTCTCTCACACACACACACACACACACACACACACACACACACACACACGAATACATTCAGAAAACGTGAGGGAATGATAAAGCTTTAAATTAGTCTATGGGTCCAAATCATAAATAACTGCTTAGTGAGAGAGTGGTGGTCTCCAGAGGTATCACTAGGAAGGCGCAGGGTGCGGACTCCACCCCTGACATGGTCAGAGGGGTGACATAAAAATGACCCCAGGTCTGTGGTGGTGGTACCGGTGGTGGCAACAGGAGGAAGAGCCATCAAGGCAACGATGTCATAGGGGGTGGCATCACCTCTCGCCCAGTACAGTCACCAGTCATCCAACTCTTGGAGTGCCAAGGTGCCTGCCATTTAGGGAAGAGGAGGGCCTTCACCTTGGCCAGTGGGAGGGGGGAGTTTTAGGAAACCATGGGGAGGGGCTGAGAGGGGGAGACTGCATGGCAGGATTCTTGGTCCTGCAGGAAAGATGAATGTAGGCCAGGCCACCTCCCACATTAAGGGGAGGAGGAGGTTTTGCCAGTCAGGTCTGTCCACATCCACAGTTGGAGGAGGTGACCCCATGAGTTATCACACTGAGTGACATTAAACTTGGTGATGCCACTGGTGGTACCATCCCCGCTAGCAGAGGCCCATCAGCTACTGATTTCATTCATTCCTAACATGAACATCCAGTGGTAAGAAAGGCCATCCTGTTGTAGACTAGGAAGCTATCTGTACCTTGTCTCAGAGGGTCTCTACCCCTTAGCTCACCTTTGGAAACTCCAGGTGTGGTTCTGATCTGTTCACACGTTCCTGTTCTTGATTTGTGGGTCCTTTCACCTTGACTCCAAGAACCCACTGATGGAATCCCTGGCTTGTTTGCATGCTGACTTTCTGGGACTCCACTGCTTGTCAGCTGCCAGGCAAAGGTGAGGAGAAAAGACCTCGGAGACAATGTCCACAGCAGGAATAGCATGGTGCCTACCACACTTCAGCCCTTTCTTGCCACCTGCTCTCTTCGAAGCAAGGGCCATGCATCTTAGTAAGCTAGTGCTGGTGTGGCGGAAATACCACCACTGGTTGATGCGAAAGAACAGCAATCTATTGTCTCACAGGTTTGGAGTCCAGACCAGGGCCATGGAGAGACCTTTCTTATAAGTAATCTTGGGATTCCATTGGTTCTTTGGTTTGTAGATATTCCTCAAAAATCTCCCTTCCCCAGTTTATACCTAACTAAAGTCTTGGTTGAATTGATCAGATGTGATTAGGTCAAGGACATCCTTACATTGGTCTGGCCGCATTAACGTAACAAACCCAACACACTCCCTTCCAGGAGAGCCATGCTGACTTCTAGTGGCTCTATGGGACCGGGTCTCACTGGCCCTGTGAGTTTCCAAGACTGTAACTCTTCACTGGAGTAGACAACCCTGTCTTTCTCCCTTGGTGTGGCTGGTGATTTGGAAATGCTAATCTTGCAGTTAGCAACCCAACTGTAACCACTGTTTCCAAGCAAGGTTCACAGGAACAAGATCAGGACTGTGAGGAGAACACAATTCAAATCCACGACAAAGTTCCGGGATAATATCAGAGCTCTACAACCTGACTATTCCGGCCCAAGGTTAGGCAGATGTTCCCAATGAAGAAAATGGCCCATCTGGAGAGATCCTGGCTTATATGTTTTCTTTCTTTCTTTTGCCTTAAAATAGCAGAAGAAAATAATTGCTGTTCTTTTGGCTCAATCAAAAATAAAACTGTATTTTGAAAGCCCTATTTAAAGGGTTCATTATCTCACGGGCTGCTAACTATATGCCCCGCGCCACACTCAGTAAAAATTAACAGCCACCTCTTGTGCTTTTCAAGTTATTAAAGACGTGGGCCTGGTGGGGAGACTGTAAACCCTTCTATACTGGTGATTAGTCAGCAGGACCACATCCCACCAAATCCCCCAGAGTGTTCCTAACAAAAAGTTCCTTGTGGCCCAAGCGCCAATTTTTCTTTCTTGTCTGTTCATTCTAATTCCACTCACTTATTCCCGAGCAGGCTGTTTTAGTCCTATCAACTCCTGTTATTTACTGGAGCTTGTCAAGAGGACTGAAGTGGAGGCTGACATGATGTCGGATGTTTTGAGACTCATTAAAACATTTTAAAACAGCCACCTATTGTAATAGCCACAGCCCTAGATGGGGTGGCCTTGCCTGGACCTCTCAGGAGGCTGAATCACTTTAGTTAGGTGCTATTTGGAGTGTCAGATGAGAAGTGTATTTCTTGCAACACATGTTTCGGAGCCCTGGCCTGATAAGAGCTTCAGGAAACTTGTGAGTAAGGATCTGAAGTCAGCGAGTTAAGAATGGGGCGTGTGGGTGGGGGACATCGCCAGGAATGGAGCCTCATTGACTGATAGACCAAGGAGGCATGGGGGTCGGCTGGCAGCCCTAAGTCACTGAGAGCCTGGCCTTCGGGAAGGAAGGGGGATTTCAAATGCAGACAAGGAGCCAGAGCAGTTTTCCTCTGAAGATCCAATAGCCCTCCGTGATGTCACTTCTCAACAGGAACTGGGTAATTTCTACAAGCAAGGCGGCAGGCTAGGTTCCCTCAGGGTGTGAAGCAGATAGCAGTGTGGTCTTTTTCCCGACACGATGAAAGGCCCATTTCCTCCGTAAGTCAAGGGTAGCAGAGGTCCAGGCAGGGATGAACAAACCATCTCATTCTCGCAATTCCCCCCCCACCACCACCACCACCACTCCTGTCCATTCTTGCCTTCCATGCTCGGCTGCCATCCCCCTGCTCCTGTGGCTCTCGGGCAGGAACTCCGCCTATGAAGTCTCTGGGCTCAGAAGTGGACTCTGTGTTCCAGCCCTTGAGCGTCCAATCGGGAAGTGTGTGCACGTTGGAGTGGAGGCAGAGAAGGCTTGGTTTCCAAGACGCAAGGTCTGGATGCCTCATAGAAACATAACAAAGCACCAACAAAAGCTGTCTTTCCTTTCTCCGGTCAGTCTTAGGGTGAGCTATGATTTCAGTGGTTACTCTGGTCTCAAAGTAATACCCAGAATAGACCGTGTCAGTACAGCCCCCTGCATACATCACCTCCCTTCCAGAGCACTGTCTGGGGTCTTATCTTTCAGGACATGTCACCCTTGCTGCAAGCCCGGGAGCAGAAGGCAAAGAGAAGTCCAGAGGCTCCTTGAGCCGTTCCCGGCTCACCATCCACAGCCTCCTTCCATTGCACAGGCTGGCATCTTTCCCCAACTGCATGATGGGGAGGTGGACTCGACCAACATCTCCCACACTGTGTTTTTAAAACTGTGAGGTGCTTAGCTACACACCCAGAGCTGATGACCCCAGTCACATAAGCTGGAAAACGTTGCCCTGCACGCCAGCTCCTTGACCAACTTTTCACCAACACCCTTTCAAAGGGCTAGAACTAGCTGAACTCCAAGGTCCCTCCTCACCCTGAAAGTCCTAGGATGCCCCAGCGAGAGGATGGGAATACCTCACGTTACAAGCATTTGCCTAGAGCAGTGGTTTTCCACTGTGGCTGTATATAGCAATCGCCTGCAGCAGGGTGTTAAAAATAAAGCCCACAGGCTTCTGTCTTACCGAGAGGATGATGTCTCACCACGTCTGCATAGGGGGGCAATGGGAGGGGGCTGGCCTCTGTATTGTGAACAACTCTCCAGTCATTTTGCTGAATGCAGGGATTGCAGTGGACACGTCGGGTACTGAGAGTAGAACCATATGCTTTCACAAGGCAGGGTCATGAGGCCAAGAGCAGGCCTTTCAAATGCCCCCTTTTGTTCATGGGTGACTGTGCCTGGCAGGTTTTTAGAAGAGCCTTCATCCAATCTCAGAGATTTGAGATGCAGTGAAAACTACTTTGTTTTGTTCTGCTTTGTTTTCAACCTCAGACTGACGCACAAACCACATCCCCAAAGCAAACATCCTACAGTTTAATTGCTAGGTGGCTGTAAGCCTGAGCCCTTGCCCAGAAACAGATGGAAGCAATGCAGGAGCACTGGGGACCTGGCTGGAGAAGGATCTGGGGACGGTGGGGCCTTGCCAGTGTCCACTGGTAAGACTGACCCAGCAGTCTGTCTGTAAGTCCAGGTTTCGGGGCAGACGGGCCAGGCAAGAAGCAGAGAGAGAGCAGGCGTTCATGAGCAGGGCTAGACCAGCTCCCCAGGCCCCGCTAGGTTAGTTTTCACGACCAAGCCAGATTTCTGAAAGAGAAGACCACCATGACTCTTTGCATAGACGCAGGGGAACAGTGGGCTACGGACAACTGGGCGAGCACTGCCTGCTTCTAGTCACCCGGTCCTGCTCCGACAGACAAGTGTCAAGTGGTGAATCTTCCAACTGAGTGAAGCTCGGGGAAGTGTGTAGCAGGTCCCCAGTGAATGTTTACGGCGTGGAAACTAATTTGATGTGGATAGTAAGTATGAAGCATCCGGGCCCTCAAAAGCAGTCTGCCGATGGTCACTGGCACGGTTTGCATCTCTGCCACACTCTGTCCTCACCAAGTCTGCAGTGTGGTGAGCGGACCTCTGAGGAAAGCCAGGGTCTTAATTCCTTCTGGTTCTCGCCCCATATAGGATTCAAATAAGCTTCGGTGTTCCTTCCATTGGGGCGTGGGGCAGAGAGAAAGGTAACTTCTATCCCGGGAATGAGGAGCCTGGTGTAGTGGTTACAAATAGGGCCGCAATCCGCATGGCCCGCAGTTGGAAGCCACCAGCAGCTCTGAGGGAGATAGGCCAGGCGTTCTAGTCCCATCAACAATTACCATCTCAGAAACCCACAGGGGTGACTATGAATCAGCATTGACTCAGTGGTAGTGAGTTTGGTTTGGGCAGGCAGAGGGTGGCTACACAAGGAACAAAATTTGGGTATATATGTAACCGTCACTTGTCAGTTTATCATACATGTTGCTTGCATGTTACTATGGTGCTGGAAGTTATACCATTGGTATTTAAAATATCAGCAGGGCCATCCGTGGGGCACAGGTTTTAGTGATGCTTTAGAGTAAGACCGGGAAGTAAGGGCTGGCAAGCAAGTTCTGAAATTAGCCCATGAAAAGCCTGGAATCACAGCAGAGAATTCTCTGATGTGGTTTGAGAACTTGAGCCCCCTAGGTTGGAAGGCACTTGAAATGCACAGTGGTCCCAACAATGGATCTTAGGACTCTGACGATCATGAAGATAGCACAGGACAGGGCCGTGTTTTATTCTGTGGCACATGGGGTCCCCATGGGTCTGAGCTAACTCGACCACCACTAAGACCGACGTATGCATGGCACACAATTTGCAGCAGATGGATACATGACTTGATTCAATGATGACTCCTTGTTCCATCATCTCACACCTTCTTTTCTATTTTCATGATCCAGAGTTTGCTGGTTTACAAATCTTACCCGAGAATCATTAACATTTCCTGCAGACAGATTCAGTCATTTATACACGTGGATTTGCGAGTTAAGCAGACTTGTTTTTGAACCTTGGTTTTGTCTCTTCATGGAAAGGCTAATCAAGTTCAACCTTAAGAACTGCTCCTGAGTCTGGCTCTGGGGAGAGGCTTTCCTGTTGACTATCCCCCTGCCACCCCTAGGCTGAGGGGTCCCTTTTCCATGTCTTTGCCTGTGGCTTTTGCCCCAGAAGCACTGGAGGGAATTAGGCATCTACAGCAAGTAGGCTGTACTGTTTGGGTTTATGACAAGAGACTCAAATTAAGACAAACAAATGAGCTTACACTGGACTGGGGTTTTTCCAGTAGCTGGAAATTCCCCCTGCTGAAAGCCCAATTAATGAAGTAGTCCCCATTTAGTATTTTATGGACCCTGCAGCAGGAGCTAAAGTAAGCCCAAAGAATCGGAGTGCAGCCTTCGTAAAGCTGCCCTGTCAATGACCAAATCGCTTTTAACCCAAAGGGCTGTGTGTGCAATTACTGTTGCTGTTGATGATGGGGGGGCTTTCCCCAGGGTTTCAGCACAGAGAGTCACGTCTTCAGTTCACTCCCAATGTGCCTCATGCAAAACCCAAATCCCCAAAGCTGACATCTGGCTTCTGAGCTGGCCTGCCTGGGAGCACCCTAAAAAGAAGCAGCCTTTGTTTGGCCTGGGACCTACGGGGCTGGACGTGCACTGTACTGTCCCTGAAACACAGGGTGTTTGGAATCTGGCTTTGAGAGTTGTCAGCCAAAGTGGATTTCCTATAGAGCCATGAACCACCGAGCCACTGGGTCCTTGCCCGAGCTTGAAGTCATCCTGCATATAGACCGGACCCGTGTGTAATTACTCTGAGCACTTGCCATTCTGGGAATGAACCCGGTGTCTTCCCAGTGGGGGCATCTGCGTGATGCAGTAGACTGAACTTAGCCTGGAAAGGAATAGCTGTGGTGCCGATGCTGCCCCAACTGCTCATTCCCTCTCCTTGACCTACGCTTTGTGGGTAACCAGGAATGCTAACGATGTCATAGCTTTGCCCAGCCCTCACTTGATTTACACCCGTCTTTTTGTCTGTGGCAACCCAGGAGCTCTTTCCCCTCCCCTTTTCGAGCGACTGAATTTTCCTGTGAGGTGATCCACTAGAGGAGCCTCAAAGGAAGACAGAGCAACACAGAACAGGATGACTGTTGGTCAGCAAACCCCATCCCAACGCTGACAATCGCCTTGGACTTTCCCCAGAGTCTCTCAACTCTGGAACAAGGGACTTTTCTAATCTGCAAATGAGAGTCCGTGGAAGGCAGGCAGAATGAACGTGAGGTGAAAGATTGATGGGCTCCATTCTTAAAGAGCCCACGGAGCGGTCACTCTGAGTTTTGTTCTCCTAAGAACACAGTGAAGCCCTTTGATATGGTATCTGTCTCCTCCCTCCCTCCCTTATTCCCTCCTTCCTTCCTGTTTCTTTTTTAAATCCAGAATGTAAGCCACACTGGAAAGACAAAGTGAGATAAATATGCCTTCTTTTGCTGTCATTGCCACATATTTAGAAGTACATTTTCTTAAACCAATCTGTTTTTCCCCAAAAGACATCCTCAAAATCATTTCCAGGCAGTATGACATGAAGGTGGGGCCTCAGGAAAGAAGCTACAACTATTTCAAGTTCACAGTAACTGCTGTCGTAGAGCCTAACTTCTGAACACCCCAGTTTGCAGACGGCTATGGATGACAGTGAAAGCCCAAATCAATACGTAGAGTCCCCCACATATATCAAGCCTCCACTGAATGCCAACATGGTAGATAAGCTTGCCCTCAGGTAGAGCTCATTGGAAAGTAGATCACCTCTACTCCTCTCCAACCAGCCCAGGGAGGGGCAGTGTCGTAGGAGCTTGCCTGGGTGTGTCCTTGGCAGAGAGTACTGGGAGGTCCAAACAATAGTGAGTCAGACCCTTTCACTCAGGTCCTGAGTGTCTTGGTTGGTGGCCTTGGACCACTATTGGAAGTTCTTCTAGCTAATATAATAGCCAATCATTATGTTAGATTATAATGTCAATTATGGCCCCATTGCCTCTTTGTAGTCCCACCTGTACTATGATGTTTTGATCTGACACAGATCATGAATGTGTGATGGTTACCTTTCTTTCATGACTTATTTAACCAGCACCCGGATGGGGAAACCTTGGATAACATTGTGACCCTGGACTACTAGCCTCCCTCATCTGTGTGATGGGTCTATGTCTTTGTCCCTTAAAAAACGTATTAAGTGTTCTTAAATTATATTTGAGATTGGGCTCTCCTTTGTACCCTAAAACACCGAAAACCAATTAAGGAAAACATGCAAAGGGCCCAAGAGGGTCTCCTCTCACTTAGCATGGTCCTGTGCCTCAGTTTGCCTGTTAGCCTGGCATGATTATTACTAGGGCCTCCCTCCAAAGTGCCTCGTTTGGAAGATGATTAGATGAGCACGTTGCCTATTGCCAAGTGTACCGTTTCTGAGATCCATAGTCAAACATTTTGTAGAACTAAGCAGCTGTGCAGCCAGTCTGGCCGCCCCCCGCCTGAGTCCTGGGAGGAGTGTGACTTCTGAGCACACAGTCAAGCATGCCCCTCGGTGGTCTCCAGGCCATGGGCATATCCCCCAGAGCAGGTCCTGAGCTTTGCACCAGCTGCAGTCTGAATGCTGTAAATGAGATTTTTCTTTAACTTGGACTTGGAAGCAAGATACTTTGGGCTTTGGACAAGACAACAGAATCAACTTCTGGGTCTCTCCTTCCTCGTTCTTACTCTCAGAGAGATCTCTCAAGTCTCCTCTCAGTGGATTCAATCCTGTGGGCCGAGGAGGAGCTCCCTTGCCTCATTTTTTGTTTCCTTGTCACCATAAGTAGACCATCCCTCATAGGAAGAGCAGAGCATTCCTAGTAGGCACGCCACCACCCAAAACTTTTATCAGCATATGTCAGAATTTTACCAGAGCATTTGTCCTTGGCATGACTACTTGCCCAATGGAGCTATTTAAACAATTTGTAGGGAGTACGGTGGGTTCTGCATTGGGCTGTTATCCATACCGTTGGCAGTTCAAACCCACCCACAGCTCCATGGGAGAAAGATGAGGCTTTCTGCTCCCATCAAATTTATAGCCTTGGAAACCCACAAGGGAAGTTCCACTCTGAGAGTCATTTGATGGAATTCAGTGTGGAGGGTTTTTTGTTTTTATTTATTTTATGTTTTTTAAAACCATTTTATTGGGGACTCGTACAACACTTATCACAATCCATTCATCCATCGTGTCAAGTACATTTGCATTGTGTTGCCATCATCATTCTCAAAACATCTGCTTTCCACTTGAGCCCCTGACATCAGCTCCTTATTTTTCCTCCTCCCTCCCCGCTTGCCTCTCCCTCATGAACCCTTGGTAATTGACAAGTCATTATTATTTTGTCATATCTTACACTGTCCACTGTCTCCCTTCACCCACTTTTCTGTTGTCCATCCTCCAGGGAGAAGGCTATATGTAGATCCTTGTAATCAGTTCCCCCTTTCCACCCCGCCCTCCCTCCACCCTCCAGGTATCACCCCTCTCACCACTGGTCCTGAGGGGTTCGTCTGTCCTGGATTCCCTGTGTTTCCAGTTCCTATCTGTACCAGTGTACATCCTCCGGTCCAGCTGGATTTGTAAGGTAGAATTGGGATCATGATAGTAGGTGGGGAGGAAGCATTTAAGAACTAGAGGAAGGTTGTATGTTTCATCTTTGCTACCCTGCCCCCTGACCGGAGGGTTTTTGTTTCCTTTTGTTGTGTTTCCTCCCTATTTAGGGGGTGGAAGAAAGTAGGAGATAAAAGGAGAGGAACTAAGAAGGGACTGATTCTTGCTTATCTCTTTAGACTCTGAGCTCAAGTTATTAGGTAGCTAGCTTAGGGACAGGGGTTGTCCCTCCCATGCCTGCAAAGGCCCCCATATTGGAGGTTGAAAAGAAATCAGGCAATCTATGAAAACCCCAAACTGAGCATGCTCGTCTCAAACCCATCCCCTCCACCCGGACCAAGCCAGGTGGGAGTTACACCTGGGCGGGCCAAACTAGTCCCAGGCCCATGACATCACCCAGGTGGACCTAACTCAGCCAAAGGGGTCAACCAATACCATCAACCACGCCTTCCCCCAGCCAGCGGGTGGGCTAGAATAAAGACAGGGAGGGAGCTCTGGGGTGCACTCTTTCCCTGCTGCTGGTCAGAGTCAGGTCACCCTCCGCAGCACCGGTGCACATGCGCCCACTCAGGACCTGCTCAGGGCCCACAGCTTCTTGGTCCATATGCTCTTAGTGGCCAGACATCCCGCTTTTGGCGGGAAGTCCCGATTTTTAACAATTTTTCCCACATCCCGCAGCATTTTTAAAAAGTCCCAATTTTTGGAAAGAATGCACGACAAGCTAGTGTATACGGTTTTCGGCTGCCATGTGGCAATTTCGCCAGGATATGAGTTTTAGCAATGGTGTCCCACTTTTGTCCTGCTTTACCAATGTTAAAATCTGGACTCTTGGTCTTCATTCTGGCCTCCCGGGATCCCTCCCAAACTCCACACACATGGGTGCTGTTTTCCACGTGGTTTTTCAGGCCCCATTGTGAATCTCTTTGAGACTTTAAAACCTGAAACTGGTCCTGTCCTTCCTGAAAACCCACTTGGATGACAAAACAGTCTTTGGTGTGAATTCTTTCATCATAAGAAGCCAAGAACGGAGGTGTTACCGACTCCAAAAACCTAACCAAGTTATCTACCCATATTTGACTAAGAAATATGTGAGTGACTGTAGTGGTATATGGAGCCCGGGGGATGTGGTGGGCTATGCACTGAGCTGCTAACCACAAAGTCAGTGGTTGGACTCCACCAGCTGCTCCTCCAGTGAAAGATGAGGCTGGCTACTCTGTTAATGCCGTCAAGTCCCGGCAACCCAAAGACGACATTCTGCCTTGCCCTATTGAGTCTCTCTGGCTCAGGAACTATGATCTCAAGCCGGGGGTTCATTTAAAATGGTTTGAGAAGTAATTTGTGATGCGGTAAAGAGGCTCTTTAATTCCAAAGCTCAAGAAAGTAACTGGCTTAGATTTACCTAAGCTCCCTGTGAAGTTATATGGATGAAGGGGTGGTTTTGATCAGACTCAGGAACTGAATGAAAAAAAAAAAAAAAGATTTTAAAATTCTAAAACGGTTTGCGTGTTTGCTTTAGAATGCACCAGGGCATTCCTCGACAATGCATTTGGTGTGACATGATTCTGCTTTTACAAAATATATAGCTCCTTGATGAAGCAACGGGGATATACTGAAGTCGCAAACCTGTCCTCTGCCATTTGCACGTCCCATGCCTTTTCAAGAGCTGAGAGAGAGCCCTGAAGAAGTCAAGGCTGATGGTTCTCCTATGGGCAGTATCTTTCTTCCTTAAACCATGTTCAAAATCTTGCTTCCTCCCTGAGGGTGAAACAGTAGACTCTTTAGAATGGCAAGGTAGTTAGTTTATTGTGTCAACCTGGCCGATAAACACATGTGGGGTTAACTGAAGGGCACAGAGATAAATGGCTCAGTGAGCCTCGCCTTTCTAGTTCTCGGGTCTCACTTTCTGATGGTCAGATGAGGGTGCAGCTGCCTTAGTCAGTTCCCTGCTTCAACTGGCAAGGTTTACTGCCTGCAAGACACCGCCAAGGAAAAGTTGCACGGACCTATACTGATGCAGCCCTGAGTGCTGGAGCAGCCGTGTGGAGACCCCTGCCAAGGCTGAGATGCTTACACGTTCATTGATTCGGCTTTCCTCTTGCAGTCGGCATCATGTGTCTGTTTTGTGAGATGGAGGAGGACTTTGTGGATTGGTGTCGGACATATGGGTTAATGTTGGACTTGTGGGCTTGGGCAGCACTGGGTTGGAATGTTTTCTTGATGTGCACTTAACCTTTCAAACTCTCTCTTATATATGAGTTTCTGTGGATTTGTTTCTCTAAAGTACCCAGACTAACACAAATGGGAAAACGTAATCAGAAGACTTGTAAAAGACTCCTGATTTGGAAACCTACTTTGCAGAGACGGAGGTTAAAATGAGTACCATTCAAAGAAAGAATCCCGTGAGGAGACCTGAGTTACAACCCCAGTCCCGACGCATACACACGGGCAAGCTAAACACGCTGAAATCCAGTGCTTGCCGCTTCCCATTAAGAGGTTATTTGTTCGGCATGCAGGTTTTGGACAGCAACTATTCATATCTTCTCCGCTAGATGCTTTATCATGCGTTATCGCTTATGTTCCAAGTATGCCTCTGTGCTGTTGCTGTGGAATTCAGGACACCAGCTCTGTTTACCGAGGACTCCCGGGCTGATGGCTGCCGCCACCCGCTCCTCCCTTCCTTTCACTAATGAACATTCTTGACATGACTTGAGATGGTATTTTAGAGGCTTAAATCGCAGTTTTCATAAATAAAGAACAATATGTGTGGTGTGAGTTGCTGCTGCTCTTTAGGGGAAAGAAGTCAGGACCTTTTCAAGCTAAAGGATTTGCTGTTTATTTTGTTAGTTTCAAGATTCTAAGATGTTCCGTTTTTGTGTTTGCTTTAGAATGCCTCAGGGCATTCCTCTAAAATGAATCTGGTATGGAATCATTCTGCTTTTAAAACATAATAGCACTCCTGTATGAAGCAACCGGGATATCCTGGAGTTGGTTATTTATCTATTTACAGAGTGGTTTGGCACACGATGTGCACTATGGGCCTTGTTTAACTAGGGACCCAAGATGGATGACCAGAACAGGCCAACTGTCCTGATAGAGTGCTCCTTGTCCAAGGAAACGCCTATTTAATGTCGACTAAGTGCATCCAGGACTGGGCCCCCAGTGCTCCTGCATCCTTTCAACATGCCTGTCGTGATTTTTCACAAAGGGTTCTTCAACTGGTTTGTGTCAAGATCATAGATGTCCAGTTACTATTCAATAAGCAGGTACGTCCTTCCATACTTCTCATGTATTCATCACACGTTGGTAACTTGAAGATATAACCTACTTATTCTAATATTTTAATTATTCCTCTGACTAAAGTAAATGAAATGTTAAAACCTAACCTGAAAAGGCATTAGTTACTATTTCCAAAGTGTAAGAAGTATACAACCTTCCACTTCAAACAGAATACAGAATTGTTCTATTTTCCCCCACACCTCACGATGTGAAAATACTAATAGCAACAGTCATGGTAGGTTGCAGACATTAAAAACTTACATCAATATATTTCTTTCCCAAAATTTCCTGCACATTGAAAACTAACACCCATGTTTTGCTTACTAATGCTTGCTCATTTCCTATATTCTCCATTTTTCCACAAACTGTCAGATAGATCAAAATTATAAATGTCAATCCGATGTCATGTTCTTTTTAAACTTTTTATTTTGAAATCATTTTAGATGCATAATTGCAAAAACAGTATAGACAGTTCCTGTGCCCTTTATCCAACTTCCCCAAATGGTGGTGAGAAAATGACACAGTGCTCTGACCTCTTCTGGCAACACAGAGAAGGAGAATGCAACTCCACAGCTGTCCAAGGCTGATTGCTCCAAGGCCAAGGTCAGGCATGTCCCCACCTTCCACCCTTCTTTACCCCATCTGACACTAATCATCGCTCCCACAGCACTCTGCTCTGCTGAGTTCCATGAGCCATTGTAATGGCCACACAGACTTCACGGATAATACTCACAATTATGGGGATATTAGGGAAGCTAACAGCTTACAAAATGGTCAGGATATGGTCTTTTTGTCTGCCGGCCCTCTTCTCTGCTTTGGCAACTCAGTCATATGCTCCCTTGGCCTCTTCATTGTTTTGTGAACTTGTCTGGTCACCCTACTTCTCAAAGTGCATGCTGCTCCTCCACTCGGCCTCAGCGGTCTCCGGGCAATGGCCTCTGGTGCCTCTGTTCCTTACCTTCAAGCAGCGATCTCACACACACTCTACTGCTGGCTGTTGTCTTGCTGGTCACAGGAAACTCTGCTTCTGAGATGACTCACTTGTCCTCAGAAGAAGGGTGAAACCAATCAATCCCCTCTATTAGTGTCCCACACCCTATTTGCTTGGTTCCACCTAATCCTTTGGTGGATAAAGGTTGTGGGTGGCAGAGCCATACCAAGTCATTTCTCTGTACTGAAGGTAGCATCTTATATAACCACAGCAAATGATTAAGACCAGTGAACAGCAACACAGTGCTAACAACCAATGGATAAACCGTATTTAAATGTCATCAGTTTTCCCACTAAGAACCATGTTCTGATTCGGGGTTTGATATTGTTCCTACATCCTTTTAACACACTCCTAGTCTTTTCTGTCTACTTCTTAACAATTACCAGTCATGCTTCTTTAGAAGAATGGCCCAACTGAATTTTTTTGGGTGGGGATGTGTGTGTAAAATGAATACATATCCATTGAAATAAGTTCATGCAATACAGAAATCTACAAAGAACAAGATTAAAATATGCACAATTTCACTGTTGAACTATTAACATTTGGTGAACATTGTTCCTGACATTTTTATGCACATTTATAGTTAAAAGAGTAGATAGATAGATAGAGGTAGATCAATAGATAGATAGATGATAGATAGATGATGGATGGGTGTTGCTATTAGTTGCTGTCAAGTCAGCTCTGACTTTGACTTAGGGCAACCCCGTGGGCAATAGATGAGACATTGCCGAGAGCCTGCGCCATCTTCATGATTACAGATCAGCTCCAATCCGTTGTTATAACTGCTGTGTGTTTTGAGTGTCTTCCAAAGTAGGGGCCTTACCTCCTAGTACTTTATTGAACAGTATCCTGTTATGATCCAGAGGTTTTCATGGGGTAATCTTCAGAAATAGATCATCATTTTTCTGAGTCCGTAAACTCTGTCAACTCAACTGAAGCCCACGCACCACGGGTCGTCCTGCTGGCAATGGAAACATCAGTGGCATCGATTCCAGCATCCTAGCAACATACAAGTCACCACAGCACAACGAACTAACAGATGAGTCGTAGAGAGAGCTAGATGGATATAATTTTGATAAAATAATAATATATACACTATTTTA
>NW_022103907.1:11444620-11446136 GCF_000313985.2 Echinops telfairi | reverse complement strand
GGGGGCTTAAGTGGAGAGCAAATGTTTTGAGAATGATGAGGGCAATGAATGTACAAATGTGCTTTACATAATTGACGTATGTATGGATTGTGATAACAGTTGTATGAATCCCTAATAAAATTATTTAAAAAAAATTTTTTTAAAGATATATCTTTTTTCCCTCAAGGACATATCACCTTCTACATTATCTCTCTGAAGGCAAAGAAAAGACTATGAAAATTAGTTATTCATCACGTAGCTTTTGCTGGCTGATAAACTACCCCAATGTTGAGGCTGAAGACATTTATTATCGCGCATTGATCTACTGGTCTGTGTGAGGCAATTCTGGGTAAGGCTTGGTTGATCATGGCTGAATTGCCAAAGTGTTTATGGGTTTGGAGCCTGATTGGTCTAGAATGGCCTCACTCAAGTTCTGGTAGTTGGTCATCTCGTGGCAGGGTCATGGGTGATGAGGTTATATGAACTCTCTTCCTCCAGCAGGATTGGCTGGGTTTGTCCACAGACTGGCAGCAGGATTCCAAGAGAAGGGAAGTGCACAGTGAATACATGCAGTACTTTTTAAGGTATTACCTAGGACTTGACAAACCATTTCCACCAGAGGTTATTCATCAAAATACACTGTAAGATCTCCAAAGGTTCTACTGTTTAATGGGAAGCAACCTTGGTGGTGGAGTTGGTTGCAAATTGAGCTACTAACTGCAAGGTCAGCAGTTTGAATCTACCAGCTATTCCTTTAAATATATACAGATTCAGAAATCCTAAGGAACAGCTCTATTCTGCCCTACAGTGTCACAATTAGTCAGAGTCAGCTCAAGGACAATGTGGTTTAGCAGGAAAGCAGGTTACACATTGGACCGCTAACTACGAGGTAAGTGGTTCAAACCCACCAGCTTTGGGATGGTAAATAGTAGATATAAATTGGGGATCATCTTGGTTTCTCCTGCTTGTCTAACTTATGCGTTCCATGGTATCATATTGGGTTCCTTAGCCTCTGCACCCCTGGTAGTAGCCTCACTAGCGGGGTACAGGGAATGCACACCACACCAAGTGACATTGTCACTGAAGGTGACCCAATGTGACTATCCAAACTTTTTTTTTTGCACACTGTATCAGCAGAAATGTATTATTTTTATATTTAAAATCTGCGCAGTTAGTTACAACAAAAATATTTTCTGTTAGCCTGGCTTATAAGCATCAGTAAAGCTACTGGGCCATTTGATGCTAACTTACCTTTGAACTTTTTATTGTGCTCTGGTGAAAGCGGCCATTATAATCAGATTACAAGGATGCTTTAAATCACGTGATTTTTGTCTGCACTAGCCACAAGCAAGCACTGTTTTTATTGCTGCGGGTGCTCTTACAGTAACTGCTTCTGTCCAATTCTCAGGCGTCTTAGCTTCAGTATTGTGGTATTCAGTGTTTGTGAACCTATATCAACAACTGTTTTTAGAATTAAGTAGTAATTAAGATAGGCAGGATAAATAATTTGGAGATGAAAAGAACGGGACCAGTGGTT
>NW_022103907.1:11440957-11443270 GCF_000313985.2 Echinops telfairi | reverse complement strand
AAAAAGAGAATTAAATAGTAATTAAAGGAAATAAATAAGAATTTTAGAAGACTTTCACTCAGTTACTAATAATGTAATCCAATGTTTTACCCACCAAAAATGTTATTATTATTCATATAACTCATGAAGTAGTACATTTAACTATTTATAACAAACTATATTTATCACATATTATTCAATCATTAAAATTGATAGTGAATTTATATGTATAACAACTATTGCCTATGGAATTCTGTTTAAGTGAATGAGAGGTTTAATAGTGGGTAAATGTTATGTTTCTGCATGTGTTGAGAAATACAACTTAAGTCTTTAAATTCAGGGTTTCTGTATTTTTGCCTATAAGTTTATTTCTTTAAAAATATCATATTTTGCAAATAAGTATCTGATTTTAATGACATTTTCAAGGTTTCAGTTTAAATTATGGTTTGATATAGCAACACATTTAAATTTACATTTGATAGAACTAATATATCCAATATATTTACATTTTCTTATCATTTATTTCAAATATTGCCAAGGGCTTAATTCTTGATAAGCTGGTAACAAAGCTAGAGGCACCGAGCCTTTTTCTATACAAGATCATAGTCATCAATTGAGCATGCAGTTGAGCAGTTGTTTTTAAAGTCAGTCAATATGGAATTGCAGTAGAGAGAAGAACCAGGTTCCAGAAGAGGATGGCAGTGTGTGTGGGACAGGCAAGCAATGCTAGACGCTATAAGAATAAGAGCATGAGGGTTGTGTGTGTTGATGGTCTTCATACTGAACTCTAGGTCTGATCAAGCACTGTCAAGAAAGTGATGGCCATGCTTGAGGCTATTCAAGCAGAGTTTCATTTATGTCACCAAAGAAGAGGGGAGGATGTCCCACCCCAGATTGGCCACTTTCTATGATAAAATACCTGAGCGTGAGATTGTGTTAGCAATATCAAACTGATAAGGCATTGGAAAGTGGCAGAGATTGATCTGGGAAGAAGCTGAAGACTGGGCAACATTAGACATTGGGGTCATCATAGCTTCTGCTTAATGGGACTTTGTAGAATCTCTTGCAACACTTTAATTAAGCCAGAATATTTCTGGTGATCTGTGTGACTTCCATTAAAAGGACCTTTTCAAACCTGAAACTTGTAAACCACTTTGCAAGTCAAGGGTTTGTAATCGTGTGATGTCATCACTTGTAATGGATTAGTGAAAGGCATTGCTTTGGAGATGAACTGATTCCTAAGTTTGCAGAGTTGAGACCAAGAAAGGGATGGCTCTATTTGGTGGAGAAGTCCACAAAGTGCTGAAATGATTGTGTATTTATTCCTATTAATGTTTATGGTATCGTTTCATCTATAGCTTTCCATGTGCATTTGTCTACAACTTCTACATTGTTTGAGCTGTTATTGATTATCCAAAGCTAATCCACTCATGGATCTCATGTCACAGTAAAGTTTAACACTAAAATGAACATAATTTTGACTTAGTTTTTAAATGTTTCTGCTTAGAATGCCATTGCTTTCTTACTGAATTTTCACTATAACAACATGGAATTGTAAATATAAATACAATCAAAGTCTTTCCCTTAGCTTAGATTAAGGGAACATTCCATGAGAAATCAGACAGCTAAAAACAGATTATTCAATACATTTAGATTTTCAGCCATCCCCTTGTGTTGGCACAATTAAATAATTGGTTCTCTGAGCCTGAACCCAAAATATTTGCCATAGCTTATGTTCTGGTCTGGATGCATTACTTATTGTCATTAATTTTGCCTTGGCAGTCAGAAAGCAATCAATGTATAGAAAGTGACCATGTTGTCTCTGTAGCCCTTTTGAATTTAATACATAAAACAAAAGGGGGAAATGTGGGAAGCAGAGAACAGGAAGAAAGCGTCTAGGGATGAATCCTTTATTCTCACATATTAAGAAGCCTGGCAGGCTGGGTTTCTGGGGTGGAGGGAGGCCTTCACCCTTGTCAGTTGTAGGTGAGTCCCAATCACATTCTCCTAATTAATATTGTTCCTTACTATAGCCTCCCATAATAATGCTGCCTTAAAGTTATCTCTTACAAGCACGTGGCTGATTGCTGTGTAGCCAGTAGACACGTGCTAGGACGTGAGCTCTCTAGGCTCTGAGGACAGCCACTCCCCCTGCCTGCCCCTGGCACTGGTGTTAGGTTGCTCCTCCAATGTACTCAGGGACCTTTAGGGTTAGGGTACAACCCACTTTCTTAGGTATGTGGGGCTTGCATGCCCCCTTAGTATATATAAGTCTTGGTTGGGAATATATTCGCTCTCTCTGCGAGGACCTGGCTCCTAAAGTCAGGGGGGTCC
>NW_022103907.1:11430336-11435823 GCF_000313985.2 Echinops telfairi | reverse complement strand
ACTGTGTTTGAAAGATCATTCTCAAGGTGGGTGAGCTCTAGTGGTCTCAGAAGAGAAAATGGGGGCCAAGATTTGAAAGGAAAAAAGTTGTCGTTTTGTTATGGGGGGCGGGGGGAGGGCGGGGAAGGCGGAGAGCTACGAAAAGAGGAGTGGAAAAGGAACCAGAACGTTAGACTGATGCTGAAAAGAGCCAATCACCCTCCTGGGACGGTTCCAGCGGAAGCTGGGCTTTGCCCTCCCACCCACCGGCTGGACCAGTCTCAGCCGTCTTCTCATCCCTAAAGCTTCCCGCCTCACAGAGCTCGCAATGCTTTGGACAGAATGGGCTTTCTGTGGTTCTTATTAAAAGGGTGTAGGTTTTCCATCTCAGTCAGGGCTTCAAGAGTAACAATTATACATAAGGGAGGAGGGTAGACAGGAGGACAGAACCCCTGCAAATAGGAACATCTTTCAGGGGGAGGCCCGCTTTGGAGCCTTTATTGGCCACCGCATGGGGTGGGGAGAAAAGCTACAGTCAACATCTGGGTTTGATATAGGTGAGGAAAACGAGGCTCCGGGAAAATAAACAACTGGCCTAAGGACACTGAGCTGATGGATGCCTTCTTGTGATTTACAACATGCTGGTTGAGTTCTGCCTCAGGATATTTTCTCTTTCTCTGCCTGTGGTCTAGAAAGTTCTTCTAACCCTTCAGTGCTCACCTCAAATCATCTCCTCAGAGGCAAATTCCTCTTATCTATCCTTAACAGCCTTTTGGATTTCTTCTTTGGGGAAAGCGTTCATTACCGCCATAATATTACGTATTTTGTCGTCTAGCTCGTCCATAGAATGTCAGCTTCATGAAAGTGATTTTGTTTCTGATTCCGCACCATATCCACAGTGCCTGATACAGAGTCCATCACTTAGAAGGTGCTCACTAGACATTTAATAAAAACCCCAAACACTCCATTGAAACTCATCGAGCTCCACTCTATGGTGTTTATAATCCCCTGTCATTTCCAACTGATCAAATGTGCCCCAGGGTACACGTTTCTAAACTCATCAGGCAGACGACTTTATTGGCTGGAGCTGCACAGAGCACCCCAACCTCAAAACAGCGGTTCAAGGGTCAGTTCCCATGCCTGGCAGTCTCATGACTGTCCGAGTAGAACTGGGTCAACGTAGGCGTTCCATCTACTCTCACAAACAGCTGCGTCTGCTTATGGATTTGCTTTGACGACACCTACATAGCAGACTGCTCCTCAGAGGTGCCGGTTATCTCAGACATGGCTTTGTCCTGGGCAAGAGTGCCCGCAGCGACCTTCTAATGGTTCAGGCAGCAGGACTAGTGGGGAGCAACTCTGAGTGTAGGACAGTGTCAACTCATGTGACCCACTGTGCTACCAGGGCTCCTATAGAAAAGTGTAGGGAAACAGTCTCTGAATGTAAATGGGGTTGAATCATCGCTCTGTCACCTGGATAATAGTGATATCTTTTTCAGAGAGTGACTGTCAGGGAAGAAATGGTCAAAATCATGTGCAGAGCCACACTCTAAGGTCAGAGGATTTAACTAGTGAGCCAAACGATAAAGCCAACCTTACTGCCACCACGTCTATTCTGACTCAGGGGAAGAACTGCCCCTGTGGTTTCCAAGGCTGTAACTCTTTATGAGAGTAGAAAGCCTCTTCTTTCTTCCTTAAAGCAGCTGTTGGTTTTGACCCCAAGGTAACCACTGTACCACCAGGGCTACAGACAAACAAACAAGCAAGCCCAAACTCACTGTCATCGAGTTGATTCAGACTCACCCTGCAGGACAGAGAAGAACTGCCCCTACGGGGTTCCAAGACTGTAAATCTGTATGGGAGTAGAAAGCCTCATCTTTCTCCATTGGCGTGGCTGGTGGTTTCAAACGGTTGACCTTGCGGCTAGCAGTCCAACTTCTAACCCATAGTGCTACCGAGGCTCGAGACATTGGAAATTTAAATCAGTGCATACATCCTGGAAGGGGGGCTCTTTTTTTTTGGCAGGGGGCATTTTAAAGAACAGAAATTATCATCTCAGAATCTCACAGTTCTGGAGGCTGAAAATTCAATGCAGGTTATTGGCCTTGTGAATTCCTTTGGAGGAAAAAAAGTGGTCCGTGCCTCTTTCTGAGCTTCTGGTCGCTCTCAGCACCTTTTGGTGCCCTTTGACAGGCTTGTCCATGAGTCTCCACAGGGCTTCTCCCTGATATGTGACTTGGTTCTTAGCTAGGGGTCCCTAGCACCCCTCAGATAGGGGTAGGCTTTACCTTACTCGAGTATGATTTCATTACTTGACCCGATGAAGAGAGACTGAACTTCCACACAAGGTCATAATCACAGATACAGAGGTAGGACTTCAACACATCTTTTGGAGAACCAAAATTGAATTTATAAAATTCGCTTCCCCTTTTCCCATTTACACACACACACAAGGGGGTGAAGGTTTAAAGAGCACATCAGGGTTCCATCCACAGTTCATACATGCCATCACAGTTTGTTTTGTTGCATTTCATGGACTGCAGTTCCCACAACCAAACACCACTCCGCCCCTTCTTTCCTGTGTTTTCTGCTTCCATTCCTCCTTTATTGGTTAGAAAACCGTCTCTTTTTTTTTGCTGGAGATGAACTTGTTTGTCCCTGAAGACACCATGTCCATTTCAATTTTACTCCCCACCCCCTTTTTTTTAACTCACTCAAACCACTATTAAGGCTGGGGGTGGGGGGAGAATCTGGCCTCCTTGTAGTCAGCAAAGTCTTGTCTATTGGTGCATCAACCAAGTTTCTTCTTTGTTTTTCTTTATAACAACGGTCATATGAAATATGTATCTTTGTAATCGTGACTGAGTTTGCTAAGCACGATGTGCTCTAGCTTTGTCCACATCTCGCAGGGTTTAAGAGAGGCGTCAACCTTTTCTAGCCTTTCTGAACTTTGCCCTTGGGTGAACGCTGCCCCCCGATCTCAAATGGCTGGCTGCTCTGCGGGGTCCATAGCTCACTAGTGTTGTTGCTATCCCCTGAGCGAACTCTTTATTATTTGGCTGAGAATTGAGCCATGAGGGTGCATAGATTTCCAGCTCTACGGGGTGGTGAAGGGCCATCGTCTCAGGGGTTCTCCACATCTCCATCTGGGGGGAAAAAAAGATCTGAGTAGTCAGCCTGGTCTTTTCCATGATTTTGAGTTTTGCTCCACATTTTTCTCCCATTCTATCGAATTACCTTTTCAGAGTAATTGGTGGTAGTAGTCCTTTTAGTCTCGGGGACACGGAGACTGATGCTCACAGGGTCCCTGAGTCCACCGGACTCATTGTTTCCTCTTGTCTTTGATTGTCACCACTGTTCTTTCCTCCAGACAGGGAGAGACCCACCATTGCATATTAGGTGGCCCACTCCGAGGCTTTGAAGACCCCAGTCACTGCTCCCCACAGGGATGTAGAACATTGCCTTTGTAAATTACATTATGTCAACTGACTTATGTGTCCACGCTCTTGATGAGCGTTTGGGAGCACACTCAGAGAATGACATATGAAGGAGCAGATGGCAGTCTTAATGGCTAAGAATCGGAATTTAGACTGGGAGTTGCTGGTGGGCCTTGGAAAGGAATCATTCTTGAAAGAAGACATAAGAGAGCCAGACAGAAATCACGGGTTCTATATACATGGAAAGGAACCCTGATGGCATAATGGGCTGTGATCCACAAGGTCCATGGTTCTAAACCACCAGCAGCTCTGAGGGAGAGAGAAAGGGGTTTCTACTCCCATAAACAGCTACAGTCATGGAAACCCACAGGGGCTGTTCTAGTCTGTCCTATAGGGTGGCTCTGAGTTGGCATTGACTCGATGGCAGTGTTTGGTGCTTTTATATACATGATGCCCACTTGTTAGGTGGGTAAACATGGGCCAGTTTCAACCTTTCTGGATCCCTTTTCTCACCTGTTCATTGTGATGCCAGAAACCTTCGTTTACAGATCTATGTAAAGTCTAACTGGTTTTGCACATCATACTAGTGAATATGTGTACAAACCCTAAACCACTCTCCTGACATCCAGTGCTGGGTAGGGCTGCTAGCAGGGCAGTGGAAGAAAGAGAAGCTCCAGGGTTGTGAGCTCCTTTAGAAACTCTTTAGAAAGACTTTGGATCCCTGCCCTGCGACCTGCTAGCACTGCCGTTTTGAGTAGATTTGTTACTGGCCCAGACCCTTATTCTCCCATCTCTTCAAGAGGGGTCTTTGTGAGGATGCAACACACTCTACAGTAAACTTGGGAAAGTCGGGTCTGTGTAAGGTGGAAACTTGTCAGAGCAGAGAAACGAAAATAGCTCCCACCAAGAGAGAGCAATAGAGAAGCGGTAAGACTGCACCATGTCAGAGGCAGCAAACTCGTAAGCTCCCGGAAAGCTAAGTAATCCCATCAACTGTCACCAGTTTCCATGTAAAGAACCGAATTTGTTGCCTACCACATCAACCCCATCTATACCATCATCACCACCATCATCGTCGTTGTCGCCAGGATCATCATGGACAACAGTAGTTTAAGTACCTACCACCTGTCTGTGCTGTTCTGAGAGATTCACGTGTATTTGGGGCAGTCGTGTTCATCTGAGGCCTCCGGGAGGGGAAGCAATTTGCCTGGAACCAAACAGACAGGGATGGTAGCCTGAAAATTAGAGCCCAGACATTGAAGCTCAACACTTGTCAGCAGTCCAAGGCTGCCCTCAAAACCGATCAAATTTGGGAGACCCCCTGCGAAAGACCAGACTGTCAGAAGAATCCGTGTGTTTCAAGGGATTTGATCACAGAAAAGAAAAATATCTAAGAGAGATCCTAAGATCCTTCTTACCTGCTAATTTTTTTTAACATAGTTGATTCTGCTAGAGAACAAGTAATGAATACCACGTTGGGACTTGGGGGCGCAGGGGGTGTAGTTGACTTAACAATGGAAATGGAAACATCTGCTCCACTGTCAGGCCTCTGTTCTCCTAGTTATAAAAGCCCTTTGGACCATCCTGGCAGCTCTGTGCTTGTCCAGATCAGAGGAGGAATGCCTCTAATCCCACAGGTGACTCCATGATGGACTGAGGTGAAGACATGAGGCCTGGTGGTAAGAGATGGCTATGCAAGGCAGTAACCTGATTTACGCCAGTTAAAAGTAGATCCTATTGTAGCTCAGGGCAGAGGTGCCTGGGCCACCCCGTGGGGCTCTGCCGTTGCATTCTCCTGTCCACATGTGAAGCCATGAATCCACAAGACAGTCCTCTGCTTTCAACATTGTGCAACTTCCCGTGGAGGAATCATGTGCCTATTTGTAAATTCTTCATGCTCACCCTCGGGTTCAAGGGCCAGCCACCAGTAGATAGAAACTTCCCGATAGTCTTTTCAAAATACTGCTCCATCTTTTGGTCATCTTTACAAAGGCTTCAAAAGGAAAAAGACATACGGTGTTGGGTTCCAGATTTCACCTCTGAAACATTTCCCACCTGTGCGAAATATCAT
>NW_022103907.1:11421991-11429570 GCF_000313985.2 Echinops telfairi | reverse complement strand
AGGAAGAAAAAAAAAGAGAGAGGTCTTTTCTTTACAAGCACCCTGCACACCACCCCTGAGGAGCTGCACGAACAACAACACACGAGACTTCCCCACCTTTGAGGCCATGCAGTATTCAAAAACTTGCGATCCCTCATCTTACAAAGATTATGACCCATCTGTCCAGAGGCGAGGTCATTCAAACAGTAAGATTTTGCGAAACCACACACACCAAGAATTTCTAGGGAGAATATGGCCAGAAGAATAAAGTCACCCTGTTGAACATCAAGCAGCCACAACAAGAGAAACGGACACATAAATTAAAGCAGTAAAACACATCTCGTTGGGAAAAACAGGGGGGGAGGCCTATCTACATGCCACACTGAAGTGTTCTACCAGGATGCTACAAGAATGTTAAGAAACCACGTTACAGCAGATATAAATTAAGTGAACTGAGGCCATAAAGTCAAGCAGCTGCTCTCCCTCTCCGCGGATACCAGAGCAGAAGGCTGGTCAGAGGTGAGGACAATTGGCTTCTTGGCAGCGAGACCAATGAGATGCTGGAGGGGATAAGGCAGGGGCGCTGTGAAGCCACATGGGAAAAAGAGGCTGTCTCAAAAAAGGGCACAGATTACCTAAGTTTTACAAGCACTCTCAGATATTTTCTTGGGGCCAAAAGTTTAGCATAGTCCGTTCATTCCTCTGTACATCAGACAACGCCGCTCTAAATAATTGGAACACCCTACACGACAGCTGCAGACATACAGATGCACATTAAAGACAATTGTGAAAAATGATTTCTCTCACTGTCGTCACATTCATTCTGACTCAGCGTGACCCTGCGGCACAAGGCAGAACTGCCCCTGTGTGTTTCCAGGAGTGTAACTCTTTACGGGAGTGAAAACTAGTTAGTAACTGTGACTCCAATGTGAAAATGACCATCTCGTGTCCCAGGAACTTAGCTGAGAGTCAAGGAGTTGCGTGGGTTAGGAAGGGTGGGAACTTCTGGCCCGAGAGCCCTGCAAGCCCTGGGAATCATCACTGCCAGTCAGTATGATTGTCTCAGCAAAGAGAAGCAGATCTCGCCATCACATTAGGGGTGAGTTCGTGAAATGTTTGACCAGCATGGCCCATGACTGATGTTGCCATTGCTGTCGCTGGGGCCATCGATCTGGCTGTGACTCACAGTGAGTCTATGTACAACAGACTGTACCCTAACTCTCAAAAGCAGCCAGTCCTGCGCCATCTTCACAGTTGTTCTCAGGTTGGAACTCACTGCTGCAGCCACTGGGTCCACCCCATCTTGTCCGTGCCCTTCCTCATTCTCCCTGCCCAGCTACGTTAGCGAGCATGATGTCCTGCTCCAGGGACTGGTCTTTCTTTCTTTTTTTCATCATTTTATTGGGGGCTTGTACAATTCTTATCACAATCCATACATATATCCGTTGTGTCAAGCACATTTGTATATTAGCTGCCATCATCATTCTCAAAACATTTGCTTTCTACTTGAGCCCTTAATATCAGCTTCTCATTTCCCCCCCTCCATCCCCACTTCCCCCTCCCTTATGAACCCTTGATAATTTATAAATTATGATTATTTTGTCATATCTTACACTGTCCGACAGGGAATGGTTTTGCTTGACCACACGTGCACAGAACCTGAGATGAAGTCTTGCCATCCTTGTATCTGTGGCATCTTCTGACTGTATTTCTTCCAAGAGGAATCTATATTTCCTTTGGGCAATCCATAGTACTTTGAATCATCATCACCAGGACCATGATCTGAAGGCGTGGATTCTTTTCCAGTCTTTATGAATGATGTTATAAACAACTTAAAGGCCGTTGGCAGTAAAAAGATCCCCATTCTAGATTTGTGGGATCCCTGACTTGACTCCACAAACCTCAAACTTGGTCACTTGGTCTCAATGCTCACACACTCGTGATGGAATTGCTTTTGTTTGTAAGATTTTCTAGCTATAGTATGTTTCGCTAATGGAACACATGCTAAGTCATTGCTTTTAAATTTTTATTAGAAATAATGGATTTTGATCAATATTATTTGGGATGCATATGTCCCAGTGGACTCTGATGACAGTGTAGGTGGGATGAGGCATGGGAAAAATACTCAATTGAATATCACCTGCTCTCATACACTGCATCTTCCCAAGGATTCAAAGAAACAGTAAATATACTTACATGTGTCATTTTACTGTGCAGAACCCAGAACAGAAGTTCTACCACACACAATAACCTCTCAGCCCTGTTCTATGCAGTTACTCAAGTTCCCATTCTGACACTAGCACATATTATGTGGGGAGGGGGGATATCCCAAGAAACTCCAGAGGCAAATTAAGTAAGTGGTATTTATCTAGACCACGGGTTACTAAATAGCGATGTGACTGAGTTAAAAAGACACACTTAATGCTTGGGTCACTTCTGCCTCTAAATGCTGGTGTCCAATCTCTAAAAGGCTGTATTTGTAGAGGTCATCAGAGTGTATGCCTTGTCCCTCACCTGCTCACCTATGGATCCTACCCGCTAGGGATGTGGAGATGGAAGTGCCGATAACAAAATAATACTTAGAAAATAGAAGAGGAGTTCGCATATGTTCTGCAAACTGATGACTCTTGCTTGTCTCACTAGGTTTCATTCAGAAGCATAAACTAATAAACATTTTTTTGTTGATTTAGTCAATTCAAATGTACCATCCTGGACAATATTTCAGAAGAATCTAGGAAAACGCCTTTGCTTACAAAGCTGCCTGGTGGCATCTTACTTTGGTTTGATTTGGGTTTGGTTGGATCGTTTGTTTTATTCCTGAATGCTTCTAGCACAATAAATTTTGGATGGTATGTTTATGGGCTCTATTTAACACATAATGACCCCCCCTCCCAAATAACCCTTCCTGAGCATAAAGGAACTATACCCCAAAATACAAGTTACCCCTCTTGAGTACTAACTATGTGTCAGCCACCATGCTATCATGCTAACCATTTAGTCGGGGGTTCAAACTCACCAGGCACTCTGTAGGAGAATGATGAGGCTGTCTTTTCCTGCAGAGATGGAATCGCATGGAAACCTTACAGCAGATCACTGTGAGTCGGAATCAACTTGAGAGAAGGGGGGTTTTGTTTCAGTTTTTTCTTTTTGTTATTATTTTTATCCCAGTTAATTCTAAAATCAAATGATGCAAGCACTATTATCACCCCAGTTTTCTGATCAGAAAACCAAAGCTCAGAGAGATTAACTAATTTTCAGAATGAAATAAAAGAATAGACACACACACACACACACACACACACACACACACACACGGGAAAGAGAAAGACGGACAACACAGACAGCTCCATCTACAAACCCTGAAAACCATTGCTCACCGCAACTAGAAGTTTATAGGCAGGAAGAGCTGTCTCCTTGAGCTACATCCTGAATTCAGATGTCTCTTCCATTGAATTGGGAGCAAGTAAAGTTCTATTCCTTAAAGTCACTGACTCCTTTAATAGTCCATGTCGTGTGGCAGCATTCGCCAACGAGGGCACATTCATCTTCATTAGTTTATTCCTATAAGTACTTACGGAGACTTTCACAGAGTTCTAGGTAGAAGCCTGGGTGCAAGAAAAAAGATAGCCAAAAAGAAATGGGTCTTCTTTTTGTGGAATTTACAGTTCAAAACAAAAGTCAGCAAGCCAGTTCAGTCATTCTGAATTTTGAAAGTGATAAGAAGATAATAAACCAAGACAGACAGTCAAACAACGCCCGCACTCCCTTTAGGTGGTGGTCGGAGGTCAGGAAGCTCTTTCTGACACTCCAGATAGGACCTGCAAGAAGATTAAGAGCTGAACTGAAGGGACGAGCCTTTGGATGGTGAGTGAGGAGTGTCCAGCAACTTAATGGAGAAGGAAACGCACTAAGAGATGAGGTTGGAGAGAAAGATGAACCTAAAGGGCCCCAATGCTACTGGGAGGTGTGTTGACTTCATGGTGAATACAGTGGAAAGCTGTGTTAGGCAGGGTTCCCAACCTTTCTAATGCCGTGACCCTTTAATACAGTTCCTCATGTTGTGGTGACTCCCCCCCCCCTAACAAACCATAGAACTATTTTCGTTGCTACTTCATAACTGTAATTTTGCTAGAATCGGGATACCCCTGTGAATGGGTTGTTTGACACACCCCCACCCCTGGCGACCCACAGGTTGAGAACAGCTGCTCCAGAGAAATGAAATTAGGACATTTATGATTTTATACATATGCAAGAGGATAGGTTTTACAGTGAGAAGGAGTATAACAGCTAATTAGTCCACACAGCAGGACAGAGAGCTCAGTTCAACTCATTTCCATGAAATCGTTACTATACTGAAAGTCCTTCAATTCACTTGGGTTGCTGGGTCCAAGGTCAAGGAAGCAGACAGCAGAGTCCTCCCTGGGGCAAGGCAAGCAGAGTCTGCCCAAAGGCAGCAAGCCGCAGGGTGAGTCACCCACAGTCAGTAAAGTGGGAGCTTAGTAAAGCAGACCTAGATGGGATGTGGAACTCAAGCAAGGCACAGCAATAGGATCTACCAGCCTCAAGCTCAAGTGATGTACGTCAGCATCAGCAGCATGGCGAAGCAGGTCTCAAAGGAGCCTTAAGCTCTAGCAACACGATCCACTTATTGGCTTGGCCCACAGATAGTGTAGCTTATAGGTTGAGGCAGAGAATTAGCTACAGGAGCAATATGCAGGCTCCGGCACACTCCCATCACCAGAGAGCAAGAGAAAGGGGGGCGGGCCTTGCAGAGCTATTTATCTCTTTGCCCTGCAATTAAACTGCGACCTGATTAATCCCACATGTTCCTATTGGCCAGGTTGGCACAATAAACCTACATATCACGAAAGTCATGAGGGGTTTAAATGGGAAAATGACATGACCTGATCTGTTTTAAGAAGGCACATCTGGAGATTGATTACAGGAAAATGAGCAGATAGACAGAGACCAATTAAGAGACTCTTGGCAACATTCCAGGTGGCAAGGAGTTCACTACAGAGTTGGCAGCAGACGTGAAAAAGACATAGATTTAAGATGCGTTTTGCTGGTAAAATTGACAGGACTTGGTAATACATTGAATTTTGGGTGAGTGGTGAGGGAAAGGGAAATGTCAAAAATGACTCCTAAACCATTTGGAAGGATGGGAGGTACATTTTCTGAGGTGTGTGTGAGTGTGTGTGTGTGTGTGTGTGTGTGTGTGTGTGTGTGTCCTTCATCCTCGTGGTCACCCACACTTCCAGCTCATATCGACTTTTCCAGCAGGAAGAAGACCAAAGAAGCAACGTGGAGGACAGGAGTAGCAAGCCATATCTGGAACAAAGTAAAAGCCTTATCCCGAAATTCCCAAATACTTCTGCTTGGATCTCCGTGACCAGAACTCTGTCAGACACCTCTAGTTGCAAGGGATGCTTAGAAATAGAGCTCTGCAGGTGGGCTAATCACACAGCTCACAAGATCAGGGTCTTAAAAATTAAAGATGATGGTGAACATGGATACTGGGTAGACAACCCATGGTGTCTGATAGACCCTTCTGTGCTGGTGTTAGCATGTAAATCTGGAGCGGGTTGAAAGACTACTGTTTTGTTTTTTTTTATTTAAAATTTTTACTTGGGCTTCCATTTTTAATGAGCGAGTGAAGGCTGTCATCTTTCCGATGGTAAAGAAGCTCTCCACTGGAAAAAGACAGATCACTCTTCTGCCATTGACTTCCCAACCGTGCCCCCATTATTTGACCCAGTGTCAGAACTGCACTGTTTTCGAGGTGATCGTGTCTGACAGAAGCAGAGTCATAGGCTAGTTCTTCTGACACCAGAGTGCTCACACTAAATGGCCTGAGATGGTGGCATGGCCAAAATGAGGCCTCCCTCTTTGTTCAGACATACTACCTCGTGGTCCTTGGAAGGTAAGTGTTACCAGGTTTAGTTATTAGTTAATCTCCTCATGTTAGTTTCCAGGGGAGTCCAGATGACCAAAGTCTATCAGCAAGCCCTCCCCAGCATATCCTCTGAGATGGGAAGTCTTTAGCTCCTTCTTGCACATGAGCCTTCGCTTTCCTGGCAGAAAGAAGAGGCCCGTCTAGAACCTGTAGCTCCTCCTATGCATAAAAGTAGACGGTAACCTGCTGGAATCCAATCTGGGTACATTTAATGCATTTGCAGTACAAGTGCCACTTACTTTATTTAAGAGGAGAAATGATCATTTTCCCCCCTCATATAAGGAAACTTCAATTGCATGAAAAACAACCCCTCAATATGCCCATAATACGCAAGGATGAAACCCGCCTTAGTGAAGTAAGTCCATGGACTTCAGGAATGTGTTTAGACCCGTAAGAGGAAGAGAAGGGAATGGGGATCAAAAGAGAAAGGAAGAAAGGGAAAAGCTCTTCTTCTGATGAATGAGAACCCCTCTGTGTTCTCAGAAGAAATTCAGCAAATGAGTGTCTTGTTTTTATTACCATAATAAAAATAGGACAGCACAAACCATCCCCAAATGCTCAATGTTGGGATTTGTTGAATCTCTCGTTATTTTCCAAATGGTTGGGGTTTGGCTCAGTCCAGGCTCCTCGTTGGAAAGTTTCCCTGCTTTTAACTTCAATTCCTTGTACTTAATACATAGCTAACTCATTCCCCCAGCCCCCTAATGCTGTGCTTGTTACATTTTGGATGTGTGCCCCTGTCGCCCTGTTTGCATGTGGTTACCTGAAGTTGCAGTGTGGCCCCCCTGGCTAGTTTGCAGAACAGCTCACACCTTTATCTTTGTCCGCCCTACTCAGGAGTCTGGAGGTCAGTGATGGGGATGAAGAGGTGACTAGCAATGGTGTCATGTGTGCATATATGAAGGATTTGGGGACTGTTCCCTTTTAGAAGTGAGACCTCAGGATGCGATTACTGTCTTCACAGGTACCATTTGGGGCAGGAGTAAGCCTATTCTGAATGGCCCAGAAGGGTGGAACCAGGATCAGAGGCATATATGGGCTCAATACAAGGAAGACTTTCAGAGCAGCCACAGGGAGAAGGAGCTTCCTGGTATTCCTCAAAAGTGATGGGCCTTCATCATCCAGTTGTAAGGATCACTTGGGAGGAATGTAGAGGTCTTGGCCTTTTCTCCTATGCATTCCTTAATGAACAGGTGGTTCAAACCTACGCAGGGGCCCTGCAGAAGAAAGGGCTGGTGATCGGCTTCCATAAACATTACAACCAAGGAAGCCGTGGGGGTGGTGGTGGTGGTGGTAGCACTTTTACTCTATAACACATGGGGCCCCATGAGTTGGAATCCACTCAGCAGCAGTGGGTTGGTCAGTGACCTTCATGTTCTTTAAGCTTGACTTCGTGTGGCTAACCAGGCAAGACAGGGAAATCATGGCATGCCAAAGCTTGTGAAGAGTCAATCATTTGCAGAAACCTGAGCTCATCTTCACTCCTTTCATGGAGTGAGTTCCCCTTACTTCACTGAGCTCTCTGAAAATGTGCTTGACTTCATGAAGAAATTCTCTAATCCTAGTTTACCTCACCAGGGTCATGTGGCCCTGGGCAGCATCTTGCAGTTTTGAAGGTCAGCTTCTGGCAATGTCAAAGAGGGA
>NW_022103907.1:11406115-11418541 GCF_000313985.2 Echinops telfairi | reverse complement strand
TTTTTAAGAGAAGGATTACAGCCTTGAAAACCCTTCAGTTTTCTTACCCTTCAGATCTAAACACTGATCCCAGTGGTTATAAAAGGTAGAAGAGTAAAACTGAAATTCACTCCAATCCTTTTGTGGATCTAAAAAAAAAATCTGGTGCTTAATCAGAAAGGAAAGCGGAAGAAGAATTGATGCATTCACATTATGGTATCAGCAAAAAACTATAGGATAATAAATGTGTCCTGGAAGAAGTACATCCTTGGCTAGGAGAATGGCAAGACTTCATCTCATGTACTTTGGACATTACCAGGAGGAAGCCATCTCTGGAGAGGAACATCAGGCTTAGTCAGGCAGAGGGTCAGTGCCAAGGAGGAGCACCTTTAATTAGACAGATTGACATAGTGGCTGCAACAACAGGCCATAGCATAGCAAAGATTGTGAAGGTGATGCAGGACCAGCTGACGTTTCTGTTGTTGTTGCTTTTCTGTTGTTCACGATGTTGCAATGTGTCAGAGCTGACTCAACAGCCCCTAGCAACAATAATATATTTGGACTGTATAATTTAGTTGTTAAAAACGGTTTTACAAAATTTAAAAAGTATTAACATAGTTTAATAATTCAGATTCCAGTCAACATATAACCCTGTCCCAAGGGGATGGACAACAGAAAAACGAATGAAAGGAGACAGCAGTTGGTGTGAGACATAAAAAACAATAATGGTTTATAAATTATCAAGGGTTCATAAGGGAGGGGGGGAAATGAGCAGATACCAAGGGCTCACGTAGAAAGAAAATGGTTTGAAAATGATGATGGCAACATATGTACAAATGTGCTTGACACATTGGATGGATGGATGGATTGTGATAAGAGCTGTAAGAGCCCCCAGTTAAATGATTTAAAAGAAGAAGAAAAACAAACCCTCAGATTCTAAACATATCCATTTGCTCTACTGTTTTAAAACTGTCATTTAGATTTAACACGTTTGTTTAAAATTAGGTGTATGCTTCCTTGCGCCTTTCTCTTTTACTTCAAAATTCTGAAACAATTTCACCATAATATATTTTTTTCATATTTACAATGAACGGAGTGGCATATTTTTGGGTGTTTGCAAGTTGTTCATTTGGAGACCTCTCTTGAAAAGAAGCCCTCGTGACATAGTGGATTATATGTTGGGCGGCTTACTGTAGGTCAGCAGGTGGAATCCACCAGTCACCCTGAGGAGAGAGATGAGGCTGTCAGCTCTCAGAAGAATTAGTCTTAAGGAAGAGCACAGGGCGCCTGTGGACTCACAGCAACCCTGAAGGCAAGGCAGATCTGCCCCTGTGAGTTTCCGAGACTGTAATCCTTTAAAATTTTTTAATTTAATCATTTTATTAGGAGCTCTTACAGATATCACAACATTCCATAGTTCAATCACACCAAGCAGTGTTGTACAATTGATACCACAATTCATTTCAAAACCTTTTCTTTCTTCTTCAACTCTGATATCAGCTCCCCTTTATGCTCTCTCTCCCCAACCGTACCCCCAAGGAACCCTTATTATTTTTTCCCTATAATAGCTTTTTTTATTTTGCCATATCTTACACAATCCAATATATACATTCACATATGATTCTGTTGTTCAAGCCCATCAGGTGGGGTCATAGAGTCATCAATGTTATCAGCTTCTTATTCCCTCCTTTCCTGCCCCCTCCCTTCCTGGACCTTCAGGGAACCATTATTCCTGTTACTGTTTCTGAAGGGTTATCTATCTTGGCCTTCATGTGCTGAACGATCTTAAATACACAAGTGAACATATATAATTCTAACATGATTAATGAGGTAAAACAAATTAAAACCATAATAGTAAGGAGAGGAAATAGTAAAGAACTAGAGGTTAGTTATGTGGTTCATCAGTGCTCTACTGCACCCTGGATTTACCACCCCTTCTGTGTGGCCCTTCTGAGATGGACTGTCCAATAATCTTACAGGTGGGTTTCAAGTCTCCACTACATCCATGCCCTTTCACATCGATTTGGTTGCTTGTTTTTGAACTTCTAATACTTTTTTTTGTCAACACCTCATGATCACACGGGCTGGTGTTCTTCTTCCATGTGGCTTTGTTGCTTCCCTGCTAGATGACCATTTGTTTAAGTCTTTAAGACCCCAGATGCTGTATCTTTTAGTAACTTGGCACTGTTAGCTTTCTTCATCACATTTGATTTTGCTCCCATTAGGTCTTCAGCCATCATGCCAGGAAGGTGAGTATCATACAATGCCACATTATTAGAACAAACCATTCTTGTACTTAGGGAAGATTAAAGTAGAGGCCCAAAATCCATCTGCTTCCTTGTTGCATTTGCTTATATATACATATATATTCAAATACACCTATATTTATATGCTTACATACATATATGAGGGGATACAAAAAAAACAGAATTTTTTTTCACAAAGCTATGCATTTAAAATATTTTATACCGGAGGGTGGAGGGAAGGTGGAGTAGAAAGGGGGAATCAATTATAAGGATCTACATATTACCTCCTCCCTGGGGGATGAACAACAGAAAAATGGGTGAAGGGAGACGTCAGACAGTGTAAGACATGACAAAATAATAATAATTTATAAATTATTCATGAGGGTTCATGAGGGAGTGGGGAGCGGGGAGTAGGGAGGGAGGGGGGAAAATGAGGAGCTGATACCAAGGGCTTAAGTGGAGAGCAAATATTTTGAGAATGCTGAGGGAAACGAATGTACAAATGTGCTTGACACAATTGATGTATGTATGGATTGTGATAAGGGTTGTACAAGGCCCTAATAAAATGTTTAAAAAAAAAACTTCATCACCTTCAAAGTACTCTCCATTATACTTAACACAATTGTCAAATCTATGATTTCATTCAAACTCATCTGTTTGGATGGCAGACAGCTCCTCCTTGGCTTTTTCTTCACCTCTTATACATCATCAAATCACTATCCTTTCATGTCTCTCTTCATTCACAGAAACAAAAAAAAAGTTGCCCAGAGCAAAGTCAGGTGAGTAAAGTGCGTGGAGCAAGAGAGGCATGCTGTCTTTTTGCCAAAAACTGGTGCACTGGGCTGCATGAGTAGGTTCATTATCATGGTAGCAAAACCAGTCCCCTGTCTGCCACGAATCAGGCCTTTTTTTCTTGTACACTGGTATGCAATCTTTTCTGAACCTCTAAATAGAAAGCTTGATTAACAGTCTGACCTGGTGGAATGAATTCCAAATGCACTGTGTGTAAGTCGAAAATTTTGTTCATTTGAAAATTGATGGACTTTCAGAATGAGGTTTGTCATCAGCTGACATTTCATCTTTTTTGAAATGCGGAAAAACACTTGTACACTTGAGTTTTTCCCATAGCGCTGTCCTTGTAACACAACAGCTTCTGCGGCATTTTCCCCGATCAGGAAACAAAATTTCACAGCCACACTCTGTTCTTTTAAATCAGCCATCACAAAAAAGGAGGTCTGAGCAAAACTCCCTTTATGCAAGAATTCACTGTGACCACAGAGAACCTTCCCAGGCAACGCCATTGGGTGCATTAACTCCCAGCAAGTTGCTCAATGCCGGCCTAGCTGGGAAAAATGCTTACTAAGAAAGCTCCGCCCAGCGGAGCTTTTTCATATGTCTTGTTTTGGGTTCCTCCTGCCCCGGTATCATGTTTACCCATTGTTCACCTCTCAATAATTCCTCTCCGATACAATTCAATTGATCAAACACAGCCAAAACAGCTCCTTGCCATCAACTTTACAACACTTAGTATTCCCCTGTGACCCATCCTTATTGGCTCACCGCTCCCCTCCCCCACCCCCATCCCTCCCATGCTCCCCAGGAAACACAGGTCCAGCTGCTGTCTCCTAGGATTGCCTATCCTGCTTATCTCATATAGATAATCACTACAAAAGAAGAAGAACATACGGGTAGTTGAAACTGTAAATCTTTATGAGAGGAGAAAGCTCCATCTTTGTCCCTCACACTGGTTGATGATTTCGAACTACGGACCTTGCAGGTACCAGCCCAATGAACTCAACCAGCCCAGCCCCTGCACTGGAGAAAGATGAGGCTGCCCCTATAAAGATTTATCGTCTCGTGAACCCTGTCTAAGGTAGCTCAGAGCCAGAACTGACTCCTTGGCAGTGGTTTTTGGCACTCAAAGGCCTCTTTGCCAGTCTACCCTGAAGTACATGGGGTGGCCATGAGTCAGAACTAAATCAATGCCAACTGGAATGGTGCGGAGTTTGGGTTATGATCCTCCCCAGTGCTAACTTCCTGAGCCAAGTATTGTCGACTGAATCTGTAGCTGGTAACAAACCTGTCATGATTAGCTTTTATGTTCACGGGGCTGGAGCATCATGGGGTCCCAAAGAGGGACTCTGATGCTTGTGCTTCCTGACAGCCTCAAAGCACAGTTAATGTGGGGAGGGAAACAGAAAAGCCTGTGCTCACGATGCAGAAATCTTGTCTTCTGCCACCAGGAGTTTCTGGAGAGGTGAGTGAGAAGTGCAATAGTACACAGTTCTCCAAATCTGAGCTCCTCGCTGGGAGTCAGGATTTTGTGTCTCAGCGTTTTGGGGAACGTTCTTCACATGATCGTCCTGTGTTTTAACCACTGTTCCCCTGTGACATGCTGACTCCATGGTTTCTTTCCCCCAGCCCTTCTCTGGAGTTCCCAACTTGGGCCTTCTTAGACTTGGCCCCGCTCAATGTGCAACTGAAACCTGACACTGCGGAGCCTACCCATCTTGGACCAAGAGCTACCAAAAGGCATAGCCAGGCTCACAGGGCTGGCTCCAGGCAACCTATGGAGTGACTGTGGGGGACAGTGAAGGGTGGCAAGAGGTAAAGGGACCAACAGCACCCCCTCGGTGGCCTGTACGTGACACTAGCCTCCTGTGTGAGAGAAGAGAGTCTAAAAGGAGACAGTGTCTTTTCAGTGCTTACTGTCAATGATAAATACAGCTTCATGAGCCTTAGGGGTGTTGTGGCTACGCATTGCGCTGGGATCTGAAAGATCATCAGTTTGAAACCACCAGCTGCTTTGAGGGAAAAAAAAACAACCCAGGGCTTTCTACTCCTATAAAGAGTTACAGTCTTGGAAACTTACAGAGGCAGTTCTGCCCTGTCCTCTAGGGTCAGTGCGACTCAGCATAGACGCGATGGCAGTGAGTTTGGTTTGAGACAGAATACCCAAATGTCAGTCCCCATCAGTAGTACCTTAGCAATCTTCCCTCAGGACAAGGTGTGAGTGGACACTGCCACTCCAATTCTACAGAGGAGGAGATGGGGGCCCAGTCACTTCTCCAGCTAGTAAGTAGGAGAGCCAGAACCCCAAATCTTAGGCCGTCTGATTTCAGAGGTCAGAGGTTTTACGGCTGTATTATGTTGCGTCCCTAAAATACAAGTAGCTTATGACTATCATTAGATTTTTGCATTTTTCTTTTGACTCTGCCTTATTTGATGTCGTATCCAGTAGAGCAGGGCCTTGATTTGATTATTATTGTTGTCATTATTTCAGCAATTTTAGAAGGGTTGCCAATCCACCTTGGAGCAGACTTTCTAGATTTAGGGAAAAGGATTCTGGTTACACAAATAAGAAACATGTGCTCTTATTTTTCTTGGAGAAAATTATAAAGTTGTCATAAGCCCGGATATAGATGCTGCAGGCCATCTTATTAAGTTATGTTTTGTAATATAAATGGAATGTATTTTTAGGATGACTGTGCCCTGACAGAACTAGAGGAGGAAAAAAAAATCTTTTTTTTCTGTTCCTTAATATAGACAGGAGCCGCATGGTTGAAATAGCACACGCAATGCTATTGAAGACTGGAGAGCTCAGAGTGTGGAGGGCAGAACACCCCAAAGAGTAGAAGCAGGAGTTTCCCCTAAAGGAAATGAGTATCTCCATTGTCCTTTCAGGAATAATAATGGAACAAGAGGGGGGGATTGCGCTGTTCAGGGAAGGGCTGGAGATTCTTGGCGGGGGTTACGCTTCTTGAGAAGAGGGCAGTAGGTGGGGGTCAGGGAAAGTGTGGCCTGTGAGTCCTGAGACCTTGACCCCTATGCTACTGACCGCATTACCTCTGGTGTACTAATGTAGAGCATGCTCACTAGAACAAGTCCACTGCAAATAGCAAGTTACAAAGTCCCAAGGTTTGTTCGCGTGCTCAGAACATCAGGCCTCAAATTTCAGTTTTGAAAAAAGTAGTCTTCCCATGAGCAATCCTCTGTACCAATGGTAACGGCCTACCACTCGATAACCATGTGGAGCTATCTTAGAGACCCAAAGACAAGGTGGCATTGATGGCATCTTGGCAACCTGCGTTTCATAGAAATCGAATACGTCTATGGTGTGACTCAGAAACAGAACATTTTCCATTGTGCATTTCCCCCCTCACTTACTGCGTACAGACTGTTGGCAAGCTGGGATGGGCAAAGACATGGTCACGACAGTGGGTCTTCTCACTGCCTATGTGGGCGCAGTATTCACAGCTCTTGACCAGTCTGGCATACGAGGCCTTGATTCCCCCCCTCACCCACCACCACTTTGTTCTTCGGCTGCAATGCCTGCTATGACGTCCTCGGCCTCGGTTTGCCGCAAACACTTGTATGCACAAAATTGCAAATGTGAGCACTGTCTAAATGGCTAAGTGCTCACTGAAAAGTCAGTGGTTCAAACCCACCCAGAGGCACATCGGCTTAAAAAGAAAAAAAGCCTGGGACTCTGCCCCTGGACTCACAGCCTTGACACTTCCATGGAGCAGTTCCACGCTAGCAACATGGGGCCGCCTTGGGTCAGCATCAACCTGACAGCACCTCTCTTTTTTCTTTTTCTGTTTTAATTATGAGCTGATCATTCAGATGCTTAGTTCGTTTGCTTGGTTTGGTTTTAAGATGCTCATCCCAAACCTAGCCCCCACCAATAAACTCCAGGGCAGAACTCAGAAACCCTCAAGAACGCGCACATGAACCCTCATCTGAGAGCCAGCGTGGTGGGTACTTAGGGTTCTCCTTACTTAGGCAGCTCCAGTGTGAACATAACAGTGTCATCAGACCCTCCACAAAACAGAGCCATTCTGGGGACCTGTAGCCCCTCTCAATCTCCTTGAGAAAGATTTAGGGTGTCTCCGCATGTCTCCCCTGAATGTTAGGAACTAGTTCTCCAGGCCACCATGGAGTCTCAACCCTTTTCCTGCTTTCGTGTGGCACTGCCTCTGATTGTTGCTAGAGAAGGGAGCATCAGTTCTGTCCCTTGACATCCACTCGGGCCACCGACCCAGCAGTTGTTGCTCGGTATAGCCACCCCTGTTCTTCTCCACCATCCTTGTAATGTCAGGGATTGGGGCTTGAGAATGGGAGCCAGTGGCTGAGCTGAGACCCCCAGGGGGTGGGTCATGGCTACCCTGCAGCTGCTGCCACCTTCTGTCGATTCCATGCGGGGTCAGAAATAAAATGCTTCTCCTTGTCATTCTCTGGCTTAGGCCAGAGGTGGCGATGATGACTGTTAGCTGCCACAGTGTTGCTTCTGACTCATGGGGATCATATGCACATTGGGAAATGACATCCAGATTCATAGGGTTTTCACTGACGGGTTTTCAAACTAGATCACCTGGCCTTTCTTCCTAGCCCAGCTTAGTCCAAGAGCCCCTGCTGAGACCTGTTGAGCATCCCACCAGCCACCACTGACAAGTGGTACTTTCCCTTGAGGTGCCTGGGTTGGGAAGCTAGACTGGATGAAAGCTTTACTGCAAATGACTGCTCTCCTTTAACATACTGTCTTTCAATGAATCAACGTGGTACACCTTTCTTGGTGGGTGTGTTTATTTCACAAGTACAGAGAGCCCAGTGATGTGTCCAAATACACCTGCATGCACAGGGGACCCCTATAGAGGCTCACCTGGGAGCCTCTCTTGGGTGGAGAGAAGAACTGTGATCTTCTAAGAAAAGGGGATGGATTTTATTGGTGTTTAAATCCTTAAATCCTAGCATCATCTGCCTATTTGGTAGCATGTAAGTCTCAGGAGTGCTATAAGGGTCCATGTCATGGGGGTGGGGTGTTGGGGGGCTAATATAGGCACTGTTACAACCGGCGAACTAAACAAGACAACATGAAAACATGCTGGGCCCCAAACCCTACATGGACATGAAGATGCCCCCTTGTTGGGTCAAGAGCAAGTTCTGTGCAGTGTGTGGCTCTCTGTCACTAGCCACAAGAATAAAAACTACTTCACCCTCCTAGAATAAAAGGAATAACAATAGACGGAATTCATAAATGCTTCAGTTGATAAGTAACATGTCATATCAAATTTGACACTCCCTGGCAGGGTTGTCTGTGAGGGGTTGTGTGTTTGTAAAAGATACTTTCAAAGTGTTTGATCATCTTTTGATCAGGAGGGAGTGTGAATGTCCCAAAGTGACTCACTTATAACCAATACAAAGCAGAAGAGATGATTTTATGTTACTTTTGATCCAGTTCAGAAAGAGCATGCAGTTTCCAACTAGTTCTTTGAGAAAAGGTAGAAGAAAGCAGCTGCCCTGGAAGAAATCTGAGGACCGTGTTAGAGAGTCACATGGAGGTACTCCATGCTATGAGTCCTCAGATGACCTCACGTTGGCTGACACCTGACCACACCACAGTGAGAACTGCCCAGTTTTCAGATCCATACAAACGTGACGAAAGGAACGTGGTACTTGGTTTAGCACTGAGATGCGGCATCTTTGTTATGTCGCAATAGTGGCCCGGAGGGCCAAGGAGCACCGTTGAGTCCAACCCCTCCGTCACTCCTGGAGAGAAGTCTCCGAGTGCAGGTGTGATACCTCAAACCTCACATTACATAACTTTGGAACAAAGTTGACCCTAGAATCAAGGGCCCCTGTATCAGTTTCCTAGGGATGCCAATCAAAATACCACAAAAACCATAGGTGGTTTTAAACAACAGACATTTAATGCCTCAACATTCTAGTTGCTACAAGTCCAAATCAATTTCTCAGCTGGGCCCTGCTCCCTCCAATGTCTCTTGAGGGAGATCCTTTCTTGCCTCTTTGAGCCTCTGGTAGCACCACGTGTTCCTTGGCTTGTAGCTGTAGCTTCATGTGACTATGTTTGCCCTGTCTGTCCCTCTGGGCGTCTTCTCTGTTATAAGACACAATTCCAATGGGACTGGGACTCATTTGGCACTAGTCTGACCTCATGTGAACAGATCACATCTTCAAAGACCTTCTTTCCAAATAAAATCACCTTTGTAGGCACCAGGGGTTAGGATTTCAACATATCTTTCAGGGGGATACAATTCAATCCACAATAGTCCCCAGTTTCCAGCCACTGTCATTCCTACTATTTCAGGACATCTCTAGGAATGAAGAACCTGACAAACTAGACAATCACAAGTCTCCTTACAGCTCCATAGTCCTGCTGGACAACTGTCTCTGTCTTCTCTGCCCATGTGAAAAATGAAATGGGAATTCATTGAAATTTTGAGCTTGGCCACTATTTTGTGACGAGCTGATAGCTTTAACCTTGAGTTATGCAAAATTTCCCACAATCGTCTTATTGTTGTTAGGTGCCATCGCGTCAGCTCGGACCCATAGGGACTCTATGCACAACGGAACAAAATACTGCATGCTCCACCCCCACCATGTTCTTATGCCCGAGCCCACTGATGGAGCCACTATGTTCGTCCATCTTGTTGAGGGCCTTCCTCTTTTTTTCTGCCCTTTGACTTGACCCAACACGATGTCCTTCTCCAGGGACTGGCTCTCATGAAACTAGGTCCAAAGTATGTAAGACGAATCTTACCATCCTTGCCTCTAAGAAGCACTCTGGCCTTACTGGTATCAACTCCACTCAAACACAATTGTGGGAATGATTCTCAAAAGCTAAGAAGGTATATTGCAGAAGGGACTCCATCTTGATCAGTTAATATTCGCCCTTGGTAGGCAATTGCTATATCTGCTCCAGCAAAGGAAATAGGGTAGGAAAAGCCAAATTCATTCTAATAGGCTTATTCTGGTTTCAGGAGTGCTTCGACTCCAAAAGCATCTGCAGGTCTTTCCTTAATAGATGTGTGACCCTATGCAACTAGACCCTGCCTGGACCACCTCCAGGGCCCTGGTCCAATTCTCCTTAACCAACTAACATAATCATAGCAACAAAAACAGGAGCAAGCAGAACGGAAATAGTGAGAATGCTGGCACATTGTGAAGAGTGTAGCCAATGTCACTGAACAATTTGTGCAGAAAATGCTGAATAGGGACCTAATTTACCAGGTAAACTCTCACCAAAAATATTACTTAATAGTAAATGCATATGCAAAGAACGATAACAAAACAACAGTAAAGCATTGGAAAATTTAGGGCTGAAAATAATTGTCCAAGAAAGAACTCCTTTATGTGGCATATCACTCCTTCCTTATTTCTGGGTAGAAATTAGCATTACTGATAAAATGTTTAAGTGATTTTTAAATTAAATTTTAATGAGCTTTTTTAATAACATAACAAAGGACAGAAACATTTATATACTTAGACAACATTGGGATATTTTTTAAAAACATCACAACTCCGACTGTTTACTAAGTTTTATGATTTTTAAGGGATTTTCAATAAAAATGCTGAAAGTTACTTTGCTTAAATTTTATCTTCAGAATTAAATCTCAGAATGAGAGGAAATGTGAATTGTGCTGATAAAATACAGGTGTTGTCTTTTGTGGCTAGCAGAAGTTGATGCGATATTTTGCAGTAGCGTCTCATTGATGTACCCCAAATTGTGTTTGGTAAGCAACATACAATAGACAGACCTGCAAAAAGATTTTTAAAATAATATAATTTTCACTAAATAGGAACACATCATCTTACTAAAGTATTTGCAGATGATACATCAATTTTAGTGTCTGACTCAAAAGATTCCAATAGTTAAAAAGGACAACATGAAACTAGTAAATACTAGTCCTGACATGGAATAATGTTTAGATAATAAAACAAGGACCTTGCTGCTTCCTGTGTCCAAATTTGGCCCATAGAATATTTCACTTTGCCACAAACATTACATGCCCTAATACATGACTGGTTTGGCAAAATCATACTGGGAAGAAGGGCAAAAACAAAAAACTCAAAACACTAGCGCATCCTCTTACAGTTTGAGAAACCAAGTATCTCCCAGAGACTGCTCTGTTTCGTTGAGTAGTCAGTTGAGAGAGACACACCATAAATATTAAGCCTTCAGTGAGTTTGTTTCCAATAGTTGTAAATTAAAATTGTAAAAGATGTTTTCCTGTAGACAATGAATATGAAAATAATGGTAGACACAATACACTTGGTACTGTCAATGACCTGGGACAAATACAGGGCATTCAAAGAATTTCTTTTTCCATTAATTATGGCCATATATCAATATATAAGAATTTTATATGAAGGAAAACCATGGTTTTATGATTATTGAGGTATGCTAGCAAGGAAATACATGAAAGGCAAAAAGATATTCTTTTATATAAAGATCTCTGATCAATATTGACTTCTCAAAACACAAAATCTTACTATTAGAAGGGGTAAAAAGAACAATAAAGAAGGGAAAAAAAACAATAAGCAGACTAAGAATAAGTAAGCAACTGCTCTAGGCAGATCCTCTGTATATGTAGCATACATGTATGTGCTGAGTTATAATAAAAATATGCATGCATGATTGTCAGTTTTCATATAGAGCTGGAAAGAGTAACATCCAAGCAAATACGACTGGACCAATATCTTCTCAGTGTTCAATTACAGGGCAAATTAAGGCTGTGGAGCTGTTGCCTCTGGTCAGCAGTATCATGAAAAATGTGTGACAAACTTAGTGCCTTCTTGTGCTGCTCTACAAGTTCTTCCCGGTGCCGAATCCATGCTGCCCGATCCAGTAGACGGTCTCTTGCCACCGGACTTTACCATGCGGGTTCTTCCCGTGTGCCTTTAGTGATCCTGAGAAATCATTTAGTGAAGAGTTACGAGCACAAATAAAGAAATTGCTTTAGCCCCTTTTCATCCAGGGCTATTTCTGCTGGATGCCTGGTCACTTTACCACACTACCATGGATTGCCGAAACCTTTCCAGTGAGTGGAGGCCTAACGTCATCACCCTGATTATCATTCCCTCAATCTTCCCGCATTTCCACCACTCAGGGTCATTTTCTGTTTGTTCGTTTGTTTTCATCCCCCTTTTCAAAATGAACTTCATCATTGGACAAGTATTCAGGTTCTTGGTGAGAGCGCTAGCTTTTCTGGAAGGTGACCACGTGGTCCCCCGTTACCTTCTTCAGTCACAGCATTTGAAGGGAACCGTCCGGCTTGTCCACTGTGGCTCCCTCGCCATCATCCTTCACTGCATGTCTCCATGAGGGTCATCTTCATGCCTTTTATCCGACAGCCCACCTTCTCTCGTGGCCGTGTAATTCCATTGACCTCGGGCGGGC
>NW_022103907.1:11402637-11406006 GCF_000313985.2 Echinops telfairi | reverse complement strand
GAGACGGTCCCGGGGTCAGCAGAGCGGTCGTCGGCAGGAGAGGCAGCATCTGGCACGCGATGGTTTCTTTCCAAGTTCTCAATGCGTCTTGAGGCTTTTGACAATAGATGCTTTCCAAGCACCGGTTTGCCCTTCCGCGCAGTTTGAAGGCCCGGAGACCATTGTGTTCATGGAATTCTGAATTCACCTCCAGGACTTAGACTCATCCAGAAGCCACAATCTTCCATTCGCCTTGATGACCGGCTCTTGTGCTTGTCGGGCCCCATCATCAACTTATGCCATGACCACTACTTTTTTTTGCCTTCTTAGCTGCAAGGCCTCCTCTTCCCTCTGCTGGGCCCCAGGGGAGCCACCTCTGCTGATGTGACAGCCGCTAGGGCACCAGGCCTGTGCACCATGCCCACGGAGCTCTCCCTTAATGAGATTTTAGACATCTTTTGAGGGCCTTAAAACTCTATGGCAAATGTGAGATACATTTTTAATACACAGTCATTACTATGTTGCTGGGAAGGTTTTGTTTTGTTATTGTTTTAACACTTCATATAGAAGTTACTTTGGCATCAGGAAAAACTCTAAACTTGAAGCTCTTCATTTTAATCTTTAAACGACTGTGTGAGGGAGCTGCCGTCGCATGTCCCTCCTTTTATTTTACCGATAAGAAAACTGAGGCTCAAAAAGGGTTCAGCAAATTGCCGAAGGTCACACCGTCAGTGGTACTGCTAGATTCCACCTGGGCAGCCTGAATTCAGACTCCATGCAATAGCCCACCCTGATTGAGAATAAAGGAGAATAAATAAAAATGTATTTCTTTATTTTTAAAAGTAATAAAAGGGTACATATGTACCCCAAATTAGGTGGTTCTGGCTCAGCTCGAACTTCTACCGATGCCAGGGCATAACAGAAGCAAACAGTGCCTGCTCCGACACCAGGCTCACAATCGTTATGTTTGAGCTGGCGTTGCAGCCCCTGTGTCAACCCATCTCAGAGGGTCTTCCTATTTTAATCGACCCCCTACTTTACCAATCATGCTGCCTTTCTCTGGGGGCTGGTTCCCCCTGCCAACCTGCCTAAATCTTGCCCTCCTCACTTGGAAGGGGCCCCTGGCGCAGATTTGTTGGTTCTCCTGGCAGTCTGTTTAAAAATAAGTATTTAAAAATAAATCACAGGCTAGAAAAATATTTGCTGCCTATGTGGAAAAGGGCTATAGTTATTATAAAAGAATGCATACAATGTAGCTGAAAAACTCCACCAAAAGTTCAAAAGGAAAACGGATAAAGAAGAAAAACAAAGAATGGACCAAAGAGCCAATAAAGCTAGTAGACACGCTCTTGAAAAATATTAAACCTTACTAGCAATCAGAACAAAATGAAAATCAAGACAATAAGGATCATCTGACTTTTGGATGTCAGAATAATTATTATTATTATTTAATCAATAGCCTGAATATTAAGGATGCTGAAAGACATACTCTTGCCGTTTTTCTCTTGCTGTAGATTGTTCTAGAAAGTACTCTATCACTACATGCCAAGAGATAGTTAACTTTCATTCACTGATGCTATTTCTAAGAATCTATCGTCAGAAAATAACTCAATATATGAGAATATCAATATGAAGGATGTTCAAAATACAACACAAACATGAATTGTAGAATTATTGAGGATAGAGTTTGGGAATAAGGCAAACGTCCAACCAGGGGGACTTGTTAAGCACCATGGCATTGTAATGCCCTGTCTGCAACAGTCACAAGAATGGCTATCAGGCTTTGCAGCAGCAAGGTAGTTTGTTTGCTTATGATATAGATGACGGAATGAAAATGAAATAAACAGAAGTAGTTCAATACTTATCATTACAAATAGGTACATACCCAGAGAAAAAGACAGAAAAGAAATATATCATTGGTCTTGCAAATCCCATCATATGATCTCCAGAGTCACATCTATCACTTAAACCCTGTTTCCCAGCTACCAATCCTCTGCCTCCAACTAGCACATGACAATCACCAGCAATGATCATTGTATCTTGAGTGCATGTTTGACTGATTTCATGCTGTACAAATTGGTAGAATTATTCAGTATCTTCATCACTGCCTTGAGGGGTTTATGCATACATTTGAATAACACTCAGATGAACGGATTTCTCTATAGGCCTAGAGATTTTTCCTATCACAGAGTTGGATCTCAAGATAGATCACGAAACGGTTTTTTTTGCAACTCTGTGGACAACAAGCCAAAACACTGCCCAGTCCTGTGTGTGAGCCTCGTGTTGCAGGCACCGTGTCAATGCATCGCACTGAAGGTCTCCCTCTTTCTTTCCTTGGCTGGTCTTCAGTTTTACCAAAAGTGATGTCCATTTCCAGGGACTGCTCGCTCCTGAAACATGTCCAAAGTAGATGGGAAGGCGCTTCAGCATCCACTGCGGAGAACTGTGGCTGGGCTTGTGCAGAGACAACGCTCCTGCTCTTCTGGCAGGCCCTGGTGCTCTCGGCATTCTTTGGAGGTAGTTCTAAGTTTGACTCCTAACTGCAGTGCTGAATTTCTGTTGCTCTATGGCCTCACCAACGTATATCACTTTCAGACATTCTAATTGTTAAAAGATGAGACTAGTTCACAGAAGGGGATTAAAATTGTTCCCTTCTTATTTTGTTCTAAAATTTGAAAGGGCAATACCAATGTTTATTCTAAAGACAAGAAAATCTCACAGAATCCAGGAACAGGAGTGGGGATCGTGATACCATCAGGGGAGGGGGAAGTGGGGGAGAGGAAGGGAGCAAGTGGGAACCCATCCCAATGATCGACACATAATCACACACCCCTCTACAGGGGGAAGAACAACAGAAAATACGGGGGAAGGGAGACTGCTGTCGGTGTGAAAGAGGAAAACTATAACAATGTACAATCTATTAGGGGCTACGAGGGGCAGGGAGGAGCTGATACCAAGGGCTCAATAGAAAGTAAGTGTCTAGAAAAGAACGAGGGCAACATATGTACAAACATGCCTGATTCAATCGATGTATGGATTGTAACAAGAGTTGTATGAGCCCCCAATAAAATAATTTTTAAGGCAATAATGAAGATATAGTGAAGGTTTGTAAACCATCTTCCACTATTAATCAGTTTTATATGGATCCTATCTATGAACAAACTAAGAAAAATGTAATAAAAAAGAAAGAAAAGAGTAGCTAAGCATGGAATTTCAGACAGTAGGATACTAAATGAGGGGACATGCCAGAATCCGGAGAATTTCATCCAATACGTTGACATTTGAGGACGTCTGTTTACTTACTTCAAGCAAAGCAAAGTTGTTAACTCATTAGAATATGAGTCCTGGGAAATGGAGGCAACATTTAATGCCTAGTGTGAGTCAGAATGT
>NW_022103907.1:11399444-11400861 GCF_000313985.2 Echinops telfairi | reverse complement strand
CTTTGTGAGACCCCCTTCCTCTCTGGGGACTGTGCTGGTACTCTCCAAAGCGCTTTGCAGTGATCTCTTTGAAAATGCCCATATTCTCCAGGGAAAAGTCAAACCTCTCTATGGCTATCAAGGAAGAAATCTAATTATCTTAAAATTACTGAATTCTCTAAGTAGCTTCTTCGGGGTGAACATGGTCTTTATTTTCTTTTAAGAATGGTTATTATTCGGTAAGACATGAAATAGGCGCTTCCACCCTCCGCTCTCACCAAGGATTGAAGCGGGAAGCCGTGGAATCCTGCAATGCTTCCTCTACCCCTGGCCCTCATCCAACTGCAACCTCCCAAAATATGGATCCACATGTGATCCAAAAAATCCCCAACAAACTCTGAAAGCCAAGCTTTAGAGAGCATCCTCATTAAACTACAACGCTGTTGGTACGATCTCCATTTTATTTAATTTTTAAGTATTTCTACACCCACCGTCCTCACTCCAAAATAACAGTTGTTTTGTGGCTGCTGGTGGATGTGATGAAACAGTCCAACATCTGCATTCCACAGCTCTTTACAACAGACCAAAATAGCACTTTTGTTCATTCTGGTCTACTCCAAGGTTGGCCTTCATGCTGGCCAATGAGCCAAAAGGCTAATAACAGAAAGTAGTTCATTCCTTCGCGCCAGAATATCCTCTTTATATTAACAAAATTGCTTCCTCTGAGGAGGAAACAGAGCTGCCTTATACTACCTCATTCTTGGTCAAACTCAGAAGGGTGTGCTTCAGAAGAAACAGGAGACAAGGGTAATCAAAGCCTTCAAGCCCGGAAATGAAATGGCCCTACTTCTCTGTGAATGTGAGTTCCAGAAGCGAGCTCACCCACGAAAATTAAGTAAATGTTTTCCATCAAAGAACTTTATTTTGGAGGCTGCAAAACGCCAACTGCCAACAAGCCTTCCACATAATAAGCTGCATTTTTGAAGTTTTTTCAGATATTTTTTAAGAATAGTAATTCATACCTTTTGTGGATGCTTCAAGAAACATTTTCAACGGAAAGAGGTGGCTTGCATTTGGCTGACAGGGATCAGAACCTTGTCTCCCACTCACTGCTGATTAGAGATGAGGAGCATAAGAGAAGACCCAAGGGGGTGGTTAAAAGAACCATTAGATTCTATTCAGTATCAGCTGGCCTCTGAAAAGTCTTCCCAAATCCCAAACCAGGGATCTTACGAAGGAGGCATCTAATGATGATATTTCCTTTCTTCCTGAGATTTCTGCACATCCCAATCTTGGCTACAGAGGTCTCAGGATGAAACAGCGCAGAATCTAATAGAAGCAACCCTGTTGACTGGACTTGGAATCCTGCCTCCTCACAGCTGGAAAGAAGCTTCAGGCTCACCTTCAACCTCTCCTTCTTCTTTCCCTCCTACATTTG
>NW_022103907.1:11384656-11394786 GCF_000313985.2 Echinops telfairi | reverse complement strand
GGTCAAAGCTGTCGGTCCTGAGTAACACACAGATCTGTTGCGAGAACACACATGGAAAACTCCCAGGGACTTCTTCGTTAGAGGGGAGGACTGACCCAAGATATCTCCCTTGTGTTTTATGTACAGTTGAGCCTCACTAACTGAAACTAAGAAATAGCATGACTGGATTAATGAAATTATGCATTATAAAATGTTTTTCAACTCCTTGCTTTTTGATATTTTCGGCTTATTTTGAGGCCAGCAGAAGGACCCTTTAAGATGTGGCCATCTATCATGTACAAATTACATTGTTAATCACTTGAGAAGGATCTAATGTCTCATGTACACGGAATAGCTTTCATTTTGTTTGTGTCCTTGGTCTCATTACAAATGTCATTTTTCAAACTCGGTCAAAAGTAACTTCAAAACTCTTCAGATGACCACAATTCTGAACTGAGATCATAGGAATTAACAGCATTTGAGCATAATGGAGATATTTCAGCAATTATGAATCACAGCCTACTGCTCCCCAGCGGCATAGTGATTGGGGAGCTAATCCCAAGGTCTGTGATTCAAAACCACCAGCTACTCCACAGGAAAAAAACAAAGCTTTCTACCCCTGTAAACAGTTACAGTCTCTAAAACCTACAGGGGCAGTTCTACCCTGTCACTAGGAAACAGAATTGGAGTTTTTTAATTCCTGAGACTGGGCTGAAGAACTGGGTTAGGAAGAGGTTCCTCTGGAACATACTTTCTGTTGCCAAATTGTTTTCATGTTGAATTTAGCCAATTTTCCATGCCTGACAGAACTACGGCCTGGTTAACGTTTCCTGCTTCCTTTTTTGGCAAGACTGCATCAGCCTTTTTTGAGAGCCCAGTTCTTACTTAGAAGGAAAGGAAATATCCGATCCAAGTCCTTTTATATGCTTCAAATGCCAAGGACCCAACAAAAGCAACTCAGCTTTTTCAAGAGTTGATAACTGAACTGCCGCCACTTGAGTAAAGGCTCTTTTGCCAGAATGGCCAAGTTAAATAAGGCCAATCCTGGACTAAAGTGCTCCCTATACCCAGTGTTCTCAGCTACTGGAAGAAGTGCTGAATCACACATAAATAATTAGTCATGTATAGCGATGGCTCCCATCCACTGGGTCTGAGTGTTTTAGAGGAGAAACCTGTGGTCCACTGTTGGGAAGACTAAGTATAGGTGAAATTTGGGGCTAGTTGTGGAGGAAGAGTTAGGGGAAATTCTGGAATTCTAGCAGAGTGCACCCTCAAGAGACCACCTACTCAAAATCCTTCTGTCCAGCTGAGGAGAAGGGAAACGGGCCTCCCAGAGACAGCTGGAGAGCCATTAGGGTTTTCGTGGCTTTCAGAGAAGAAACATGAGAAATGAACGGCCTGGCTTTTAACTAGTTGCTCATCACAGGGACAAAGTCCCAGAGGTGTGAACATGGAGACCTGTCTGGTAATTCTAACAGATTGGTGGAATCTCGTCCCTAAGTACAGAAAGCGTATGGCTACTAAGTTCTCGTAAGTGGGTGAGAGTTGTATTACAGAGAGGGTTGAAGCAACTTCAGTTAGTTGGATATCATAAATGCCTTATGGTTATAATTGACAATGTCCCCACCCCCTTCTCTCCAGGCAACAGTAGAACCTCCCATTGCCCGACATCATTGGGCATCAGGCACACACAGGACCATGCCAATAGGGCCAATGGAGTTGTGCAATGTAGGCCTGCTCAAGTGGCCAGCTGGTAACAAACCAACATGACCTGTTGGCTGTGGTTGATTGGATCAGATACAAACACTTGCCCCTGTTGAGCTAATCATCTCATTCAAACTCTTTCAGGACTTTTGCATTTGGATTTTAAAATATATAATTAATCTAGGCTGTTTCTTTATATGAAATAGGGTAAACCTTAGTCCTCTGGGATGGGTGGTGTGTGCAAACTTTGGGGTAAGTAGCTGAGAAGGCAGGGGAAGGGAGGCTGGGAGGGTGAAAGGCTGAGGATCATTTATTTGCCTGTTGCTTCATATTCTCTGGAGGGAAAATAATGAACGCTGTTCTTAGAGGGAGGCAGCAGTAAGAGGCATCGAAGGCCTACTGGGGGGCGCCTATAAGCTTTCCTCTTCTGGTTACAGGCCCTTCCTGACATGTATTTTTGTTTGTGGGTCCACGAGACCCTCTACATTCTTAAAATAAAAAGAGTTCTAACTAGATATTAAGTAAAATAGTTATTTATGTTGAAATGGGCACTTCTTTTCTGGTTGAGTCTACATTTCATGGATGCCAGGCTCCGGTAGAACAATATGTACACCAAGCAATATTTATACTACATAATCAAATAAGTAATTTTAAAATTTTATTGTGGCAAAACACATTTAATAAAAAATTTCCATTTCAACCACTGAAGTGTACAATTCAGTGACATTCACTACTTTCACTACTTACAAAAGTTTGTCATCACTTCAAATTGCTATTAGGGAGCTCGGTACCTCCCTAAACTCAGTGCTTCGTAAGCAATCACTCCCCACCCCCCACTCCCCTGGCCCTTGGTAACCACTAAAAAGCATTGGTATCTATGTCTTTGCCTACTCTAGATATTTTATATATAAGTAGGCTCACACAATATTTATCTGGATTATTTCATTCACTATAATGTGTTTAATGTTCATCTACGTCATAGCATGTATCAGGTCTGGAATTTTCTTTACAGATAAATTATAGTATAGTGTGTGTTTATGTCAAATTTTGTTTATCCATTCACTTGGTAGACATTGAGTTGTTTCTTCAAATCATTCTTAAGGACCTTTAACAGTAGTTAAATTACCTCTATTATCCAGCATGCTCGTGAATGTTTCTTTCTATAGTGTAAAAACCAATTGCCATTGGGTTGATTTTGACTCACATCGATCCCACGTGCTTCAGAACTCTGGAGGGTTTTCAGTGAATGTGATCTTTCAGAAGGAGATCAGCAAATATTTCTCCCAAGACACAAACCAGCAACCTTTTGGTTAGTAGCTGAGCATTTAATGATTTGCGTCACTATGGGAAAGCTCTTTAAATTCAACCTTTTACTTCCTTGCTGGTTCTCCTCTAAGTGGATGTGGAACATAATTGACAACCAACCACTCTCTGAATAACAACTTTAAGTGCGAGGCATAGAAATAGGCAGAAGCTTTGAGGAATGAGGAGTCTGAAGACCAGCGGCTCACGTGGTTTCCCTTGGTCACATATCGCAGTGTGGCAGATGGGGGACTAGAACTCCGATTACAAACCACCGTAATTCCAACTTCAATCCACGAGAAAGGCAAAATGCAAAGCCAGTCATTTTTCTGGTTGTTAATTTTAACTTCCCAATTATATGATCTGGATAGTTTCTAACTCCAGGACGCTTTTATGGGTAGAATGTCTTGGCAAATAACTCAATGGTTTTTCTGTTTAATTACTGACTCGGTGGTGTATAAAACTTTTGGGCTTTTAAGATAATCTTGACAATGGTATACTTGTCAGAATAAAAGGGACTTTCTGAATTTGAAGTCTATAGATTCCGTTAAGAGAGTATGGGGTCAAGCTGTCAGTCAAATTTCTGAAAAAGGACATGCCATGTGAAGTCAAAATTGTTCTAAACTCAAAAAGGAAGAAAAAAGAAAAGCATGTATATTTAACTGTGTGTTAATGGAGTGCTTGTGAGTCACAACCAAGCCAATTTTCTGGGGGAGTTCTGGAGGCGAATGATCCTTATTATTACCATTTAATATAATGTTAATTTCAAATCTAGCATACAAAGAAACACATTTGTGAGGAAATCTGATTCTTCCAAGGAAAGGCTATTATCAATTCCCCCACTCCCCTACACACACACACACACATAAACCATGTATCCTTCAGGTTTCTGCTTGATCCTAGGCATCTCGGGGAGCCTCCTCGGGACTGTCAAGCCTGGGTTTAGAGCACCCATTGGCCTTTCCCGGTGTCCTGCACTAGGTCCTCGTGCCACTGCATCCACAAACAGCCACAAGATTTCAGTCCAATGAAACAATGAACATTTTTTCTCCCATGTCCAACTTCTGGTTTGCTGAGCTGGCCCTTCCTCTACAGCTCCATTCTTAGGCCCAGATGGTGGACACTGGCTAACCTAGGCCTGTCTTTCTTGAAGTGACACAGAAGGTCCAGGATTCTGTTCAACCCAGGAAGTCCATTTCAAGCCTCTGCCGGTGTCCTACTTACTGACTAAAATCCTATGGGTCAAAACAGGCCACAAGACTCCATCCAGAACCAAAGCCCAAGAAGGAATATGTATACCGCGCATCATGAGGCCATGCAAAGGGTACCAATATCACGCGGTCACCAAAGGAGAATGGAGAATTGGAACCAATTATTCAGTCCGCATGACTAGCACCTATCATATTATTGTCCGCAGGAAGCTTCTCCCTAGACTGCTAACTTCTTTTTTAAATTTTTTTAATGTGACTTGGGTGAAAGATTACAAAGCAAAGCAGTTTTCCATTGAACAATTCATACACATTTTGTTTCATGCCCTTGATTGACATCCCCACAATGTAAGAGTAGGTACCCTGTTTCCTTCCTATGTTTACTGTTGTCCTTTGTCCTTCTTCCTATCACTTCCTGCCGCCTAGATTTTATAAGCTGCCCTTTTGGCTTGAAATACTGCCCTTTTGATCTCAAATGGCAGATTAAGAAATTCATACCGTTCTGGTGTTACTGTACATTGATGTATTTGTGAGGGCGTCTTCAGTTCTAGGCTTGGAGAGTGAGTAAGGACTAGTTTCAGGGGTTTTATAAGTCTCTATCAGACCAAAGTATTTTCCATATTTGATATTTGTGTTCTGTATTTTACCCTCACTCTATCCAACAACTTCTATTGTGACCCCCTTTCAGAGTGGTCAGTAGGGGTAGCCAGTTACCAGGTCTTAGGGTCCTGGAGGCTGAAGTTTGTATGGTGTGTTAGTCCTTTGGACTAATGGATTTCCATGTGACTTTGATTTTCTTCACTCTTCTTCGCTCTATTTAAGAAGAAACCAACAGTTGCGCTATAGTCAGATGGCTGCTTACAAGCCTTTAAGAATGCAGTCACTACTTACTTAATGAAGTAGGATGTAGAACATTTTCTTTGCCGACTATATACTGCCCATTGACCTGGATGCCACTCAAATCTATGCCCCTGAGCCCCTAAAGGTGTTTGGGTATGGTTAAGCACTTTGCTCCCTGTGAGCTCAACTCTATGAGTATTCGTGGCTATATTTGATGTGTGTGTAAATACATATATAGAATATCCTATCAAATCTCAATATGTTCCTGCATGTGGTCTCACTCACCTCCTTACACCTACTCAGCTTGCATGTCTGTGTGCCCAGTTGTACACTATTATTGTTGTTATTGCAGGATTGTGTGTTGCTAGTATTTACCCCCACCTCCTTTATTGTGTTCTTTCTAGTGTTTTCCTTTGCCCTCATCATTTTTTTTGCCACCTTCGTCTTATTGTATAGGAGCCCTGGTTGTATAATGGCTACACAATGGGCTATAAGGTCAGCTGTAAGGTCAGAGGTTCAAAACCACAGCCTCTCGAGGGAGAAAGATGGGACTTTCTACTCCCATAAAGAGTTTCAGTCTCTGAGGCTCACTGGGGCAGTTCTACCCTGTTCGAGAAGGTTGCTATTAGTCAGCATCAACTTGAAGGCAATGAGTTAAGATATTCTGGGTTTTTTTGCATTTGCCATTTCCTTCACCCTATAAGTGTGTCTACCCTCTACTTAGTGATTTACCTTCTCTTTTTCTCCCCCTCTTGCAAACAATCACAGAATGCTTCTTTCTGGCTGAAAAATTTTCCAGACTTTTTAACGCTTGTGTCTCATGCAATACTTCTCCTTTTGTGATTGACAAATTTCACTCATCATAATGCCCTCCATGTTTATCGGTGTTATGAAGTGTTTCTTAGATTCATCATTACTCTTTTAATTGTGCATGGCATACCACTGTGTGTATGTGCCACAGTTTGTCTATCCATCCATCCATTGATGAGCACTTGGGCTATTTCCATCGTTTTTGTTATTGTGAATAATATTACTATGGACAAGGGTGTGCATATATCCATTTATATCATTTGTCACAACTCTTATATCTGTAGGATTATATGCCTAGTAGACGGCTAGCTTTCCAATTTTATTAAGGCAGTACCACACTATTTTTTAACAAATAGCTATTCCATTTTACAGTGCTACCAGCATGTAGAGGGGTTCTGGTCCCTCCATACCCTTGTCAACAATTTTTGTTGTCTATTGCTTTAAACTTTGTTTTATATCTGAGGCCAGTTGCCATCTCGTTGTTTTGATTTGCATCTCTCAAATGGCTAATACGTAGTTGTATTTCTTCCTGTGCTTGTTAGCCTTTTTAAAAGCAAAGACTATGGTTTTTAAAAAATCTCTGTGTACATCCTAATATGTGATATTGTATAATAGAAGCATTTGGATGGATTAATGCTAAAGTGAATTATTGAATGGAGATGGGCAGCCTTTTATTAGGTGTCGATCATTAATGCCATAGTGGTTACCAGTTTGGCTGCTAATGGCAAATTCTGCAATTCAAAGCCACCAGCCACTCCTCAGGAGAAAGGGCTTTCTACTCCTATAAAGCGTTACAGTCTTGGAAACTCACAGGGGCACTTCCACCCTGTCCTGTCAGTTTGCCGTGAGTTGACACCAACTCCACCACAGTGAGTTTGGGTTTGTTGGATCCTATGTGCTCATTTGTTCTTAAGCTGTTTGTAGGTATGGTGACAAAAACTTAGCATGGATGAGAATTGATTCCTGCTTGGATGAGAGGGAGGGAGGAGGGACCCCCATCCTAAATCAATTGACCTACTTTCTCTCCTGGCCTTTATTACCATGGGCCAACACACCCTGCACCCCGCAAAATTTCTCCTTGTGAATAATCTGGTTGGGTCATAAGATCTGACAGGATCTCAGGCTTAAGTGTCTGGGATCGAGAATATGGTTTTAAAGTGTTTCAAAAATTGATTCGATGCTCAGTTATTTGATTTAGAACAAACAGGAAATGGAACACATTTCTAAGCAAATACTTCCCTAATTACTGACACATGCAAATTTATGAACTAAGTTTAGATGTGTAATTAAGCATCTAGTTATTTTTGAAGCCACACATAGAGGCCAAATCAGATGCCCTTAGGGCACGTTGTCAGATTATTTCTGAGTTCTTGGGAACTACCTCACTTCCAAGCGCTCTCCTGAAAGGGGTGTGTTGTCCCAGAGGCCTCAGTGACCCAACCGTGAGCTCTGAAATGACAAGGTGGGTCAAGGACATTCTGAGTTTAAAAGATACAGCTGACCACAAACCTTGCTCCTCTGGACAGAGCAATGCATGGTGACGGTCCCTTCTCAGTTAATGGGGAATGAAGGCAAAGTAGACAGCCCATTCAGCACAGCTGCTAATGAACAGGTAGGCAGAACCAAGTCAGTGCTGGTCCTCCATATTGCAGCTAGTTTTCATGACCCATATGAGAACATTATTGCCGAGCAGTTCTGTGCCAAGCTGACACATTGACATGGATGCCAACTTCACACATGCAAACCAGATGAGTTGTCGGGAAAGTTTGCACTTATTTTTACTTTGCAAACCAATGGCATCACCCTTCTACCACCTACTCTTCTTGGCCAACTGTTCAACTTTATTAATTCTTTCTCTAAAAGTACTATTTTTTCCCCTGTACTTGCTTCACAGGGCAACCACTTAACCACATTTGCTTTGCAAGCAAAGATTTGGGACTAATTGTCCATGAAAACCCTGGTGGCATATGGGCCTCTCTGAGGGCATCCATAGCCTCCTGGGTCCTGATTTCCTCATCAACATTTCGGAGGAAGGCCTCCTTGGACAAGTTGCGCAGAAAAATGCAGAAATGCACCCTAAGACATCCCGTCTTGCATTTTCACTTGACCTTTATCTTAAGCCTACCATAAAGGGTCAATGCAGAGCCTGTTTTTTGATAACCAGGAAAATATGTCTCTGTTTTGAAGGAACTGTGAATTCCATGATATATATTGCATTTCAATATCTTACAGTGAGCATATAGTATATATCAATACTATGCTGACAAACAGGCAGTTAACCTCAGTAAACTCAGTAACAACCCTAACAACCTCACAAGCTCGACACTATCACTACTTCAGAGATGAAGGGAGTCAACTTTCCCAAGTGTACATTAGTCTTTAAGTTCAATGGATCAACCAAAAATTGAATCTAGGCTACCTGACTACAAACCAATGGTCTTATCCAAACATACTGCCTCCTCCAGCCTCCTCAAGGATACCTAGAAAGGCCTAGCAAGACCCGTCTACTTTTAAGTCAAAATAATACTTGTAAATAATGGCCTTCCTTTAATATAGTCCATCTCCTTATTGGAAAATGCCATTGCCTCAAAAAAAGAAGTACATGCAATTGACCATGAAACTGCTTCCTGAATTTATGCTTTTTTCCCCAGGCATTCAAAATTCAGATGGTGGATCCTTGATTGCTACCAACTTTCCTCCAGGTTAAAATGCCAAGGTCATGTTGAAATCTCTTGCTCTCTTCCCCACCCAGTTCATTTCAACAGGCAGACAATCAGGTGGCAGGAATGTGAGAGTGGGAGATGTTCACCATCAGATACCATAGCACATACATTTCAGAAAGCTCAAGTACTATGGAAAAGAAGCCTTTGGAGAGTTCTTCCTAATAAGTTAGAATGACACACACACACACAAAAAGACACCCCCCCCAAAAAAAAAAAAAAAACCCACAAAAACTTTAAGTCCATGACATTTCAGAACATAATTTGGTTTCAGACAAAGGTTCCAGGCACATTGTGTCCGACAGCTTCCTGGTGCCCACCATGGCTCTATGGTCCCAAGGATTCATTAGCATTCTTGGGTGGAGGACCATCTGTTAGCTCCTTCCTCAGCAGGAAACACTGTCCATATCCCACTGGTGTGCAAAAAGAACTTCCCAAGGTGGATGAGGGAGACTTCTCTTTCAAAAGTCTCCAGAGTCCTTAAGATCCAACTGACACCATTTATATCCTATACCTTTTAAGTCAAAAGCTACCGTATATCGTATAAGTGTAACTCATTTACCGAAGGGTGATGAAAGATGGAAAGTGAGGTGCTAAGACCCAAATGTAATGATTAAAAGAATAAAATCAGTAGTTAAAGGATGTATCCGCAAGCTAAGACAAGGATCTCATCCTTGCTCTCTTTGGTCACGGTTTTGTTTTCTTTCATTTCTACAGCTCAGTAGTTGAAGACAAGCCTAAACATGTGACTTTACTTAGAACCCACAGGGACAGTCCTAACGCCAAAGATCTTTTGCAGTTTGCTCATTGACAAGTCTCCTCTTGGTGAAAAGAGTGGCGAAAACATTTCTTGGGTGAGCAGTTTCATGGCTTTAGGGCCATTTGCTTTGTCCAATAAACACAAAGTCAATACCTCTCCCCCATAAAGGTGGGAGCAGCGCAGACGTGCTCTGCAGTGCTCTGCAGCTGAAATCAATGTAAAGGATCGTAGACTGGACTGAAGTCCAAATTAACCGTTACACTGCTGTTGGGGCTTTAACTTTTCGTTTGTTTTTTTTCTTGTGATACTATGCTTTTTCTGTTCTTTTCTTTCCCTTTTCTTGTGGAGTGGGTCAAGGCTTACAAAGCAGGTCAGTTTGTATTAAACAACTCGTACATACATTGTCACCCCATTGACTACAAAGACAAGGCTTACTAGTCGGATAGAGACTGATAGAACCCCTGAGACTCTGGCCCTCAGCCACCCTTCAGGTCTGGACATGAACTCGCCCCCATAGTTCCACTTCTACCAAACAATAGCTAACTTGATGTTGTTAGCTGCAGTCAAGTTGGCTCCACTTCACAGTGACCCGATAGACAACATAATGAAGCATCTCCCAGTATGGAGTGCGATAATAGTTGTATGAGCCCCCAATAAAATGATTAAACAAACAAAAAACTCAGTCCTGTGCCAACCTCACAGGCATTCTTACATGGGAGCCTGGGAAGCAGGCATTCCACAGGAAAACATCAACCCTTTGGAATCAAAAGGACAGTCTTTGCCCAAGAACAAAGTTCAAAAAGTCAA
>NW_022103907.1:11381493-11383329 GCF_000313985.2 Echinops telfairi | reverse complement strand
GCTTGATTACCTTCAAGCCTTTAAGACCCCAGACGCTATACTTTTTGATAGCCAACAACCTTTCTCAGGCAGTGTGACATGCAGAGGAGAGGAGCTGTCCAGGCTTGCCCTTCCCTCCAGCCGTCATGGAAATGCTGTTGGCACCGGGGTGCTGGTGGTGAACGTCTCTCTAGAGAGCTCAAAGATAGAATTTGGCATGACTGTCATCACACTCATTTCCTTGATCAGGTGCATTCTTAATTGATTCCTAACTTTTATGGAAATACAGTGAGAGGAAGAGGGTGGGGAAGAAAAGCCTCCTGTGGAGCATTATTTCTCATTTGTTTTCCTTCTGGAAAATAAAATCCCACACATCCTTTCGACTGCTACCACCTCCATCATGAAGTCCTCTAATGAAAGGTGCATAATTCCTCTACAGGAAAAATGATATACCCTGCTGTAAGAGATCAAAGAAGCCCAAATGAGATGGCAAGACACATTATGCTATGATTTCAAAGACTTCATATTGCTACATCCCTTCTCCTCAAATCTATCTATCCTTTCCCAAATTTCAGAACTTTCTTGAGATACATTGATGATCACAGGGGGTCACTCTGAGTTAGCATTGACTTGATGGCAATGAGAGAACAAATGGAAAATGGATCATAAGGGAGATCAAGTGATACAGTGCTGAATTTTAACCTAACTGCATCTGTAATGATCCACTTTCTAATGCATCCTGCATGATAGCAAGGATATTCATATTCTTGTAAATCCTCTAGCTTTGCATCCAAGAGAAACAAAACAGCCAGGTCCAGGCCCCTGCCCAAGCATCTATTAAAGTGAGATGAAAACGTATGGCCACACAAATCTGCATATGAATATTTATAGCAGCTTCATTCATCAAAAAAGTGGAAATAATCAACATCTCTTTCAATAGGTGAGTGAGTAAACTGTAGTATATCCCTACAATGGAGCATTACTTAGTACTGAAAAAATGAGCAATGATGAGCTATGGAGAAACCGTGAGCAAACTGCAATGAGAGGAGTCGGTTCTCCGAAGCTACATGCTGTATGGTTCTGACTACGTGGCATTCTGGAAAAGCCAAAACCAAAGAGACACATCAGTGGTTGCCAAGGAAGGAAGGGTGACTGGGACCTTCTCAACCTGTGGGTCGCGGCCCCTTTAGAGGTCGAACGACCCTTTCACAGGGGTCGCCTGATTCATCACAGTAGTAACATGACAGTGATGAAGTAGCAACGAGAATAATTTATGGTTGGGGGTCACCACCACATGAGGAACTGTATTAAAGGGTGGCGGCATTAGGAAGGTTGAGAGCCACTGGACTAGGTGAAGCACAAGGCGCTGTTAGGGCAGAGAAAGTATTCTGCATAACACTCTAATATGTGGGCACATGACATTAAGCATTTGTCAAAACCCAGAGGCCTATACAACATAAAGAGTGAATCCTAAGGTAAATTAATTGGTAATAACATATTGGCTTCACTAATTATCACAAATATACACAGGAGTGCAAGGTTTGACTAGGAAAAACAATGTGCTGGGAAAAGGGTATAAATACAAAGTCTGCACTTTCAGCACAGTTTTTCTGTTGGCCTGAAACTTCTCTAAAACAAAAAAAGGGCAATAAAAAAAAAAACGAAGGAAGATGTATTCACATTAGAACTCTCAAACACTGCTGGGAATGGAGAATGTTAAAATCGCCTTGGAAAACAGCTTGCCAGTTGCTTATAAAATTAACTTCTACATCTGTCCTATGACCTAGCAAGTCCCTCCTTCATGCTTCTCAGAAGATATGGAAACACGTGTCGACAGAATGGCTTTCCCAAGAAGAT
>NW_022103907.1:11378947-11380990 GCF_000313985.2 Echinops telfairi | reverse complement strand
ACAGAACTCACTTCTAGCAAACCAACTCTGACTCATAGCAACTATAGGACAGGGTGGTGCCCCTGTGCGATTCTGAGACGAACTCTGTATGGGAGTAGAAAGCCTCATCTTTCTCCCGGAGAAGCTAGTGGTTTTGAATTGCTGACAATGCAGTTAGCAAGACAATGCCAACCCGTATGCCACCAGGGCTCTTATAGAGGAGGGCTATGTGTGAAGGAAAGGAGTCCTCATGGCATTGTCAAGGAAGCTTGCACTGCTACCGGCAAGGTCAACAGTTCAAACACACCAGCCACTTCCCAGGAGAAAGATGAGGCTACTTCCTATAATCTCAGAACCCTGGTGGTGTAGTGGTTACATAGCAGGCTGCAACCCCAAGATCAACAATTCAAAACTCCAGCCACCCCAAGGGCAAAAGACAAGGCTGTCTTCTAAGTGGCAGAGGGGCAGCGAGAGACAGGGAGACCCTCACTGATGGACACAGTGGCTGCGACAATGGGCTCAAGCACAGGAACAAGTCTGAGGATGGCGCCGAGCAGGGCAGTGTTTTGTTTTGCTAGTCAAGGGTTGCTATGGATTGGAACTGACTCCATACCACCTAACAACAACAATAACAACAACAAAGAGTTACAGTCCTGGAAACTCCAGGGGCAATACTCCCCTCTCGGGTAGCGTCACTGTGACTTGGAATTGGCTCCCTGGCGGTGGGTTTTTTTGGGTTTTTTAAATCTTCCCTTGGAAAGCCTATGCAGGGTCCTGTCGGTCAGAATTGACTGGATACAGTGGGTTGGTTTTACGTGCGGAGGAGACAGAAAGATGCAGCGCTGTGAACAGGCTATTGCCCTGCCCTCTTATCTGATGATGTGCCTAAACCATTGCTTGGGGAAAGGGTGGGAGGTTGCTTTTCGTTTGGGGCATTGAGGACCTGAGGTTCGGTGTTTGCAAGCGTCAGAGCTTGCAGCTAAGAGCTCCTCAAAGCACGAAGACACAGTCGTCTTCACGCGGGAGAGGGGAGAGAGTCATTCAACTCAAGAAGAAATAGGGGAAGGCAGGCCTTTCCTGAGAGAGCTGTAGAAGGGAGTCACGTCCTTAAGCCGGGGTTCCTCTGCCACGCTGCAGCGGAGGCCACAAAACACCCCAGAGGATGTGGCTTTCTGGCCACACCCCTTAGGTCATGGTAACCCTGCCAAAGAATGTTGAGCACCAACAAAGAATGTTCTGAAAGCCATTTAAGAACCTTCCAGGAAACCCACAACCGGAAATCCACCACTTGCAATATGTGTGGGTGGGCTCCCGCTTTTCCTTGCCTTTATCTTTGGGGTCCCCTCAGCTCCCACCCAATGCCAGGTCTACTCAACAGGATGTGTAAGGCAAATGCAACTGCGTACTGTTGATACGGAGGGCATAGCACCTGACTTATGAGTATCCAGGGTGGCCAGGGGGAGCCTTCCTCTGAGAACTTTTGGAACCTCCCTGGATGGTTCTAGGTCCCATGGGATTGCAATAATGAATCTCAATAGGTGGACCACCCAGAGAGCAGAGGTGGTACAGGAAGCTCCGACAGGCCAAGTCCTCCAAAGTTGTATCAGTGTCTTATTTGGTGCTGTAAAAAATTATCATGAATTTAGCACCTTAAAAGGATGCATTATCTTCCAGTTTTGAAGGTCAGAAGCCCAACATGGGTCCGTGGGGTTTCTGGAAGTTTGATGGGGATAAACAGTTTCCTTGACCTTTCCAGCTTCCAGAGTCTACATTCTTTGGCTCCTGGCCCTCTTCCTCTCTCTCCAAAGCCAGCAGCACCTTTTCGTCTCTTTCCCTTCATCTCACCGCATCTCTTGTCACAGCTTCCCTTATTGGCTCATCCCGAGTCCCTCTTATAAGGGCCCTGGTGATTGCATCCAGCCCATCCGCATACTCCTGATCTATCTCCTCACCTCAAGAGTCTTAACTTGATTGCATCTGCGAAGTCCTTTTGCCAGGTAAGGCACCATAGGACATGGCCACCTATGGAGGGTGGTTATCTTTTCACAAGAACTATGATCAAAA
>NW_022103907.1:11376276-11377704 GCF_000313985.2 Echinops telfairi | reverse complement strand
GCTGGTACTTTGATCATCACTGATTTTGCCAAAGTTTCAGGTATTTGTGCCACAATTACTCACGATAGGAGCATTCATGAACTCCTATCAATGACTTCTTCAGAAGAAAGGAGTGATGAAAGGCAAAAAAGGAGAAAATTCAGAAAAGCCTTTTGCTCGGTCACGAGTAACACTGTACCTAATTACGTAATTTAGTGTAAAACTATTTTATAAAACAATTTTGTATTATTATGCATATAAACGAAGAAATATTACATTTAAGAACATTAGAACTACACCACATATTATTCTATGATTTAAATTGATGATAAGCATTACTAAGGATTCTGTATAGTCAGGAATGGAATGAGGTCCATTGGGGTGAGGGGATGACACAATGGGTTACCCCATTGGGTAGTCCCAATCCTAATGATACCACTGTACTCCCCACAATACAAAACTGTTCGCTGACTACCCAAAGTATCGTATTTATTTATTTATGATTTTCCCTTTATCTTCCTCTATGTTTTCACTTTTCCTCGTCATTCTCCAACATCAATAGAGGACACAGTTCCAGAGGGACTATTCACCAGCCTAAGATCTTTCCTTCATTTCTGAAATCCACTCTTTCAAAACACCCATCACAAGTTATTCAAGCATCCTGTAAAGGGGAGGCTAAAAATGCAAAGTCAGACACAAAAGTGAGGAGGGAAAATATAACTCTATCAAACCGTGGTCAGAAATTAATACACCTGAAAAAATATTGAATCAACAACTGTTGTGTCACATATACTCTTTCCAACAATAAAATAATCACCGGGGCAGCATCTTTTCTCAATATTCTCCAGAAGGGCTTATTTGTTAAAGATTTCAATGTATGGATTAAATCAGAATCATTCGCTTTTTGGAAGACAAAATTCTATTTTCAGACATAAGCCTTAAATGGCAATAACTGAAACTGAAACTTAAATAAAAACACTCCTTGAGAGCATCTTCTAGTTGAACAACAGTTTAGCTTACGTAGTAAAATACTGTCTGCGTTGGGCATTATGCTCTTTTAGAATCGTCTAGACGAGCTCACATTGCTGTTGACAATAGCCACTCAAATGACTGGTGAGTTTGTGCTAATTAGGGAGAAACAACTCCGAAAAGGAGTGGGAGAATGGCAGCACGACTCCAAGACTAAACCGTACATGAATCAGCTATTGGGTCAGCATATGTTTGTTTTGTGCATTCTTACAAAAACAGATAAAGAAAATAGATCTAGGAGATTGTCGAGATTTACAGCCTCATACATTATAACGCAGAGCTTTATAACAAGACATAATCATATCAAGAATAAGGTGACCAGATTTAAAGCGGGACACCATTGACGGTGGGGGTTGGGGGGAGGTTCTTGATTAAAAACTTTGGTCTATATGGACCAAATAGACCGTTCCCTAGCTTGTC
>NW_022103907.1:11373995-11375825 GCF_000313985.2 Echinops telfairi | reverse complement strand
ACCCCTACACTTTCAAAGAGGTGACAAGTTGACATAAAATCTAACTGCCACAGAGAATGTGAAATTCTATTCTTCATTTCAATCTTTTTGATATGAATTCTTCTATGAACTCCTTGATCAAAATGTTGGTTACTGTGATGGGTAGGTTTATTGTGCTAACCTGGCCAATGAACACATGTGGGATTTAAATGGCTCAGTGAACCTTGCCTTTCTTGTCTCTTGATCTTTGATGATTGTGTGTGGCTGCCTTAGCTTGTTCTCTGCCTCAACTTGCAAGCTACACTAACTGTGGGGCACCTAACCCATGGACTGTGTCACTGTGGTTTGAGGGTCCTACAAGACCTGCTTCGCTACACCATTGGAATTTGCATCTCTTGAGCTGGGGACTGTCGGACCCTGTCCTCTGGCTGACTGTTGGTTGCTGTTTGCTGCCTGTGGCTGGATTGCCTGAATTGCTCTACAGAGGAGTCAGTTGGCTGCTTCCTTGACTTGCACCTGGCAGCCCTCAAGACTTGAAGGACTGCCAGTATATTAGCTGTCTCACAGAAGTGAGTTGCACTGAGCCATTTATACTGCTCTACAATTAACTGTTTATTTATTGTTATCTATCTATATAAATATTTATAAAATCATAAGTGTCCTGGTTTTGTTTCTCTAGAGAACCCTGTCTAACAGGCACCATCCAACTCTGGCCTCAGCCATTATGATGGATTAAACTGTGCACCACCTCTAAAAATGTGTCAGCTTCACCAGGCTATGATTCTCAGTGGTTTCACACTTGAATAATGATGTCATATGGCAATTATGTGTTCTTCTGGTAGTCCATGGTTCTTTTCATTTCTTCTCTAACTTTCACATACATATGAAGCAATTGAAAATGCCCTGACTTGACACCTTCAATCATTTCTCTGGTACAATCATGTTAACTATTGGTCCAGTTGTAAGGATTTTGGTCTTCTTTATATTGAACCATAATCCATACTGAAGGCTGCAATCCTTGATTTTTAAAAAAATAAATTTATTGGGGGGCTCTTACAGCTCTTATAACAATCCATACATCAATGGTATCAAGCACATTTGTACATATGTTGCCATCATCATTTTCAAGACATTTTCTTACTACTTGAGCCTTGGTATCAGCTCATTTTTCTTCCTCCTTCATGAACTCTTGATAATTTATATATTTTTTTATGTCTTATACCAACTGCTGTTTCCCTTCACCCCTTTTTCTGTTTTGTCTGTCTGCCTGGGAGGGGGTTATATGTAGATCATTTTGATCACTTACCCCTCTCTCCCCCCACCTTTCCTTTACCTTCATGGTACTGTTACTCTCATTATTGGTCCTGAGGGGTTTATCTGTCATGGATTCCCTGTGTTTCCAGCTCTTATCTGTACCAGTGTGCATGCTCTGGTCTAGCCGGATTTGTAAAGTAGAATTGGGGTCATGATAGTGAGGGGGGGCGGGGAGGAAGCATTAAAGAACTAGAGGAAAGTTGTATGTTTTGTTGTTGCTACACTGCATCCTACCTGGCTCGTCTCTTCCTTGTGACCCTTCTGTGAGGGGAAGTCCAATTGTCTATAGATGGGCTCTGGGTCTCCATTGTGCGCTCCCCCTCATTCACATTGATATGATTTTTTGTTCTGGGTCTTTGATGCCTGATACCTGATTCCATTGACACCTTGTGATTACACAGGCAGGTGTGCTTCTTCAAAGTGGCCTTTGTTGCTTGTGGCTGCTTGTCTATCTTCAAGCCTTTAAGACCCCAGATACTATATCTTTTGATAGCCAGGCACCATCAGCTTTCTTCACCACATTTGCTTATGCACCCA
>NW_022103907.1:11370799-11372161 GCF_000313985.2 Echinops telfairi | reverse complement strand
TGGTACCAGTGTCATCTGTGTTCCATGACTCACTTAAGTAGCTGCCTGACTGTAAAGCCTTCGACACCATTATGTTAATAGTCTCCCTCATCCAGATGCTGTGCCTTTGTCTCATCTTCATCCTGTGTAAGCCTTAATGATTGTTTTCTTTAAGTTATATTGGAGAGTTGGGGTCTCTTTGGTCCCCTAAGACACAATAGTAACACGTAACATATTGTCATGTAGATGTAGTCAATCATGAGGATCAGACAAGAAGACCATTCAGAGCAGCTCCCAGATTTCACTCTGCCTGCGTCTGTTATCCTACTGAAACCTCTCAGGAATCCGATGAAGTAGACAAGCTAGGCAGTGTGGATCCCTTTGTCGTCCCCACTTGAAAGATGGGGAAATACAGGCAGGAGCAGCAGGCCCAGCAGCGCCAGCCAGGAGCTGCTCACCAGCAACACTGGCAAAGGAGACCAGATTGTTTCATTCCTGTGCACTATTCCCTGTAGTCCTTTGTTCACTGTGTGGCTAAAAGTCGTAGCATTTTAAAACTGAAATGAGGGGGGAAAATCGTTGGACTTCTGCATCTGATTGCTCATAAAAATGTTTCATTGTAAACTGTCCTATAACTTCTGAATTATGGTACATATATGGCTTGAGGCTTTCCCATTATTATAGAAGGGGTGAATTTACTGCTTTCATTTAAAGCTCTAGCACTCTCTAAGGAAAAGTTTCAGTAGCTGAATATATTTATGAAATTCTTACCCTCAGTGCTAATGTTAAAGGGCCCTATTGGGTGCACACAGCAGGGCCCAGGTAAGGTATTTCTTGTCTCAGAGGTGGAAGATGATAAAGCATGCAGATCTGCCTTATTGATAACTGGGAAAGTCATATTTTCATTTATTTGCTTCTTTAATAGTCTTGAGATTTTTCCATGTCCCTCAAAGATAGATACTTGACAAGTTGACTAAGGGACCTGCCTCAGACAAGACACTACATGTAGGCGTTCTCCTCCCCAGAGGGTATTGTGTCTGCAAACCTGGATGCAACAATTCCTCCCACTCCTCTACAGCATGCCACTGCTTCCACCTAGAAGTGGAGTCTGTTTAACCCGCCCTTGAGCTGGGCTGGCTCCTGGCTTGATTTTATCAACAGAATGCAGTGCAATAATACCTTGTCAGTTCAAGGCCCAGGCCTCAACAGACACGGCAGGTTCTACGTACGTACGTGTGTCCTTTTTGTTCTGGGCACCATTTAAGAAGCTTAGCCTTGACCCTGAACAATGAGAGACTCTGATGGAGGATATTTACATGTGAGGTTTTTTTTGTTGATTTTTTTTTTTCTGCAAGTATACCCCAGAATGTGGTGGAGTATCTG
>NW_022103907.1:11367822-11369365 GCF_000313985.2 Echinops telfairi | reverse complement strand
GGCTCAATTTTGAGCCAAACAGTAGATAATCTGTAAGGGAGCAAAACACTAATGAGTTAAGTACACTAGCATAATCAACTCTTTGATTATTATTAGCAGTGTTTACCCCAAGACAAAGTTCAGAAAGGTGAAGAAATGAGGTATAGAAACCAGAAAGACAGGGAGCAAGTGGGATTAGTGATGTTACCTCTAGGAGATTTCCGTGAATGAGATTAAATAAAATGTATCTGACTTGTTGGATATAAAACTAATGATCTGTTCTGCAGACCTTCACCCAATTCACCAAAAAAGGTTTTAAAACCCATTTATATGGAATTAAATTAATAACGATGACTTGAAAGATAAAATCTGTAGGAGGCAGTGAGTTTGTTCATGAAGAAGACTGATTCAGAAAAAGGAGCTGAGAGGATCCGCACAACTCAAAGAATGTAGTCAGTGTCACTAAACCGCTCATGTGGAGACAAACTGGTGCATGTTTTGCTGTACATATTCTCAACACTAATAACAAAATTAATTTTAACCCTACAACGCCTGAATTTTTAATTTCAGGGAAATTTTTTTTGTTTTTATTCTTTACTTTCATAGTTATCAATATATATTAATATATACATTTAATAAATGTCATGAAAACATCATGCTCAGCATTACAGGGTTAAAAGCAAAAAGAGAGAGAGGCCATGGAGGATGGCAACTCATCTTATATATAACTTGCAAGTACCCACCAAGGCAAGTACTACTCAAGGCCCAACTTGAAGAGTGGGAGGATCTTGTGAATGACCCCAACTGACATTATGTGTGGCCAGCTGACCCCGCTCAATCTACAGCAGGGGTGGAAAGCGTCCTGCCTGCGGGCCACATAAGGCCTGAAAATCATTAAGATCTGCTAACATCACATGCCTCCCCAAAGGAAGCCGTTCCAGTGCTCACGTTAGGGCTGGATTAAATGTTTGAATGGCATGGCCCTCGAGTGATGGTATAAATATCCAAATTGCCCTTAGCAGAAAAAAAGTCCCTACCCCAGATCTCAGAGAGACTGGTACCCGGAGAAGGACATCATGCTGGGTAAAGCAGCGGGACAGGAGAAAAGAGGAACATCTTTGACAAGATGGAGTGACACAGTGGCCGCACCAATGGCTTCAAACATAAGCACCATTGGGAGGATGGCGCAGAGCAGGGCAGTGTTTCAGGCTGTTGTGGATAGGGTCGCTATGAGTCGGCATCAACCTGACGGCACCTCACAACACCCACAACCCCTAATCTAGAGGATGAAGAGTACTGAAGCATTATTGTTTTAAGTATACTAAATTCAGGGGCAGTGTTACACAGCAAGAGATAATTTGTAACATGAAATATTTCCCTTTTTCACCCTCCTGCTTCCTTGTCCCCCAACTTAGTGCACCCCCGATTACCAGTCATGCTTATTTTCTATTTGAGGAAAAGGGAACCTTTTTTTTTCCCCCCAGCCAATATTCTCTATTCAACACATTCTTTTCAAGGCATTACACTGAGCTGGGCACTGTGCAAAGTTCTTTTTTTTTTAATC
>NW_022103907.1:11364075-11365791 GCF_000313985.2 Echinops telfairi | reverse complement strand
GTCTGGATGAAGTCTGTGGGTCAGGTGTAAGCTGAAGATCAGAGACTGGTGGATGCCAAGCTGACTGAGTCAGAGATCAGCCTTCTGAATCCAAAGTCAGCAGTCACTGATGGCTACTAGGACCACAGGTGATATCCCAGGGGGCAGCTGAACCAGATGCAGGATCCAAATCCAGCAGGAGTCAGTTAGCTTCAACACACTATTAATTTATACTAAGAGTAAGCCACACCCCAAATGAGACTTCCCTCAGTGGTATGAAGGCTGGGGTTGGGTTGTTGTTATCAATAGGTGCCATCAAATTGGTTCCAACCAATTGAAACCCTGTGCACAAAAGAACAAAACACTGTCTGGTCCTGCACCATCTTCACAATTGTTCTCATACTTGAGCTTATTGTTGCAACCACTGTGTCGATCCATCTCCTTGAGATCCTTCCTCCTTTTCGCTGTCCCTCTACTTTACCGAGCATGATGTGCTTCTCCAGGGATTGGTCTTTCCTGACACGTCCAAAGCATGTAAGACAAAGCCTCAGCATCCTTGTCTCTAAGGAACACTCTGGCCATACTTCTTCCAAGAAATGTTTGTCCTTTTAATAGAAGTCCATGGGACTTTCAATTTTCTTCTCCAGAACCATAATTCAAATGCATTGCTTCTTCTTCAGTCTTCCTGATTCAATGTGCAACTTTCATAGGCATATGGAGTGACTGAAAATGCCATGGCTTGAGTGAGGCACAACTTAGTCCTCAAAGTAACATCTGGCTTTTCAGCACTCTGAGATCTTGTGCTACAGATCTGTACAGTGCAAAGCACTATTTCAACTCTTGGCTGCTGCGCCCATGAACATGGAATATGAATCCAAACAAGACAAAATTCTTGACAACTTCAATTTTTTTCTCCATTTATCATGATATCACCCTATAGTTGCCCCAATTCATTCAATCTTTCTCTTTTGCGTGAATCCAAAGCTATTCCCAACCTCAACATCTCTGCCTTCTGTGAAAGCTCTCTGATGCTCATCAGAAGGGCCTACCTAGCCCATCACTTGTATTCCACCTTTCTGGCCTTTGTTCCAGTTTTCTGATCTCTAACCTACCTGGAATAGCATTACCTCTCATGTCAACTTATTTAAGAATATAGTTAGAATAAAAATTAATAAATGAGGTCAGGATATGGGAGGATCATTCAGGGCCAGAAGAATTTGATTTAAATTGGGCTTTAGAAGATGAAAACTAGTAAGTCATTTCATATTGGAAAAATAGGCATAGAGGCCTATTTATACTGATGAAGATGCAGAGAAGAGTCATAGCAGGGTCCTACCTTATGGCTGGCATAATGTGAGCAATTGTGACGGAATTGCTAAGAGTGAATCCAGGTGGTTGAAGGCTCTGAAAGGCAGGAAGAAATGATGAGTCTTTGATGTTGTGGGCCACTGGAGGTCATTGTGGGAGGTTAAGCGTAAGAGAAAGAAACAATGAAAATTTAAGAAGATTCATCTCTTAATGCTGGATGCCCTGGATATCTCCAACACATAACTCTGGTGTGAAAGCGGCATTCTATTTGGGGACATTCGTTTGTTGCTGAATATTTTAATTAGTCAAATGTCCCACTGTAATATCCATAACCAGAAGCAAATCAGAAAAGTTGGTTTGTGTGAATAAAAGATAGTCTCCTCTAGAAAGTAATTTACTTTGCAAGCAATTCAGAAATTTTTCTGAGTA
>NW_022103907.1:11360719-11362558 GCF_000313985.2 Echinops telfairi | reverse complement strand
ATTTGGTTTACAGAACATGGAAAGAACCGGAGAAGGAGGAAGTGTAATCTTGACGCTGCCCAAATAGTCGATGATGAGCTGAACAAGATACCCTAAAGAAAGGTGAAGAATCACTCCCAGAGCAGATGTTCCGTGTGGACAAAATGAGCTTTGGGGGCAAAAGAATCTCAGAACAGACTTAACCTTTACAAAGAGGCAAAGTTAACACCTGGTTGCAAAGGCATTTAAAGACAGAATCACACTGCTGTTTGTAGAAAATCAAGCTGGATTTAAATTAAATCATTTTGTTTGTTTATTTACCACACTGAATCCCCTCCCCGGCTTCCCATCCCTAAACATTTAGGCATACCAGCAAAAATAAACTGCCAGGTGTAACTTGTAAATGATACAGGTGTAACTCCAAAACTTGGATGGCATTATATATTCAAAAGCTGGGTTTTAACTTGTTTCATCCCAGAAGTGCTTTGAAGTACTTACTGCTTTGTAAAAAGCACTCCTTTCAAGATCCTGCTGTTACTAGATAATGCCCCAGGGTATACTCCTTTGTGAACTGTCTAAATGAAGATGTGAAAGTGGTCTATCTACCTCCCAAGACAACAGCTGGGGTTCATTGCCACTTTCTAGGCATACTACCAACAGACTACTTTTGCTTGGGCTGTAGCTCCAGCTAAGCTACATCAGGGCATTCAAGTGCTTGAAAACACTTACCTTCATAAGGCTGATCACTTTGCTAAAGTCAATAGGCAGATTGGGGAATCAGAGTGATGCTCCAGAAAAACACATGAAGAGAAAACAAAAAGACCCTTCAGGCAATTCTCTTTAATGTTCTGCCTAGAAATGCATCTTCATTCCTAGGGATAAATAATCTAGATGATCCAGACCCTTACACAAATAGAGTTGTTACTTACTGTATTTTTTAAATGCCACAATATATCTTGAGATGTTCTTTTTGATGATGAACATCATTTGTCTTGAATCTGTCACTCCCAGCATAGTAAAGCCTAAGATTGTTGAATTAAAAATGCCCAATAACAATTCATCTTAGCTCCCTAGTGCCTAGGACTCTTTCAGCAGTCCATTTCCTTTCTCATGATTTCCAAATTTCCTAGATTCATACATCATCATACATTTGAACTTCCAGTTATTTATAGATGTTTACAGTTGTTTGTTTTCATTTTGAGTAAAATAAAGTCCCGACAGCTTTACTCCATCCACATCAACGTGGTCACCTCTACTTTGAGAAGGCACTTGAGTGCCTTCCAACTTGAGGACTCCCCTTCTGGCACTGCTATTCATGAGATTTCCAGTATCTGACAATGTCCCGCTGTTATTCCTAAGGTTTTCCATGGCTCGTTCCTCAGAAGCTCTGCTGAAACCTGTTCACCCTGAGTGACCCTGCTGGTGTTTGAAACACCAGTGACATAGCTCCCAGCATCACAGCAGCATAAAGCCACTACCAACTGACAAAGTGGTGGCAGAGTTGTTGCGTGGGTTTAAATCACCAACCTTTCTATTAGCTTTTGGAGGCTCCTTTCTGCTTTCCTATCTCCCCCAAATTGCTGTCTTCCACTTTATGCTTCAATGACACTAAATATGTATGTAACTTTTCCTTTGCTGTATGCATCATGCTGTGTCTTCTCTTGTGTAGTTTCCCTTGTCTGAAGTACTCTTTCCTACTCTCTCTCCTTTCTCTGCCTTGTGTTGCCTCACACACACTAACTGACTGACATGAGCTTACCACGGAACCATGTGTTGAACTATCATGGTAAGCACAGCAGCAACCCCAATTGTTCTCCCGGCATCCTCTGCTGGCATGTACTAACCTTGTGTGTGTGTGTG
>NW_022103907.1:11358490-11359654 GCF_000313985.2 Echinops telfairi | reverse complement strand
GTAACAGTTGACTATTGAATGAGTCTAAAGGAGAGAGACTTAGAGGTGAGAGACCACCTGGAATGGATGGTTCAGCTTCACTGACAACCCCCCACCCCCACCCCCCAGATGAACAGAATTTCTGCATTGCCGCAATTACACGGGGTGGGTCTGAAGAACCACCAGCCAGCCCAAGCAATCCATGGAATCATGGGAAATAATAAAATTGGGGGATTTTGCAAGCCATTAAGTTTGGGGGTAAACTCAAAAACTCATTCCCATCGAATCAATGCTGACTCATAGGGAACCCCTGTGGGTTTCTGAGACTGTAGCTCCTTACTGGCGTAGAATGCCCAGCCTTTCTCCCATAGTGGTTTTGAACTGCCAACCATGTCACTCACAGCCCTACAGTAACCACTACACCACCAGAGCTAGTGCTTGTATATAGCAATACATGACTGAAACATTGGCCCACCTCTTTTACTCCTTCATGGGCCCCAACTTCAGAGATCCTCTTGCACCATCCTCCTCAATAATAATAATATTAATAATAAATCTCACCTTTGAAATGATGACTTATGCTAGGTGTTTGAATAACCCTCAAGTGTGGGCTCTCTTTTTATTCTCATTTTGAAGATGAGGGGGCTAAGTTACTAAATTGGAAGATGAAATAAACTCCCCAAAGTCACCCAGAAATAGTCAATGGGGCCAAATGTGAACGTAGGCAATACACAGGTCTTCACCATACCGATAACCTTGGACCATCCCATCACCTTGTTCTATGTCCCTATCTTTCTTCCAGTAGTTTACCCATCAAAAACATCTGTATACAACTAAGTGTCAGAAAAGGACCAAAAAATTAATGTATACTATCTTAAGTCAATACTAGTTTGATGTTTGAACTCTACTAGGGCATGTTATAACTATATTTTACTTGGGGAAAGAACAAAATCAGTTATAATGCAAAGTAAATAGTGAAGTTTTAAATATGGACTATAGACAAATGGAAAAGATATTTAGCAACCAAGAAACTTGACTTCCTTTCTTCTCTTCTGTCATGTATTAATAGACTCAAAAAACTCAAAACTAAACTCAATGCCATCGAATCAATTCTAACTCATAGTGATACTATAGGACAGGGTAGAACTGCCTTTATGGGTTTCCAAGACTGTAACTCTTTTTTTT
>NW_022103907.1:11353205-11354304 GCF_000313985.2 Echinops telfairi | reverse complement strand
AAGAACTAGGAGGCAAAGGACACTTATAAAGGTATAAATACAGGCACATACATATGTAAATGTATTTATATGTAAAAATAGGGATGTAGGTCTATGTACATATGTTTATATGTTAAATATCAAGGTAGCAGACAGATATTGGACCTCTACTCAAGTACTCACTCAATGCAAGAAGACTTTATTTTAATAACCTGGCATTCTGTGATGCTCACCTTCCCGACATGATCACTGAAGACAAAACAGGTGTATAAGCAAATGTGGTGAAGATAGCTGATGGTACCAGACTATTAGAAGATATAGTGTCTGGGGTCTTAAAGGCTTGATGATAAGCAAGCAGTCATCTAGCAGGGAAGCAACAAAGCCCACATGAAAGAAGCACACCAGCCTGTGTGATCAGGAGATGTTGATGGGATTAGGTATCAAGCATCAGAAGACCCCAAACAAAAAATCATATCGATGCAAAAACAAGGCAGGGAGTGGCGTGGAGACCCAAATCCCATCTGTATACAATTGGACATCCCCTCACAGAAGGGTCACAAGGAAGGGACCAGCCTAGGTGCAGTATAGCATTGTTAAAACACACATTCCTCTAGTTTTTTAATGCTTCCTCCTCCCCCTCCACTATCATGACCCCAGTTCTACCTTACAAATAGGGCTATACCAGAACATGTGTATTGGCACAGATAAGAGCTGTTGACACACGGAATCCAGGACAGATAAACACCTCAAGAATAGTAATGGGAATAGTGAGGCCATGAGAGTACGGGGAAGGTAGGGGGAGAAAGGGGGAACTGATCGTAATGATGGAGATATAACACCCCACCTCCCAGAGGGACAAACAACAGAAATGTAGGTGAAGGGAGACAGTATATGGTGTAATATCTGAAAATAATAATTTATAATTATCAAGGATTCATGAGGGTGGGGTGGAGGAGGGAGGGGAAAAAAGAAATGCTGATACCAGGGGCTAAAGTAGAAAGAACATGTTTTGAAAATGATGATGGCAACATATGTACAAATGTGCTTAATACAATTTATGTATGGATTGTGATAAGAGTGTAAGAGCTGAAGACTGAGCATGATAGTAAGACAAGAGGAA
>NW_022103907.1:11348707-11351595 GCF_000313985.2 Echinops telfairi | reverse complement strand
AAGTTGATCTATATGATTAATTACTATCAAAATCCTTACAAATATTTTTATACATAAGGACAAAGCTATTCTGATATTTGTATGGAAAGGCAAAGGAATAAGAATTCCTAAGCCAATCTCTTAAAAAGAAGAACAGCACCCATGAAGATGCATAGGTTTTATAAAGGATATTTTTACATATGTATTTAGACATGATGCAACGATATCCATGAATATAGCACAGCATACAGGGGAAATATTTTTCTTAGCCAGAACCTAACACCTTGAGGGTCACTGAGCCTGTGAGCTTATGGCCACAGCCTTGGGAGACATTAAGGTTAATTGGCACAACATAGTCTACAAGAAAAAAGTCTACATCCTGTTTCAATGATAGAAGCAGGTCTTAGAAGCCTGTAAGTGGCCATCAAAGACAGATGAAAACAATTAGTCCAAAGGACTAATGAATCTCACAAACCTTAGTCCCCATAGGCAACAGAACCAAACACGGCCCAATCCTGTTCCCTCCTCACAATTGTTACGTTTGAGCACATATGTTGCAGTCACTGTGTCAATGTGTCTCACTGAGGGTCATCCTCTTTTTCATTGCCCCTCTACTTTATCAAACATGATGTCTTTTCCCAGGTACTGGACTTTCCGGACCAAGTCTCATCATCCTGACTTTTAAGGAGCATTCTGGCTGCACTTCTTCCAAGATCAATTTGTTTGTTCTTCTGGTAGTTCAAGATACTTTCCAACATCATAATTCAAATGCATCAATTCTTCTTCAGTTTCCTTATTCAAGAGGAATTAGTCTACCTGATTTGAAGACATGGCATAGCTAGTGATCAAGACTGTGTGGTCCTGGTAGATAGAAAGGTTCATGGAAAAGAGTTGAAGACCCAGAAATAGATTCACACGCATGTTCCCAACTGATACTTGACAAAAGTGCACGAACAGTTTCAGGAAGAAAAGATAGCAACTGGGTATCTGAGACAAAAATAGGAATCTCAATACAAACATTGCATCTTAGACAAAAGAAACTAAAAAAATTGATCTCAGACTTAAATATAATGCATAAAACTTTAAATGCATCAATTAAAAATGGAGTAAAACACTAAATCTGGAAATAGAAGGGGAATTTTTCATTGTGATAAAGGGCATTTCTGAAAAACCCACAGCTAACATCCATAGTGAAGAAGGACATAGTAAACTAACTTCTTCTTAAGATTAGGGTCAAGGCAAGGACACCCACTCCCACTGCTCTTATCCAACACTGACCCCCTAGTCCTAACCAGAGCAATTAGGCAGGAAAAAGAAATGGAAGAAAAATCCAAATAGAAGGAAAAAAATGAAACTATCCCTTTTCACTGATGGCATAATTCTCTATGTAGAAAACTCTAAAGAGCCACAACAAAGCAACCAGAACTATTAAACACGTTCAGCAGTGTGGTAGGCTACAAGATCTAGCACCAAATCAGTGGAGTTTCTATACATCAGCAATAACCATTACTGAAAAATAGCTAAAGGAGAAATTCAATTTAATATGGCATTGAAAAGAATACAATATCTAGGATTAACTTTCACCAGAGACATGAAACTATAAATCATTACTGAAATAAATTTAAATATTTAAATAAATAGTACATTCTGTGTTCATCCATTAGAAAATGTATTATTGTTCAAATGTCACTATTACCCAAAGCTATCTATGTAATTAATACAATCCCTATAAAAATTCAAAAAGCTTATTTTCATTTTTTTAAGAAATGAAAAATCCAATTAACCAACTTATATGGAACTGCAAGGTACTCTAATTAACCAAAGAAATGTTGAAAAACAAGAATAAAATTGGAAGAGTCTCACTACTCAATCACAAACATACTGTAAAGCTATGGTAATGAAAACATACTGACATTTTATGATAATTGACATATTGACCAGTGACATAGAATCGATAGTCCAGAAAGTAACTCAGATGTCTTGGTCAATTTATTTTTAACAAGAGTGCTCCATATGAAGGAAAAAAATTGTCTCTTTAATAAATTGTGCTGAGGCAACTGAGTTTCTACACTAGATAAAATAAAGCTGGATCTCTAACCCACATAGCATCTTACAAATCAACTGAAAATGGATCAAAGACCTAAATCTAAGAGTTAAAATGATGAAATTCTTAGGTGAAAACATAGGGGAGATGTTTTGGGACTTAGGTAGTAATTAACAATGGATTCTTAGCTATTACACCCAAAGCATGAACAACTGAAAATAAGATAAATAAATGAGATTTCATCAAAATTTAAGATTTCGTACATCAAATAACTTTATCAACCAAGTGAAGAGACAGCTTACTTTGTTCTCAGGAGAGACGAGTCCTTGGAGAAGAACGTCACATTTGGTAAATGTGGACGTCCGAGGAAAAAGAGCAAGGCCCTCCATGAGATGGATTGACACAGTGAGGGCCAAAAGGGGCGCAGATAGAATCACGGCAGCATGAAGGAGGCGGGCAGAGCTGTGGTGCACTCTGTTGTAGCTGGATTGCTTTGACTGGGAACTGGCCTGCTAGCACCTAACAAGACAAGCAGCCCACTAAAAGACGCTCGGAGGGAGTGAAAAGACGGCTTCGCACAGGAGAAACACAAATGGCCGAGGAGCACGTGGAAAGAAGTTGAGCGTCACAGCCATAAGGGACAAGAAAGTCACAAGCACAATATGATGTCACTTCGCTTCCACAAAGATGGCTCTGATAACAAGGCAAAGGGGCAGATGTGGGGGAGCTATGGGAAGATTGGAATCCTCCCCCACTGCTGATGGAACTATGAGAAGGCAAAGTCACGGTTTCGAGGTTTCTGAAAAGCGAAACACAGAATTAACATATAATCCAGGAATTCTATTCCTTGGCCTAGAATTTGGGG
>NW_022103907.1:11345634-11346807 GCF_000313985.2 Echinops telfairi | reverse complement strand
GGTCAGAACTCAGATAGTATTTTCTATACTATTGACAAAAAGATTTCAATCCTTTCTTTTCTATTTTCCTGTTTGCAAGTCTTGTCTGGACTTTTCCCTGAGTAAACAAACAAGCCAACAAAGGGGTCAATTAAAGTATTTTTAGAACATCCGTGCCATCAATCCTTGGTTACTACTATTAGTCTTTCTTGTCCTTGGGCCAAATCACATGCAAGACTTTCACCCAACTCTAGCCTTGGTAATATGTTATGACATGTCATAACATGAATATTCATTCTCCACCAAATCCATCTATTTCTTCTCTGGCTGATTTTTCACTTACCTGCAGATCGTTTTGCTGGGCATGAGTAACATTTCACTGTACCTACATGGCTCTCTTTCCCATCAGTGAGAATCGATGGCTAGCCCATTGATTACACCTAGTCAAGAGTTCTGCTACACTATTTATAGAGGTATAACTATAGGCATGTATACATGTAAATATATTAATTTATAATGAAAGGGATAGAAGCCATGTACATATATTTATATAGTAAGTATAAAGATAACAGACAAACTTTGGGCCTCTACTCAAGGCCTCCCTAAACACAAGAACACTTTGTTCTAATATTCGACACTCTTTAATACTCACCTTCCTGACACGATTGTTGAAGACAAAATGGGTGTATAAGTAAATGTGGTGAAGAAAGCTGATGGTGCCTGGCAATCAAAAGATATAGCATCTGGGATCTTAAAGGCTTGAAATTAAACAAGTGACCATCTAGCAAGGAAGCAACAAAGGCCACATGGTAGAAGCACACCAACCTGTGTGATCATGAGGTATTGTGGGATCAGGTATCAGAAGATCCAAAACAAACAATTATATCAATGTGAAAGAGGGCTTTGGAGTGGAGACCCAAAGGAAGGGACAATTCAACCAGGGTGCAGTACAGCCCAATGAAACACACAACATTCCTCTAGTTCCTGAATGCTTCCTTCCCAGCACTACCATGAACCAGTTCTATCTTACAAATCCGGCTAGACCGGAGTACACACATTGGTACATATAAGAGATCTCAACACACAGAATTCAGGACAGATAACCCCCTCGGCAACAGTAGTGGGACTAACAATATCATGAGGGTAGGGGGATGTTGGAGCGGGGGTAGCATGAGAAAGGGGGAACCCATAACA
>NW_022103907.1:11342069-11343280 GCF_000313985.2 Echinops telfairi | reverse complement strand
GAGACAGTGGGCAGTGTAAGACACGAAATAACAATAATAATATATAATTGATCAATTATATATTGATCAATTCATAAGAGTGGGAGGGTATGGGAGGGAGGGAAAAAAAGAGGAGCTGATACCAAGGCTCAAGTAGAAAGAACATGTTTTAGAAATGCTGATGGCAATATATGTACAAGTATTTTTAATACAACTGAATGATAAATTGTTATAAAATTTGTAAGAGGCCACCAATAAAATGATTAATAAATAAAAATAATTTTTTAAAAGAGTTAGGCTGCACAAACTTTATCAGTATGTTGTTCCTGTTAGGGTGCCATTGAGTCAGTCCCAGCCCATAGCAATCCTGCGCACAGCAGAAGAAAACACTGCCTGACCCTGCGCCACCCGCCTAATTGATTGTGCTAAACGAACATGGTTGCAGCCACTGTGTCAATCCATCTTCTCGAGGGACGTCTTCTCTTTTGCTGCCCCTCTCCCAAGCATGTTGTCCTTCTCCAGGGATTGACCTCTCCTGACAACATGTCCAAAGTACGTAATAGGAAGGCTTGCCACCCTCTAAGGAGCGCTCTGGCCAGACTTCTTCCAAAGCAAATTTGTTTGCCCTCTCAGCAGTCCGTGGCACTTTCAATATCCCCCCAGCACCACCACTCAAACGCATCAGTCCTTTGGTCTTCCTTATTTCATGTTCAACTTTCACATGCACATGAGGCCATTGAAAATACCATGGCTTGGTCAGGTGCACCTGAGTCTTCAAAGTAACATCCCTGATTTTCAATACTCTAAGAAGTTCTTGTGCAACAGATTTACCTAATGCAAGACGTCTTTTGATCTCTGTTGCTTGCTGCCATGAGCACTGATTGTAGATCCAAGCAAGATAAAATCATTGACAGCTTCAACCTTCTACCTGCGTATCATGATGCTACCTATTGGCCCAGTTGTGAGGATTTGGGGTCTTCTTTACATTGAGTTGTAATCCACACTGAAGGCTGTAGTCCTTGATCTGTATCAGGAAAGACTTCAAGTTCTCCTCACTTTGATCAAGCAAGTTTGTGTCATCTGCATATCACAGGTTGTTAAGAAGCCTTCCTCCAATCCTGATGCCCCATTCTTGTTCCTATATGTTAATACAGTTTTTCCGTTAAAATACGAGCTTGCTCTATTCGAAGCCATCCAAAATCTTTTCCTGCCAAAAGTATCGTCGGTCTCTA
>NW_022103907.1:11338948-11340327 GCF_000313985.2 Echinops telfairi | reverse complement strand
CAAGCTGGCAGAGCCTGGCAATCAAGGGGACTGAGCATGGTACAGACAAGCACCAAGTCAGAAAGTAGTAGAGTGGGTTCTCCAGGTGAAGCATAATTGATGGACAGGACAGAATCCCGAGCTTCATGGAGACCCATGCCAAAGTCAGGTTCCATCTGGTGGAGAGAGAACCTGGGAAAAGGCAAAGGATAGACTACCTGGATGGATGGATGGATGGATGGATGGATGGATGGATAGACGGATGATTGTCCAAAGGGAAACACCATTGTATGCAATAAAGGGGACAGAGGATACTTGGAAGCTTAGTAGGCAAACTATAGTGACAATTCAAGATGACTGAACCATAATTTAAGACAAATAATGAATTCTGATGGCCAGCTCTGAGAGCCCAACCTGTAAAAGAACCTTGAAGGATGACATTGAAGTTCACACATTATTGGGGAAAAGATTGGTTAAAACTATGTGCATGAGTCAGCACAGGGCAGTGCAGGGGTAGTGAATTATTTAATGTGGCTCTTTAACTAAAGTGTCTAACCCCTACCAAATGACATTTTACTGCAAGAATCTGGTAAGAAGGTGGAAGAAGATACTGATTGTATTCTCCTGTGAGTAATTGTGAACAGGCATCCCTGGAGTGCCATCCTGCTACGGACAGAACAAGTCCTCTGAGAAGCAGGAGGAGGTATCTCATTACCAGCAAGAGCCTAGGAGTGAAGCACATCCTCTGGACCCGAGAGTTCTGTGCACTGAACCGCCTGGATCCAGAGACAGCTCTACCATCAGAGAAGCAGCAGCAGAACCAGGAGCCAGAGCATGGTACAGAGTTGATGGACTTCCCAACCCACCCACGGAGCAAGTAAAGCTGAGTGCTTTTGTGCAAGAGGCTGACTTGGGGAGTAGGGGTGCCTCTGGGCACTTAGTTGGTTATGCTGGGCTTGTTGATCCACAACTTGAACTGAATGCCTTTGGGCTGAAGCTTCCAGTGGAGTGGCCTGCCCTATGGAGCACTTATTAACAGACCTGAAAGATCTTTGTAACATGTCCTGATAAACAACAATCTTGAGCATTCCTCTTTGGCATTACAATTTATTAACTGTGTAGCCATTGCAGTGGACATTAGAACTCAGAGAAGTAAAATAGCATTAATGAAAACAAAACAAGTGGTTGGACAAAGCCGTTTTATGGTAGAGTGAAGCCTGGCGTATAAATCAGCTCAGATCATCAGACTGTCTGTGCTGATACTCTGGCCACAGCCAGGTTCTCGATCACAGAGCGTCTCACTGCCTGTGGCCACAGGCCTCCTTCTCGAGCCTGTCAGTTATTCTACACCTGCTGGCAGCCAAGGAGCCATGGCATGAGGCCGAGGACACAGCTCAGCT
>NW_022103907.1:11333764-11335354 GCF_000313985.2 Echinops telfairi | reverse complement strand
GTGTGTGTGTGGGGGGGTCCCTCTTTAGCACTTAGACCAAGAAAGAGCCCTTCCACGACCTCTGGTGAAAAAGAGCTTCCTTCCCTGACACCCTGCACTTCCACCAGGTAGCTGTGGTTCGTCAGAAGCCTCTGAGAAGGCTTCGGCAGACCTTAACCATCCTCTTCGAGGTAGTGGGAACTAGAGTCTATTTCTACAGAATTCCAAAGTCAACCACTCGATATTTGAAAATGATATGAATTCATGAGCCCACAAGGGCTATATCCTCACTGATGCTGGGTCATGAGTGAGTGGCATTTCTTATCAAAGCTCAAGATACCCCACTCGCCAACTTAGTGATTGTGTTCGTCTGGGTAGACTAGAGAAACAAATCCATGGACACATATATGTGTATAAGGAAGAGATTTATATACAAGAGCAATTGAACATTGAGAAAACATCCCAGCCCCATCCAGATTAAGTCCATAAGTCGACATTAGCCCATGTGTCCAACAGCAATCCATAAAGTCCTCTTCAGACTCACGAAACACATGTAATGATGCCAAATGCAGGACAATCACAGGCCAGTGGGTAGAAAGTCTTTGGATCCAGTGGTGTTGTACGCATCTTAGTGCTGTCAGGGGTCTCTGCGTGGCTTCTCCAACTTCAGAGGTCTTGTCAGCAGCAATGTCTCCCAGGGAAGTAAGCAGAGAGAGAGAGGTATTTTCTGCCTCCAAGGAGGAAGTACCAGAATTGTCAGGAGAAGGCTATACCCACACAGAAGTCTCACTGGCTATCTCCAGACTGACAGCCTAGACTCCACCCCAAACTCTTAATTCTTAAATTGACACCAGATTAGGTGACTACCACATTGATACATCAGGATTCACTAAGGAAATTTATGTCTCAAGGCCAGCAGTCTTTTATATGCAGCTGGGTTGTCAATGATACCTGTTCCTAAGTGTATTTGTCAGCGACATTTGTAAGTCAGTCCAAAAAGCTACAAACAGTTCTTATTTAGCCCTGGAAAGGAGCTTTGGTAAGTCTGTGGGATAAGCATTGATTGGGCTGCTAAGTGCACGATCAGGAGTTCAAAAGTACCCGCTACTCCAGGAGAATGATGAGGCCGCGTGCTCCCATAAAGATGATAATCTTGTTTTTAAGCAGTTTTATTGGCATAGAATTCACATATTGTGTGATCCGATGGTTTAATCACATTAAGAGTTGTTCAAGCATCACCACAATCAATTTAGAACATTTCTTCTTTCTTGTACTCATTGTTATTGGCTCATCACTGCCCTCCCCCGCAATCTCCCCTGCCATCCCCCCCAAAACCATTAATCCAGTTACTATCTCTAGAGATTTGCCTGTCCTGGATTTCATATACAGAAAAAGTTACAAAAAACGAACCATAACAAAAACACAGAAGAACCTCAATCAAAAAGAAAGCAGAAAATATTACGAACTAGGACAAATTGTAAATGGGTCAATAGGGAGATCAAATGATAAGGTATTTGATTTTTAACCTAAGTGCTTCTGCAATAATCCACTTTCCGATGCATTCTGCATGAGAGCAAGGCTATTCACATATGGCCATAGGGGATGCCCCAA
>NW_022103907.1:11329104-11332884 GCF_000313985.2 Echinops telfairi | reverse complement strand
GTTTGATTCCTGGGCAGCTGCCAGCCACCCTTGGGTGGAGGCTCAAATTGCTGTCTGATTCTGAACAGGTTTCAATGGAGCTTCCAGACCAAGCTAGACAAGGCAGGCAGGCCTGTCAATCTACTTCCCAAAACCAGTCAATGCCAAGCCAACGGAATTTGATCTGTAACCAACCATGAAGTTGGCAATGCTTGGAGTTGCCATGAGTTGAAGGCCAACTGAACAGTAGTTAATAAGAGCAAATTGTAGGATAATGAGTTAAAGACAGAAATCAGCTTTGAGCAAAATAATTGGGCACATATCCTTTCCCACTATTTGTTAAACCCTTACACGTCTTCAGAAGTTAGGAATAAAATTCAAAACCTAAGCAAGACATCTCAGTCACTGGCACTAATCATTGAGAAGAGGGTTTTGCAATAGCTCAAATGCCAGGAGGAGAGATGCTTTGGGGGGTTCATATTAGAGATGAAATGTAAAAAGCCATCAACTTGTTTCCTCTACTTGTCTTTTAGTTTCTTTATCCTCCCTCCAGAAATAAAAGAGCAACTCGGCAAAAAAGGATGTGTGAGCCAGTGTTTTATTTAAAACAAGTGGGAGAGAGAAGTTTCATAAAAACTTCTTAGAACAGAAGAGGATCATTTCTGAGCTGACATGGAAGGCATCTGCAATGAGAGAAGAGGAAAGGCAGACAGCCTAGAAGTACCCCCACCCCCTGCTCCTTCTCGCGAATCTGGATTGTGGGGTCTACATTCCCTGGCTTTGCCCCAGACTACCCTCAGCAGTCTCTTCCCCATTGACCGTCTGCTTCCTGAGATCTGAACAGCACACCTCTCTTGATGCTGTGGCAACCTCTGCTCCTCCTCCCCGTCCCAGTAAAGTGCAGTAGCTTCTGGTATTGATGACTTCTGCACACCTGTTTTGTGCTTCATGCTTTGCAAAGTATGTCGAGTGCACCTGTTGTTTGCTCTTGCTTAATCCCCTGTGCAGCAAAGATTCCTCTTTCCCTTTCACTGCCCTTTAACATTTCTTGAGCCTTTCTGCTCACCTGAAAATCTAAATATTTACAAAGCTCCCCTTATCCATAGATCGTCCTATGCCCTGTTTCTCTCGTTCTCTCCTGGCTCTTTCCCCTAAGATGCTGCTGACACACCTTCGTTGAGTCAACTTGTTTGCTGCCTCTGTAACTGGACCGAGCCAGGACCCAGCAACACTGTGATGACTTCAGGAGATAAGAGTAGATTTTTGGAGGTTAGAGAGTGTGTCTGTCACATTCACCAGCATCTTCACATCTACATAGAGGGTGGAGTCTATCACATCCTCTTTCCCCCGTCCTTATGGATAGAGAACTTCGACTTAGAGCGTGGAAATCCCAGACCCAGGGTCCATGGGTAGCCCATGGAGAGCTGGTCTGAACCCAAGCATCTGATTCCTGAGCCCGTGCATTTAACCTTGATGCTGTCCCATGCCTTTCCCAGACACATAACTCAGAGCACTTTTCCCACCTCAATCCTTGAGAGATGATCCTCCCATTCCAAGTGGAAGCAGAATTATTTTTTAAAAAGCAAGCACACAGTGAACAAACAAAAACCTCTCTAGATTAGGCTGTCCCTGCCCCTAACAAACTGGATGAGCTTGAGAAAATCCCTAAATTTCCCTGAGCCTCCGTTTCTTTTGTTATAAAGGCAGGGGGGGGGGGAATCCCTAAAGCATCATTAAGCTTTAATTGACCAGACACCAATGCAGTTTTTTGAGGCCCTTTGCTTTGAGATTGAGACCAATAAAAGAGAACCAAGAAAGGCAAGCTGCTCACCTGGTGACCAAGAAATATTTCAAATGCTCCTTTGCTAGTGTTACGTCATCACAATAGGCCATTTGGTGTTGCAGATTCCACACCCTGAAACCATCCTGCATGGACACCAGGGCAAAAGAAGAAGCAAGTGACTGTTGGAAAGACCAACTCTTCTTAGCTTGCAAGCCTTGGGCCATAAACACTTGGATGACTGATGCACCGCCTCCTAAGCTGGCTGCATTCCCAAGGGCAGCTCCGGGAGTTCATTCCCGTGCTGCCACTCTGTGACTTCCCTCGGTGAGCTGGCCCCACACAGCCAGCCGACCAGAGCCCCATCCTGTACTGGAGCACAGGATCTGCACCTCCCTCATGTCCTTCCCACTCTGAAATTACATGCCTTCCCGTGTTGGGATCTAGCCCATCGTTCTAGCCCACCTCCCTTGCTTTTCACCTTCAGGAAAACGTTCCTGGGACTTGAAACTAATGGACTACAATCCTTTCTTGACACCCCTTTGCTTAGTCCAGGATGTCAGAAAAGGCTCAAAGGGAACCCAAGCTCCTTGGAGGACTAAATGATGTGTTTGTATCATAAACCGTATTTTATATTAGTCTGTTTCCCAATAACGCCGTTTAGAACTTTGCTCAGAATAAGAACTCGAACACACGAGGTTTCCCATTGAACTGAATTCTCCGAGGAAAACTCGCACACTGGTAAATCTGGGAATGACGGTCATCTGAAGCCGTGCCCTGCTTGATAGCGCTACCCTGCCACACAGCCTAGGCTTCAAGGGCAACCAGAGTGATCGCATCAAGCAGGAGCTAGATCGCTTCACCCCTCAGCTACACACACTCCAATCGACATGCTGGAAAAAGATCCCTGGCTCCTGGCTTCTGATGTCCCTTTTCCACGCCTTCCTCCCTTGGTAACAATGTTCTGTGAGAATGGCCGGGGATGTCCCCATGTTCAAACATCATTCAATTGCCCTGTGGATGTAGCTTTTGGAGTCTACTGCTAACGTGCTTATGTCCCTAAATAAGCGATGCCGCCACCAAAGGACAACGTTCAAAGGAGCAGGCCCTCTGGGCAAGGTAAAGCATAGCAGAAGAATCACTTGATTATGGGAGAGAAAGGAAGAGGACGTGGCCATTGAGTCCGAGGGGGTTGGAAGCAGTCAGAGATGAACCTCAGATCCTTCGCCACTTTACCTGGAACCCAGACTGGCCATGAAACTCACCAACAAAGTGTTGGATCTTCATGGATACTCTCTATGGAATCCATCTCCCTGGCCCTTGAAGATATGTACTACATGCATGTGTAGTCAGAGCACACAGTCCAGCCTTATGCGACGGGATAATACATCCAGTGTCCAAGATTTTAGCCCTATGTCAAACTGTCCTGGTCACTGAAACTGGAAGCAACCTATATCCTCATCGAGCATGGTTTTCCACTGTGCTCCTTGTAGCCCGAGAGTCAGGAAGGAGGTTCAGTACCCTTTGTGAGCAGGTAGGGAATGAAGGGTGGGCTGTCTTCACTTCAGCTCAGTCATTGTAGTTCTACTTGTACCTGTAATATTTTGAAGTTCTTACAATTCTATTTGAAAAGTGGTGGTGGGTGGGGTGGGGGATGTGGTGCTCCCAGACCATTAATTTGTGGATTGAGATTGACTCCATATCAATATATAATCCTATTGTCAAATAGGAGTTGCTGGGTGGCACAAGCGTTTAAGTGCTCAACTCTTAATGGAAAGGTTGATGATCCCAATCCCCTCAGAAGCACGTCAGAAGAAATGCCTGGCAATCCATCTACCTCTGAAATATGACCATCTTGAGAGTCCTGTGAAGTACAGTTCTACTCTGAAAAGGGGGAGGTCGCCATCAGTTGGATGTGCTTCATGCTTTGCAAAGTATGTCGAGTGCACCTGTTGTTTGCTCTTGCTTAATCCCCTGTGCAGCAAAGATTCCTCTTTCCCTTTCACTGCCCTTTAACATTT
>NW_022103907.1:11324566-11329004 GCF_000313985.2 Echinops telfairi | reverse complement strand
GCCTGGCAATCCATCTACCTCTGAAATATGACCATCTTGAGAGTCCTGTGAAGTACAGTTCTACTCTGAAAAGGGGGAGGTCGCCATCAGTTGGAACTGACTTGATCATAACTTATTTATTTGTGTATTTGTTTTTTAATTGTGAGATAACATATCAGAAACTTTCTTTTGCAAATCAGTTCATGCTTCACCTCTATCCTAAAAGTTGGCAATGTGAACTTACCCAACAGCACCTCAGAAGAAAGGCCTGGCTACCCGCTTCTGAAAAATGATTACAGACAAGGAAACCTTCAGGTGCACTTCTACTGTGTAACAAGTGGGGTCCCCGTGAGTCATGGCAATTCCATGGTAATGGTTTGCTTTATATGCTTTTTAGCCTATCTGAATATACATCTCTGTTTGGGACTTGGAAAACATCATCATTCATCACATACTGTTTTCTATGATAGCTACTTACTGAGCAGTTTTATCTTCTACACACATTTTAAATTCCTTAAATGTATCCTTAAGCATACCTGTCATAGTGCATTACACACTCGGTTTGCTCACATATCAGTTTAATGACAATAATAAGGTTCTGTCTAACTCACTACCAAGCAGACTTACACAGCAGGTCCCAAGAGTTTTAAAAGAAAGTGCCAAGTCCTTATCTCTGCTTTCTAGACAAACTAGAGATTGGAAACATACTGATGGTAGGACTTTATAAATCCAAACAGGAAGCCGCAGGGCCCTCTCAGCAGCAGTGATGTTAACGCAGAACCACAAAAGAGACAGATGTCTATCTCGGAACCAACTCAGCATTTCAGCCCTTAGGACTGAGGCACTAAGCCATTGGCTCTCAACTTGTGGGTCTCGACCCCTTTGGGGGTCCAATGATCCTTTCACAGGAGTCACCCGATTCATAACAGTAGCAAAATAACAGTAATGAAGTAGCAACGGAAACAAATGTTATGGTTGCGGGGATCACCACAACATGAGGAACTGTAGGAAAGGGTCGCAGCATTAGGAAGGTTGAGAACCACTGCACTAAGCAGAGGGTTGCCACGGGTTGATGCTCTCTGGGAGCCTAATTTGCTCAGACAAGGGATTTGACTATTGTCAAGACTATTTACAGGTGACTATTTTCCTCCCACCTGGAGCCCCTTGAAGACAGTTTCCAAGTTTACTCAAACAGATTTGGAAGCAGGAGACAAAAAGTCAGATTGAGGAGAATGCCAGCGTTATAAACGCTTGGGCACAAGTAGGCACCTGAGAAATATTGATTGGATAAATGATGTGAAATGACTCCCTCCCACTTCCACTCCAACCTGTTTGTACCCAAGCAACTCAAAGGACTGGCTAACCTAGCTGTCACTTTTTGAGGAAAATATCACAATCATTGATGACAAGGTGAAAATGCACTGGACACCCAATAAAATGATTTTTTTAAAATTCACTAGACAATTAGACCTGGCTAATTAGTGGGCTTCCTAGCCCCTACCACATGGGGTGTGGGAGGCATGTTCCTGTACAGTCGCAGGGTAAACTGCAGCACAACATCCTACCCTGAGCCTAAGGGATAGTGGAGTCTATTGAATGTGCTTTGTGATGTGCAGTTGAGAAAGAATAAACAATCCCTGAGACCTCAATTATATGTTGCCTTGACTTCCTTGGGGGAGTCCAAATTGAGTGACCTAAGTAAACCAAGGAGGCCTGGTGGCCTAGCAAGTTACACGTTAGGCTGCTAAGCACAATGTCAGCAGTTCAAATCCCCCAGTCGCTCCTCAGGAGAAAGATAAGACTGTCAATTCCCATTAAGATTTATAGTCTTGGAAACTCACAGGTAGTTATAATCTGACCTCTAGGGTCGCTGTGAGTCAGAATCAGCTGGATGGCAGCGAGCTTTTGAGACAGTAAATCCACAGAAAATGACCTTTCTTTTGTGCACAGGGACTTCTGACACTTGGGGACATAAGAAAGATGACCCATGTGTCAAGAGACAGTGAAGATATCATGTACCTGTAGGTATGTGTGTGGGGAGGGGAGGGTACTAGTGATAGTGTAGTATGTGTCTTTCCATTGTGGAATGCACTATGGGGAAGGTTTAACGGGGCTCATCAGGGCACACACACCCTTCTTTTCTCTCCAGGGTATTCACAGAAATGATCATACTGCCCACCTCTCTCCTTATAATCATTGTCCTACCTCTATTCTGTTCATTTGGTCAGGTACCAAATTGGGTTAACCAAGAAAATTTGACAATTGTACCAGGCACACAAATGAAGACCCCTAAGAGAAAGAATTAGCAGGGACTAAAATCTAGATAAAGCAAATTATTAATATTTGTTTGACATTGAAAGAGAATCACTTTTTTTAGTGTATTCATTAAATCGTGTTTTTGATCCAACAAATATTTATCATGTGCTATGCACCTTAAAAAAAAGCACTATAGACTCATTCATTCATTCAACAAATACTAATTTTCTACTATGCTTTAAACTATGCTTTAACCTCTGGTGGCATAATGGGTTGTATGTTGGGCTGCTAACCTCAAGGTCCACAGTTCAAAACCACGAACTGCTCCCACAAGATAAAGGTGAGGCTTTCTATTCCCGTAAGGAGTAAAGTCTTAAAAACTCACAGGGGAGTGGCGATACTGGGAGGGTGGAGGGAAGGTGGGAGAGAAAGGGGGAACCGAAGACAAGGATCTACATATAACCTCCTTCCTGGGGGACAGACAACAGAAAAGTGGGTGAAGGGAGACGTCGGACAGTGCAAGACATGATAAATTATAATAATTTATAAATCATCAAGGGTTCACGAGGGAGGGGGAAAGAGGGAGGAAGGGGGGAAATGAGGTGTTGATACCAAGGGTTGAAGTAGAAAGCAAATGTTTTGAGAATGATGATGGCAACAAATGTACAAATGTGCTTGACACGATGGATGTATGTATGGATTGTGATAAGAGTTGTATGAGCCCCCAGTAAAATGATTTTAAAAAAAACAACCAACAGGGACAGTTCTACGCTGTCCTAGCGGGTTGCTGAGAGCTGCAATAGACTCAATGGAAGTTTATGAACTAAGCTCTGACCTAGGTGTTACTGTCCTTGTTGTTAGGTGCCATTGAATTAACTGACTGACAGCAAGCCTAAAGACAACAGGAGAAAATACTATCCAGTCCCGCACCACCCTCACAATGGTTATTTTTGAGCCCATTGTTGTAGCCACTGTCTTGTCAAGGGTCTTCCTCTTTTTGCTGATGCTGTAGTTTGCCAACCATGATGTCTTTCCTCATCATATGCCCAAAGTACTGAGAGAAAGCCTTACCAGGCTTGATCCTCAGGAGCATACTGGCTATGGCGAGACTTCCTCTAACATAGATTTGTTTGTTTTTTTCTGGCAGTTTTAGGTACTTTCAGTACTCTTTGTCAACACCACGATGCAAATGCATCTGTTTCACCGGACTTCCTCATTCACTGCCCAGCCTGCACACGCACTGGAAGCCGTTGCAAATACCCTGACTTCACTCAAACCCACCTTGATCCTCCAAGTGGCAGCATTGCTCTCTAACACTTAGTCCTATGAAGCAGATTTGCCCAGTACTACAGTATGTTGTTTGACTTCTTGACTGCTGCTTCCGTTCAGTGTTAGTAACTGTGGATCCAAGTAAGAAGAAATCTTTGACAATTTCAGTTTTTTATCATGACATTGTCTATTGGACCACTAGTATGGATTTTTGTTTTCCACCAAGGTGTTAGAATGTTACGATGAATAAAATAGACAAAATGTCTGCACTCTTGGGTGTGTGTGGTGGTGGTGGTTTGGTGCTCTTGTGTTGATTTCTAACTCCTAGCAACCTTGTATGGCAGAGGAGAACTGATCGTACAGAGTTTTCTAATTTATAGTCCTTATGGGAGTAGATTACCAGGTCTTTGCCCTGTGGAACACTGGGGTAGACTTGAAGCACCAGCCTTTTGGTTAACAGTTGCATGCTCAACCATAGAGCCACCAGGGATCATTTGTGTGTGTTTGGGGGCAGGGGAGGGGGAGTGAGAAAATGGCATAGAGGCCACCTGTGACTATACAAGAAGGGAGAATCCCTAGGACTATCAGCTCAAGGCCTATTGCCACAGCAGAGGTCAGACATGCCTCCACCCTCCATCCTTCATTTACCCTATGCTGAGACGAACTGTTTCTCCCACAACACCATTTCCTGGCTGCAGTCCTTGTAACGGTCACACAGAAGTCACAAACAAAACACAATGATGGAGGTTTATTAGGAAAGTTAACAGGATCCACAAGCAATGCCTCTTGCCAGCCAGCAGCCAAGCCTCTCTCTCTGGTCCCCAGCCTCTCAGCCATGTAGTCTTTTGGCCTTTGCTATTCTATTGGCCACTGTTCTGCCTCCCGGTCTTGCAATATCAGTGTGGCTTCTCTGCTCTGTCTTGTGGTCTCCTTG